>NC_134607.1:71487073-71787073 GCF_046129695.1 Lonchura striata
TTTTGTGACTTCTTGTTCTTCCTGCAAGGTTGATAAATCATTCCATGGCTCAAACCCAAAATCCCAGCTGTTTGCAGCTGCCTGCCAGGGTCTCAAATCCTTCTGACCTGGGCCCAGAACCTCCAAAAATATCTGAGGGACATTTGGAGTTCTGACAGCTTGGCAGGGATCTTCAAAATTGTTGGAATCTGTGGTATTGATGATTCTGAGACTGTAGAAAGTTTCTGTTTTTTAGCTCTGCTGCCAAAGAAGAAGTTACAAACTGTCTGTGCTGGTTCCAAGGTTGTTTATTCTGTTTCTCTCTCACATGTTCTGCTGCCCTGCCCAGCTCTGTCCTGCAGGGCAGCGTGTGGGGCTCTGCCCTCAGTGGGATGTGACAAACATTCAATACCAGAAACTCCCTGGGCTGGATTTACAATAACGTGCCAAGATCTGTCACCTACGTTGGACAGTGTGTCCCCAGCCTGAGCCAACAGAAAAATGCCAACACCACAGTGAGACATGGAGGGCATGAAGAAGGAGAAAAAGGACAAGGCACACCAAATTTCCTCCAGCTTGTCCCCTTTGGACCCCTCATCTAGAATCCTAAAGTTTTCCTTTTGCACCCGTGCCACACTTAATTATTACTGATATCAAACACTCAGAGCTGGTAATTGATCCTGTAAGATTGAAAACTCTTTTCCATGGACAGAGATCACAGCCAGTGTCTCTGGGGGCTCTGCCCAGGGGGTTCCTGACCCCTGCCAGGGTCCCAGGGCAGCCAGAGGGAAGCTCTACATTCCCACACAAAATCATCCCTGCCATGGTGGGGGACAAGTCCCACCATCCCAGATTGCTCCAAGCCACACCCAATGCTGGACACTTCCAGAATTCCAAACATTAAAAAAAAAAAAAAAAAAACAAACAGTGGCTGATTAGAGTGGATGAGGTCAAGCTATTCCCCCAAAACCACTGGAAATCTGTGGTAAATTTTCACTTTTCATTGCAATAAACCCTCTTTCCTTCTCTAATTCCTGCAGAGGCTGCTGAGAACCTCCTGAGGAAATCCAGCAAGGCCAAGTTGGGGTCTTCTCCTGTCCTGCCTCCAATCCCACCTGGACAGACAAACACCAACGCCTGACAGCCACATCCATCCCGATTTCTGTCACACTGACTCTTCCTGACCCTGCTTTTCCATCTCTTGCTCTTCAAAAATCTATCAAATATTATTGTTGAATCCATTTCTGATTAACTCTCAAAAAAAAAAAAAAAAAAAAGGATTATTTATCTATAACTTTATTAAAAAGCAATTTCTGTGTTTCCCAGAGACAGAAATTATTTCCCCGGGCACTCTCAGCTGGGAAATGATGGAGATTCTTTTCCTACAGTGGAATTATATCTTCCATTAATTTTATAGATTTAATTGAGGTGTGGAAGCACCAGGGCATCTGATAATATTGTCTGTGTTGTAGGACTGGTGAATTATTTAGAAGAGGGATTTTGTGAAAAGTTCAGAGGGAAATTGGGAGCGAAAACCAGTTCAGAGTTGGGTTTTTTTTTTAAGTAAAATGTGGTTGAATCACAATTATTTGATTTGCAAGTGGATTTAAACAACCTAGTGAGGAGCCATCAGCAAAAATGAGAATTACTGAGAGCCAGCTGAAGGGGTAGGAAGCGAGTGAAGATTTGGGTTTTCACAAGACAATAAAACTCCTGAATTAACATTTGTCCTGATTAATTTTTGTTGCCTTCTACTTCCAGAGCCTTTTGCCTCAGCAGGTTGCTCAAAGCCCTTTCCCTGCACAGAAAATGGGATTTTGTCCCAGTTTGGGGCCATGGAAGAGCCAAGGGTTTTGTTGATTAAATTGGATTAATTACACCAAGCAGCTCAGGGTGAGTAATTCAGATTCAGAGGGGCCTCAAATTCCAAAGCTTTTTAGGAAGCATTTCCATGGAGCGGGATCCTCCAGCTGAAGATCAGCAGCTCTTCCAAGGCTCCGGATTTTTCACATTCAGATTTTCATGATTTTCTGGATTTTGGCAGAACAAGAAGTGATTCCGTAGCCCTGGGGCACAGGGAGCTCACAGCCAAAACTGGGAGCTCCCAAAACTGCAAAATTTTGGGGTTTTCTTGGCCAAGGCGGTTCAGTGAGGACTGAAAAAACACCCAAAATTTTGCAGCAAACCATGGAATCATGGAATGGTTGGGAATGAGTGGGAAGGGACTTTAAATCCCATCCAGTGTCCAAGGACATCTCCCACTGTCCCCATGTCCAGCCTTTCCTTGGACATTCCAGGATCCAGGGGCAGCCCCAGCTGCTCTGGCAATCCCAGCCCAGCCAGGAATTCCTCATTCCCAAAATCCCACCCCAAGCTCCCTTTCCCAGGGAATTCCCTCCATTCCCAGCTCTCCCAGCCTGGCATTGGATCCATCTTCACCCTGACTCTGCTCCAGGAAGGAATTTTGGGATCCGGGGGTTTCACTGGGAATCTCGGCACTCCAGGAAGGATCTCCCTTCCCTTTTCCATCCCCAACTTCCATAAAAATCCCTCGGGATGGATTCTGGGCCTCCTTGATCCCAGAATCCCAGAATGGTTTGGGTGGGAAGGGACCTGAAATCCCATCCCATTCCAATCCCACCATCCCAGGCTGCTCCAGCCTTTCCTGGGACATTCCAGGATCCAGGGGCAGCCCCAGCTGCTCTGGCAATCCCAGCCCAGCCAGGAATTCCTCATTCCCAAGATCCCATCCCTGGCTGCCCTCTGGCAGTGGGAGCCATTCCCTGGGTCCTGTCCCTGCAGGCTTTTCCCAAATTTCAGCTCTCCTGGAGCCCCTTCAGGGCCTGGAATGTGCTGGAAGCTCTCCCTGGATCCCTCTCCTCTCCAGGGGAACATTCCCAGCTCTCTCTTTCAACAGTAATTATTATTTTGAACAGCGAACAGCTTCTTCGGCACAGAATCCTTAGGAAGTGCCTCCAACTGGCGTTTTAGGGTCACTAAATAACCCCAAAAAGTCACTTACGGGCCGCTCCTCACCACAAACAGCGCCGGGGCCGCGCCTCCCCCTGACGCCGCCTCAGCGCCGCCATTCCACCCCAGAACTACAACTCCCATAGTGCCCCGCCCTGGGTGCCCGCCGGGCGCCGCGCTGCGGCGGCGCGGAGCCTGCCGGGAGTTATAGTCCCCGCGGCGGCGGCGGGCGGGCGGCGAACGCCCGGCGGCCGGAGGAGGAAGCGGGGCAGGATCCCGGGATCGAGGCGGGATCCCGGGATCGGGATGCGGCCGCGGCCCGGGAAGCCGCCTGGTTGCCCGGAGCGGCGCCATGCACCCGGCCGTGGCGGTGGGGCTGGTGTTCGGCGGCTGCTGCAGCAACGTGGTGTTCCTGGAGCTGCTGGCCAGGTGCGGGGCCGCGGAGAAAGGCGGGATAAAGGGATAAAGGGTCGGGATCGGCGTGATCCTCTTGGAATGGGGTCCCTCGGGGGTGTGAGGGGATGAATTCAGCAGCAGGGCCGGGGTGGGTTTGGGGGATTTGGGGCGCTGAGGGGGTTTGAACACCCTCAGGCCTCGGTGCCCCCTCATGGAAGAGCCCAGAGCGAAATCATCGCTAAATCATCGCTTTTTAAAATTTTTTTAAATTTTTTTTTTTTTTTAAGTGCTTCAGTGTGAAAATAACCCTAAAATGTCAGCTCAGGAAGCTTTTTGGGGTTTGGGGTTTTTTTCCCCCTTTTCTCCCATCCTGTCCCTTATTCCTTGGGAAAAGAGCCTGACTCCCACCTCGCTCCATCCTCCTGTCAGGGAGTTGTGGAGAGAGATTTAATCATAAAATTCACTCCCATTAAAATCGAAATTAAATTCATTTATAGCTCAGTTCATGTCAATTATGTGACATCCAAATAAATGACTAAATAATGTGTCCCGGCTAGGGGATGTCCCCATCCCACCCTGTCCCAGCGCTCAGATCCCAGGGACAAGGCAGGAGCTGCCCCTGGGGACATTCCAGGGAATGTTTTCCACCTGGAAATCCCAGCTTGGGCTCTTGGAATGTTTTCCACCTGGAATCGTTGCTCTGCAAAGTCACCGAGTCCCCTTGAACTCTCAGATTGGAGGCTGATGATTTTTGGGGATCTCACTTTCCTCACTCACCCTGATAATTTTGGGAATCTCACCTTTCCCACCCTGATGTTTTTGGGGAATCTCACCTTCCTCACTCACCCTGATGATTTTGGGAATTTCACCTTCTTCACTCACCCTGATGTTTTTGGGGGATCACACCTTCCTCTCTCACCCTGATAATTTTGGGGGGATTCTCACCTTCCTCAGCCTGGTGTTTTTGGGGATCTCACCTTCTTCACTCACCCTGATAATTTTGGGAATCTCACCTTTCCCACCCTGATGTTTTTTGGGATCTCACCTTCCTCACCTTGATGTTTTTAGGGATCTCACCTTCCTCATCCTGATGTTTTTGGGGATCTCACCTTCTTCACTCACCCTGATAATTTTGGGAATCTCACCTTTCCCACCCTGGTATTTTTTGGGATCTCACCTTCCTCACTCACCCAGTTGATTTTGGGGATTTCACTTTCCTCACCCTGGTGTTTTTGGGGATCTCACCTCCTTCACTCACCCTGATAATTTTGGGGATCTCACCTTTCCCACCCCGATGTTTTTGGGGATCTCACCTTCTTCACTCACCCTGGTATTTTTTGGGATCTCACCTTCCTCACTCACCCTGATAATTTTGGGGATTTCACTTTCCTCACCCTGGTGTTTTTGGGGATCTCACCTTCTTCACTCACCCTGATAATTTTGGGAATCTCACCTTTCCCACCCTGGTATTTTTTGGGATCTCACCTTCCTCACTCACCCAGTTGATTTTGGGGATTTCACTTTCCTCACCCTGGTGTTTTTGGGGATCTCACCTCCTTCACTCACCCTGATAATTTTGGGGATCTCACCTTTCCCACCCCGATGTTTTTGGGGATCTCACCTTCTTCACTCACCCTGATAATTTTGGGGATTTCACTTTCCTCACCCTGGTGTTTTTGGGGATCTCACCTTCCTCACCCAAGGCTGGAAGCTTGGGAAAAGACTGTTCAGAAAGCTGGGAAGACCTGACTGGGAAAAAAGTGATGCCTGAACTGGTTGGGCGTGTAAAATCCCAGCGAGTCAGTGTGGGGCTGCACCCCTGAGCCCTCAGTGCACTCCAGCTTCCAAAATCAGCCCAGATTATTAAAGGAAAAAGGGACTGCAAAATCCAGCAGTTGGGATATTTGCTCCAATACGGGATTCAGGTGCACAATCCCTGGATAAATCAAGGAGTTTGTGTGAGGAGCTGTTTTTTCTCTCGGGGATTATTCCAACCTCTGATTTCCTGCCTGGTTTGTGTTGCAGCATCAGTGACAGAGGAGGGCTGAACCCTTTGGAAGCAAAAAAAAAACCAAACCTTTGGATTTGGCTTTTTTTTCCACTCAGGTCTCCCCCAAGCAAACCTTAAACCAAAACATTTGGCCCTGTTCAAAGACTGAATTATTCAAAGGTGACTCAAGCCCAGAGGAGCAAATTCCAGAAATCCAATTGCAGACATCAAGGGAAAGCTGCTTTTCACACAAAACCTTCTTTCAAGCAGCACCTCTCATCCACTTTAAAAATTCCTCCATTCCTAAAAATTCCAACTGCTCAGTTCCTGTTCCTTTTACTCACCCTGATCACCTTTAGTCCCAAAACTGGGATAACACAAATTATTTTGTTGGGTTTTGGAAGGAAAAATTCCTCTTGCAGATGAATATTCCCAATAACAAGCAAAATCCTGGAGCAGAATCCCGGGAAAAGGCAGTGACCAGGTTGGTGAGGAGTAGCAAAGGTGATTGGGAAGAAATTTGCTCAGGATTTATAAGGAAAGCCAAGGAATTAGAAGTGTTTAGTCTGGAAATACCTGAGGGCAGACAAAACAGTTTAAACGTGTGGAGAGTGGCTGCAGAGGAGAGAAGAGAAATATTTCTGCTGGGCTGGGGAGGCAGAACAAGCAGTCTCAAATTTCTTGATTTTAGAGGCTCAAATTGCTGTGGAAAGGATGTAAATAAGGCCCAAAAAATCAGATTTTCTCCCTTTACATGTGGTGGAGTAGGAGAGAGAGCAGGGAAACTTCTTGCTGGGAGGACTTTTTTGGCTGTCTGCAGCTGAAGCAGATCTTGGGTTGATAGATCCAAATTTATCTCGTTTTTAGGTGGATCTGAGTGAGGATTGTGAGCCAAAGAAGGAGCCCTTTTTTAGCTGTGTCTTATCAGCCAGCACAAAACCCCGAGTGCCAACACTGCTGATAAAATGGGGCCATGTCCAGGGCTCTGTGATTTGGGAGGAGGCAAAGCCCATCCTTGGGTTTTATCCCGGGTTTCCAGCTCCTTGTGATCCCCTCTGGAGGTGAAAGCTTGGAGATAAGGCTTGGAGATAAGATTTGCAATCCTGGAGCTTCTGGCTCTGCTTCGAGGTCTCTTCCTCCCAGGAACTTTTGAACCTTTCAGCCTCGGAGCTGAAGTTTTATGGATAATGAAGTTTTTATGGATAATGAAGTTTTTATGGATAATTCTTCTTCTGGGAAGAAGAATTGGCAGGTGGGCACAGGGAAGTGCCTGAGGGTGGTGCCCATCTCTGGAAAAAGCAGGGAAAAGTGGATTTTTCCAGGTGTTGTTGGGTCAGCCCTGCATTCCCCAGGTGGCTGCTGCTCCTCAGAGCTCTGTGGGGTGACAGAGGAGAATTTGGAGGAGGCAGCTTGGAAATTCCTGTTTTCCAGGGCATTTCCCACCTTGAATCCTGCAAAACTGCATCCAGCATGTTCCGTGAGGAGCAGCGCTCTCCCAGGAATGCTTGGCCTCAGTTTCTGTCTTGCACCAGGAAAAAAAAAAGGGAAAGATTCCCTAAATCCCTCCATCTCCCACGAGCTTTCTCATTATCTGCCCTGTCACGGCCTCCTCTGAGCTTCTGCTTCCCAGGAAATCCTTCCCTGCTCCCCGAGAGCTCCTCAGGGAGTGTTTGTTTGAATTCCCTGGTGTGGAATTGTGGAATTCCTGCTCCCACAGGATAAACACTTGGATTGCTCGGAGCTGGTGGCATTTCTGCACTCCTGGGTCCCTCCAGTGGGGACAAAAAGGGACTAAGAGGATCCCTTTTGAGCTCAGCCAAAATTTTGTGGATTTGGAAGCCTGGAGCAGTTGCTGTCACATTAAAAAGATCCGTGGATGTCACGTGGGATTTCTTCCAAGACTTTTTTTGGGCTCCTGTGAGGAGTTTTGGTCCCTTCTAGACTTCACAACCAAAATTCTTTTTTTTTTTTGCATCCAGAAATCCCAGGGGAGCTGAAGCTTTTTTAGAGGAAATTGAGCAAATCTGAACCAGGGACACTCTGCCAGCACAGACCCGACCTTGGCCCTTCCCTGCTGCAGCAGGCATGAGGAATATTGAATTTCCAGCTGCCTTTTCCCCCTGGAAAGGCAGATTACCTCAGATTCCCTGACCTCTAACAAACACAGAGTCCTGCTAAAGCCACTTTCCTGGGAAAGAGAGAGATCCAGCAGTTTTTCCTTTCACTCCCTGACCTGACTGCTCCAACATTCCCAGTTCCTCTTGGGAAATGTTGGAGGAAACACTCCGCAGGTGTTTGCACAAGCTCAGGTGAACAAACCCTGAGTAAAACCTCTCCAGGGTGGGTCTCGTTCTGGGAAAAGGGGTTGGATTCTGGGAAAAAGGATAGGATTCTGGGAAAAGGGGTGGAGTCTGGAAAAAGGGGACAGGAGTCTTGGAAAAGGGATAGGAGTCGGGAAAAAGGGGTAGGATTCTGGGAAAAAGGATAGGATTCTGGAGAAAAGGATAGGATTCTGGGAAAAGGGATAGGATTCTGGAAAAGGGTAGGATTCTGGAAAAAGGGGTAGGGTTCTGGAAAAAGGGGTAGGGTTCTGGGAAAAAGGATAGGATTCTGGAGAAAAGGATAAGATTCTGGAAAAAGGGGTAGGATTCTGGAAAAAGGGATAGGAGTCTGGGAAAAGGGATAGGATTCTGGGAAAAGGGATAGGATTCTGGGAAAAGAGATAGGATTCTGGGAAAAGGGGTAGGATTCTGAGAAAAAGGATAGGATTCTGGAGAAAATGATAGGATTTTGTAAAAAGGGACAGGATTCTGGGAAAAGGGACAGGAGTCTGGGAAAAGGGATAGGATTCTGGGAAAAGGGATAGGAGTCTGGGAAAAGGATAGGATTCTGGGAAAAGGGATAGGATTCTGGGAAAAGGGGACAGGAGTCTGGGAAAAGGGATAAGATTCTGGTAAAAGGGACAGGATTCTGGAAAAAGGATAGGATTCTGGGAAAAGGGACAGGAGTCTGGGAAAAGGGACAGGATTCTGGGAAAAGGGACAGGATTCTGGAAAAGGGATGAGATTCTGGGAAAAGGGGTAGGATTCTGGGAAAAGGGGACAGGTGTCTTGGAAAAGGGACAGGATTCTGGGAAAAGGGACAGGATTCTGGGAAAAGGGACAGGAGTCTAGGATAAGGGATAAGATTCTGGTAAAAGGGACAGGATTCTGGGAAAAGGGATAGGATTTTGTAAAAAGGGACAGGATTCTGGGAAAAGGGACAGGAGTCTGGGAAAAGGGATAAGATTCTGGGAAAAGGGATAGGATTCTGGGAAAAGGGACAGGAGTCTGGGAAAAGGGATGAGATTCTGGGAAAAGGGGTAGGATTCTGGGAAAAGGGACAGGAGTCTGGGAAAAGGGACAGGAGTCTGGGAAAAGGGACAGGAGTCTGGGAAAAGGGACAGGAGTCTGGGAAAAGGGATGCGATTCTGGGAAGAAGGATAGGATTCTGGGAAAAGGGACAGGATTCTGGCTCTGCTGCCTCCTTTTGTTGGATCCCAGTGTTGGCTCTCCCTGGAATGGCTCTGATGCTGTCTCTCCCTGCCTGCAGGCAGTTCCCGGGATGTGGGAACATCGTGACCTTCTCCCAGTTCCTGTTCATTGCTCTGGAAGGTTTCATCTTCGAGGCCAACTTCGGGAGGAAGCGCCCGGCCATCCCCATCAGGTACAATCCCAAGGTTTTCCCCAGCAGGAGTGGCCTGGATCTCTCTTTTATCTCCAAAAAACTTCTCATAAAGTGGCTTTTCCACTTATCCTGTGGAAATCCCATCCAGCCTGCAGCATCTGCAGAGCCACGTTGGGAAGTTGTCAGGCTGGATAAAATCCCCACTCGTTTATCAGTTTTTAATTTTTAATGGGAAATTGCCATCAGATCCTTCCCTGTCACAGGAACAGGGCAGAGATTTGCACAGGGAAGAGTTTGTTGTGCTTCAAGAGCTTTTTATCTCTGGGATTTGGTGTGGTGGGAGTGGGAAGGGAAAGTTTTCCTGGAAAATCACCCAAATTCACTTCACATTTCTCCACTGGGGATGAGCTTGGTGACAGACCTGGAAACTGCTCTGCTCCAAACCTCTCCATGCATCCCACGATCCTTCCTGAGGGGTCTCTCAGCATCTCAGGGAGGCTCCTGCACATCTCCCACGTATTTTTCCATGTTTCAGGAACTATTTCATCATGGTGGCCATGTTCTTCACCGTCAGCGTGGTCAATAACTACGCCCTGAACCTGAACATCGCGATGCCGCTGCACATGATCTTCCGCTCGGTGAGCTACCTTCTTCTCCTCCTTCTCCTCCTTCTCCTCCTTCTCCTCCTTCTCCTTCTTCTCCTCCTTCTACTTCTCCTTCTCCTTCTCCTCCTCCTCCTCCTCCTCCTTCTCCTCCTTCTCCTCCTTCTCCTCCTTCTCCTCCTTCTCCTCCTTCTCCTCCTTCTCCTCCTTCTCCTCCTCCTCCTCCTCCTCCTCCTCCTCCTCCCATTCCATCATTTCTGCTGCAGCCATCCCTGTTCCATGTGTCCTGAGAGCACCAAACCCCTGTGGAAATCCTGAATTCCAGCAGGATTTCCAGGAGCGCGGCCTCGCTCCAAAGCTCAGCTCCAAAGGTTTCACGTAATGGTGTTGATCATTAAATTCCAGCTTAATGGATAGACAGGGAAACAGGCTCAGACAGGCTTTGGAATTCCAGAGCTGAGGGGGAAGTGGCAGTGACAAAAGCAATCCCAGACTCTGGTTGGCCAAAGGGATTCAGCTGTCCCTGCCACCAGGTGGTTCCATGTCTTGAACATTACAGGTCAGAGAGCATGGATTTGGGATTTGGGATTTGGCCTAATCCACCTGCACAGTTCTTTGCTTTGGGAAAAAAACCCATTAAACTGCATCTTCACTGAAGTGTGGATGAGTGCCAGGCTAAAAGATCTCTTAAACCCCAAGGAAATGGAGGCCCAGCTGTTGGGAATAACAAAACCTCCTGGTGGGAGCACTTTTCCCACAGCACATCCTGGGGGTGGAATATCTGGAATCGGGAGAGGTTCAAAACCAGCCCACACTGCAGGAGACCTGGTCCCAGTTAAACCAGTAAGATTTGGCCATGTTCTGAAAAAAAAATAAGGGGGAGGTCCCCAGCCCAGTGTCCTTGTTCCCAAGGGAGCCAGCTCACCTTCTCCCCTTTTCCTGGATGAAGGGAATCATGGAATCATTGAGGCAGGAGAAGAACTTTAAGCTCATGGAGTCCAACCAGTCCCAGCACTGCCAAGCCATCACTGCCCCATGTCCCAGGTGCCACAGGGCTTGGAAATCCCTCCAGGGCTGGACAACCCTTCCAGGGCAGATTTTTCCCAATATCCAACCTCAAGGAAGCTGCACCTTCTCCCTGTCAGTTTTCCTGCTTCAAACGTGGCTTTTCTCCTGGTGTTCTGGTATCCACCACACTGAGTTTGCAGTGTTCCTTTGGGAGCAGCATCCCAAGCTGGGGAATTCTGGCCTGCTGACCTCATGTTTTGGTTTTCCCTTCTGTTTTTATTTTGTTTTTTTTTTTTTCCCAGGGTTCTCTGATAGCAAGCATGGCTCTAGGAATCATCATCCTGAAGAAAAGGTAAATCACAAACTTCTTACCTTTAGGGAATGCTCTGCCATGGATTAAATCCTGCTGGGTGTTTCGTGCCATCATTTTTCCTGTTAAATATTCTGATTTTAATGCTGGGAAACTGGGACAGGGAGCGTGGCATGGAGGCTGGAATAGCTCCTCCTGCGTTTGCACCTCTTCCCTCCTGTCCTGGCTGGAATTCTGGGCTGGGGAGAGATTTTCCACAGCTGCAGCCTCTGTGTTCAGTTCTGGAAGTGCTCCTGCGGGATTCTGTGCTGCTGCGGCTGGGCTGGAGCTCGGTGCCTCCCTTCTGCTGGGGACTGTGGCTCCAGCAGTGCTGATAACGTGCTGGTAACACGTTAATAACACGCTGATAACATGCTGAGAACACATCAATAACACGCTGATAACACATCAATAACATGCTGATAACGTGCTGATAACACGTTAATAACACGCTGATAACATGCTGAGAACACATCAATAACATGCCGGAAACACATCAATAACATGCTGATAACGTGCTGATAACACAGCAATAACATGCTGATAACATGTTGATAACACATTGATAGCATGCTGATAACACATCAATAACATGCTGATAACATGCTGATAACACATCAATAACATACTGATAACACGTTAATAACACACTGATAACATGCTGATAACACATCAATAACATGCTTGATAACACATTAATAACACGCTGATAACACATTAATAACACGCTGATAACATGCTGATAACACATCAATAACATGCTTGATAACACATTAATAACACACTGATAACATGTTAATAACACACTGATAACACATCAATAACTGATAACATATTAATAACATGCTGATAACACGCTGATACCACATCAATAACATGCTGATACCACATTAATAACATGCTGGTAACACATTAATAACACACTAATAACACATTAATAACACACTGATAACACATCAATAACATGCTGATAACCCACTGATAACACATTAATAACACTGATAACACATCAATAACACACTGATAACACATTAATAACACTGATAACACGCTGATAACGCTGAGCCGTACCTGCACAGACTCCAGGCCGGAGTTGTGGGATAAACTGGGAGAAATGCTGGGATAAACTGGGAGAAACGCTGGGATAAACTGGGAGAAGCGCTGGGATAAACCGGGATAAACGTGGGGAGAAAAGCCCCCTGAGGTGCTGAGCTGGAGTCAGCTGGACTGGCCGGTCAGGAGGGGCAGCGTGCCCGTTATCCCGGAATCCGGGATATCCTGGGATGCAGGGACCCCGGCGGGGTCGGTGGCGTGTCCCTTGTCCCCGTGCAGGTACAGCGTGCCCGTTATCCCGGAATCCGGGATATCCCGGGATGCAGGGACCCCGGCGGGGTCAGTGGCGTGTCCCTTGTCCCCGTGCAGGTACAGCGTGCCCGTTATCCCGGAATCCGGGATATCCCGGGACGCCTGGCGGGGTCGCTGACGTGTCCCTTGTCCCCGTGCAGGTACAGCGTGCCCGTTATCCTGGAATCCGGGATATCCCGGGATATCCCGGGACCTCGGCGGGGTCGCTGACGTGTCCCTTGTCCCCGTGCAGGTACAGCGTGTCAAAGTGCAGCTCCATAGCCCTGGTGTCCCTGGGCATCTTCACCTGCACCTTCATGTCTGCCAAGCAAGTGGTAAGGCTGGGAAGGGACCAGGAGCCTCAGGAATTCCCTTTGCCTGGTTTTTCATGGAGACGCGAGGTGTCTCCGACCTCTACATCCGCTCCCCAAAAAGCTTTTCCTCCTGGTTTTATTTTCCTGTGGGGATTTCTTTAATTTCAGGCGTCTCTTCACCTGTTCACGCTGCTTTTTGCTGGGAGTAAACCTCATTTTTTTGGTAACAGAAAAGAGTGAATCCTCCACAAAAAGCCATCAGAAATCTTCCCTCCTTCCATCCCACAAGAAATTTTTGCCTTTCAGGCTGGATTTTTCCTGTTGTCATCCACCCTGACCCTTAAATAAAGTGGCAGTGCTGGGAGAGCAGGAAGGAGGGAAGCAAATCCATGCGGAACGCAGTCGGAGTCAGCACCCACGGCCTGGCCCTGTCAGCCGATGACAAAAAAATGGCAGAAAGGGAAAATTGGCTGCACTTAATCCAGCTCGGAGAGGTTGGAAATGAAAGGGAGCTGTCAGAGCTCCAAATTCCCATCATTTCCGAGCTTTTTACCCGAGGAGGGGCTGGGCTCCGCGGCCTTGGCTCTCTGTTAATCCACTTCAGCTCCCAGCAGTTTGGAATTCGGGGTTGAGCTGGCAGCTGTGGCAGAGGTGAATAAATCTGATTTTCCCTGGAGCACGGGGAAAGAGCTGAGGCAAATCCAGCTGGAGCTGTGCCCTCGGCCGGATTTCATCCATTTCTTGAGCACAAGCCTGGGTTTAGGTCTGGTTTTAGCTCCTGACGGGCTTGGCCACAGCTCTTATTCCTTCCCACACAGTCATCCCTGGGAATGGGGACACAGGAGCCCGGGAATGGGATGGGAGCACGGGAACCTGGGAATGGAGACACAGGAACACAGGAACCTGGGAATGAGGACACAGGAACCTGGGAATGGGATGGAGATAGAAGAACCTGGGAATGGGGATACAGGAACCTGGGAATGTAGACACAGGAACCTGGGAATGGGATGGGAGCACAGGAACCCAGGAATGGAGACACAGGAACCTGGAAATAGGGATAGAGGAACCTGGGAATGGGATGGGGACACAGGAACCTGGGAATGGGGACACAGGAACCTGGGAATGGGATGGAGATAGAAGAACCTGGGAATGGGGATACAGGAACCTGGGAATGGGGATACAGGAACGTGGGAATGGGGGACACAGGAGCCTGGGAATGGGATGGGAGCACAGGAACCCAGGAATGGGGATACAGGAACCCAGGAATGGGGATACAGGAACCTGGGAATGGGGATACAGGAACATGGGAATGGGATGGGAGCACAGGAACCCAGGAATGAGATGGCAGCACAGGAATGTGGGAATGGGATGGGAACACAGGAACCTGGGAATGGAGACACAGGAGCCTGGGAATGGGATGGGAGCACAGGAACCCAGAAATGAGATGGCAGCACAAGAATGTGGGAATGGGATGGGAGCACAGGAACCTGGGAATGGGCTGGGGATACAAAAACCTTGGAATGGGATTGAGGACACAGGAGTCTGGGAATGGGATGAGGATACAGCAACCTGGGAGTGAGGACACAGGAAGCTGGGATTGGGCTGGCTTTGGGAGCTTGAAAAGGGACCCTGATTATTTTTGTGGTTAAAAGAGTTCAGTCTCATCAAACCAGGCCCTTCCTTTCAGGAACAATCCTGATTATTATTTTTTTTTTTTTTGCTGGAATCTCTGCATTCCCTGGAGCAGCGTGGGAAGCCTGTGGCTGCTGCAGGGGCCTGGTGGCTCTTGGTGACTTTGTGTCTCCCTTCAGGCATCTGACTCCAGCTTAAATGAAGAGGATGGACCCCAGGCTTTCCTCTGGTGGTTGCTAGGTATGTGAGGCTCGCATTTCTGGGATCCTGGCAGGATTCTTGGAATTCTCTTGGCGAAAGGAAGAGGGGCTGGGGCTGCTCCAGGTGTTCCTTCTGCACAACAATTCATGGAGGAGGCTTTAAAGTGTGGTTTTCTCCCTCCACCCTGGCTCTGTTGGTGACTCTTTGGGAAATCTGGGATTGATTATTATCAGTAGTGGCACAAAGTGCATCCCTGGTATTTTTACGGGATCTCTTGGATGCCTGTAGTCAAACCCTGGAATTGTTATCAGTTTTCTTACCAAGTCTGGGCAGTTTGTTTGTTTTTTTCGTTTTTTTTTTTGCCCCTGAAAGCCAAATTTGGTGAGTTGAAGCTGCAGGGCTGTGCTTCCCTTCCAGGTATTGCTGCCCTCACCTTCGCCCTGCTGATGTCTGCCAGGATGGGGATTTTCCAGGAGATGCTGTACAAGAAATTTGGGAAGCACTCCAAGGAGGCCCTGTTCTACAACGTGAGTCCCTGGGGCTCTCCCTGCTCCAAGGTCCTTTCCACTCCTGGATTGGGCACAAAAAGGATCCCACCCTGCCAGGATGGGGCAGTGAGGAGCCTGCTGAGATCCAGCTGCTTTCCAGCAGGGAATTGGGGTGGATTCCCATCCCCTGATCCCACCATGGATTTGTTTCTCCCCCCCAGCACGCGTTGCCGCTCCCTGGATTCCTGCTCCTGGCTCCCAACATTTACCAGCACGCCGTGCTCTTCAGCCAGTCTGGTGAGTGCTGGGCTGCTCCTGGGCCTTCCCAGCCTCTGGAAAAATCCTGTGGGAAGTTCCCTTCCTGCAGTGGTGCATGCTGGCAGCTTGGGGTGTTCCAAGCCTTTTGAATTTTGAGGAATTTGCAGGAAGGAATTCCTGGCTGGGCTGGAATTGCCAGAGCAGCTGGGGCTGCCCCTGGATCCCTGGAATGTCCAAGGGCAGGTTGGACACTGGGGCTGGAGCAGCCTGGGACAGTGGGAGGTGTCCCTGCCACGGATGGGAATATGGAATTTAAGGAACCATTCCATAATTCCATGATTAAAGCCCAAGTTTCTAACTAATTCCCACACACCAGCCACATCCAAGAGTGATCCCTGGGAAAAGGAACGTGGTGGCTCAGAAATGGGAATACCAGGACCTAATCCTCAATAAGGGATGTAAGCATGGACCTGCTGGGATTTTCTTTGCTGGTGTTCCCCAGGATTTGCTGTGGGAGCAGAGTGGATTCCTCCAGCACGAGAGCTCTGACCCAGGAGAGCAAAACAGAGCTTTTCTCCTAATATTTTTCCTTATATTCCATTTTTCCCTCTGGAATTGCAAGCAGGAGGGCAGTGTAGGGCTGCAGGACCATGGTTAGTCCTGGCAAGGAGAGAGGCTCCTGAAGCAGTGACCTCATCCCATCCTTTTTCCCTGCAGAGCTGTTCCGGGTGCCGGTGATCGGCCTCACCCTGCCAATCATGTGGTTCTACCTCCTCATGAACGTCGTCACCCAGTATCCTTGATCCTGATCCCACCCCTTGTGGGGTGGCACGTGGGACTGGGGGGACTGGGGCTGCCTTCCTGAAGCCTTGGGGGCTTCCTGAAGCCTTGGGGGCTTCCTGAATCCTTGGGGGCTTCCTGAATCCTTGGAGGCTTCCTAAATCCTAGGAGGGATCCTAAAGCTCTGGGGGCTTCCTGAATCCTTGGAGGCTTCCTAAAGCCTTGGAGGCTTCCTAAAGCCTTGGAGGGTTCCTAAATCCTTGGAGGCTTCCTAAAGCCTTGGAGGGTTCCTAAAGCCTTGGAGGGTTCCTAAAGCCTTGGAGGCTTCCTAAAGCCTTGGAGGGTTCCTAAATCCTTGGAGGGTTCCTAAAGCCTTGGAGGCTTCCTAAAGCCTTGGAGGGTTCCTAAAGCCTTGGGGGCTTCCTAAAGCCTTGGAGGGTTCCTAAAGCCTTGGAGGGTTCCTAAAGCCTTGGAGGCTTCCTAAAGCCTTGGAGGGTTCCTAAATCCTTGGAGGGTTCCTAAAGCCTTGGAGGGTTCCTAAATCCTTGGAGGGTTCCTAAAGCCTTGGAGGCTTCCTAAAGCCTTGGAGGCTTCCTAAAGCCTTGGAGGCTTCCTAAAGCCTTGGAGGGTTCCTAAAGCCTTGCTTCTGAAAGCCTTGGAGGGTTCCTAAATCCTTGGAGGGTTCCTAAAGCCTTGGGGGCTTCCTAAATCCGTGGAGGGTTCCTAAAGACTTGGGGGCTTCCTAAATCCTTGGGGGCTTCCTAAAGACTTGGGGGCTTCCTAAAGCCTTGGAGGCTTCCTAAATCCTTGGAGGGTTCCTAAAGCCTTGGAGGCTTCCTAAAGCCTTGGAGGCTTCCTAAATCCTTGGAGGGTTCCTAAAGCCTTGGAGGCTTCCTAAAGCCTTGGAGGCTTCCTAAATCCTTGGAGGGTTCCTAAAGCCTTGGAGGCTTCCTAAAGCCTTGGAGGCTTCCTAAAGCCTTGGAGGGTTCCTAAAGCCTTGGAGGCTTCCTAAAGCCTTGGAGGCTTCCTAAAGCCTTGGAGGCTTCCTAAAGCCTTGGAGGCTTCCTAAATCCTTGGAGGGTTCCTAAAGCCTTGGAGGCTTCCTAAAGCCTTGGAGGCTTCCTAAAGCCTTGGAGGGTTCCTAAAGCCTTGGAGGCTTCCTAAAGCCTTGGAGGCTTCCTAAAGCCTTGGAGGCTTCCTAAAGCCTTGGAGGGTTCCTAAAGCCTTGGAGGCTTCCTAAAGCCTTGCTTCTGAAAGCCTTGGAGGGTTCCTAAATCCTTGGAGGGTTCCTAAAGCCTTGGGGGCTTCCTAAATCTGTGGAGGGTTCCTAAAGACTTGGGGGCTTCCTAAATCCTTGGAGGCTTCCTAAATCCTTGGAGGGTTCCTAAATCCTTGGAGGCTTCCTAAAGCCTTGGAGGCTTCCTGAATCCTTGGAGGGTTCCTAAAGCCTTGGAGGGATCCTAAAGCCTTGGAGGCTTCCTAAAGCCTTGGAGGGATCCTAAAGCCTTGGAGGGTTCCTAAAGCCTTGGAGGCTTCCTAAAGCCTTGGAGGCTTCCTAAAGCCTTGGAGGGTTCCTAAAGCCTTGGAGGCTTCCTGAATCCTTGGAGGCTTCCTAAAGCCTTGGAGGCTTCCTAAAGCCTTGGAGGCTTCCTAAAGCCTTGGAGGCTTCCTAAAGCCTTGGAGGCTTCCTAAAGCCTTGGAGGGTTCCTAAAGCCTTGGAGGCTTCCTAAAGCCTTGCTTCTGAAAGCCTTGGGGGCTTCCTAAATCTGTGGAGGGTTCCTAAAGACTTGGGGGCTTCCTAAATCCTTGGAGGCTTCCTAAATCCTTGGAGGGTTCCTAAATCCTTGGAGGCTTCCTAAAGCCTTGGAGGGTTCCTAAATCCTTGGAGGCTTCCTAAATCCTTGGAGGGTTCCTAAATCCTTGGAGGCTTCCTAAAGCCTTGGAGGCTTCCTGAATCCTTGGAGGTTTCCTAAAGCCTTGGAGGGATCCTAAAGCCTTGGAGGGTTCCTAAAGCCTTGGAGGGTTCCTAAAGCCTTGGAGGGATCCTAAAGCCTTGGAGGCTTCCTGAATCCTTGGAGGGTTCCTAAAGCCTTGGAGGGTTCCTAAAGCCTTGGAGGGTTCCTAAAGCCTTGGAGGGATCCTAAAGCCTTGGAGGGTTCCTAAAGCCTTGGAGGCTTCCTAAAGCCTTGGAGGCTTCCTAAAGCCTTGGAGGGTTCCTAAAGCCTTGGAGGCTTCCTGAATCCTTGGAGGCTTCCTAAATCCTTGGAGGGTTCCTGAATCCTTGGAGGGTTCCTGAATCCTTGGAGGGTTCCTAAAGCCTTGGGGGCTTCCTGAATCCTTGGAGGCTTCCTAAAGCCTTGGAGGCTTCCTAAAGCCTTGGAGGCTTTCTAAAGCCTTGGAGGCTTCCTAAAGCCTTGGAGGCTTCCTAAAGCCTTGGAGGCTTCCTAAAGCCTCAGGGGCTCCTGGTGGTGTAACTCCAAAAATACCAGGAAAGGGAATTTCTGTTTTTTAGGTTGGACTCGATGATCTCAAAGGTCTTTTCCAGCCTGGTTTGTTCTGGGATTTTGGGGCTTCTGCTCCATGGAAATGGAGGAGTTTGGAGTTTCCCTTGGCTCTGTGGCAGGGATTGCCGACACAGTGGGGAAACAAGGAGATTTGGGATGTCCCTGAGTTTGTGGTGTCCCATTCCCAGCTGATCCCAGGAGGGAATTTCCCCCACCCACAGCAGGCTGCCCATTCCCAGAGGGAATCCCCCGTGTCCATCCCCTGTATCCCTTACCTCCTGCTCCCAGGAGAAGATGAATCCTTGGAGGCTTCCCTGCCCTTGGGAGCTGCTGGTGGTGTAACTCCAGAAATACCGGGAAAAGGAAGTTCTGTTTTTTAGGTTGGACTCAATGATCTCAAAGGTCTTCTCCAACCTGTTTTTTTTAGGATTTTGGGACTTCTGCTCCATGGAAATGGAGGAGTTTGGAGTTTCCCTTGGCTCTGTGGCAGGGATTGCCGACACAGTGGGGAAACAAGGAGATTTGGGATGTCCCTGAGTTTGTGGTGTCCTGTTCCAACCCAGCTGATCCCAGGAGGGAATTTCCCTCACCCACAGCAGGCTGCCCATTCCCAGAGGGAATCCCCCGTGTCCATCCCCACTATCCCTTACCTCCTGCTCCCAGGAGAAGATGAATCCTTGGAGGCTTCCCTGCCCTTGGGAGCTGCTGGTGGTGTAACTCCAGAAATACCGGGAAAAGGAAGTTCTGTTTTTTAGGTTGGACTCAATGATCTCAAAGGTCTTCTCCAACCTGGTTTGTTCTGGGATTTTGGGGCTTCTGCTCCATGGAAATGGAGGAGTTTGGAGCTTCCGTTGTCCAGCTCAGTCCTGGCTGCTCCAGTAGGGGAGTCTGAGATTTGGGGTTTCCCTGAGTTTGTGGTGTCCCGTTCCCAGCTGATCCCAGGAGGGAATTTCCCTCACCCACAGCAGGCTGCCCATTCCCAGAGGGAATCCCCCGTGTCCACCCCTTAGCTCCGGCTCCCAGGTACGTCTGCATCCGCGGCGTCTTCATCCTGACCACGGAGTGCACGTCCCTCACGGTCACCCTGGTGGTGACGCTCCGCAAGTTCGTCAGCCTCATCTTCTCCATCCTCTACTTCCAGAACCCCTTCACGGGCTGGCACTGGCTGGGCACCGCCTTCGTCTTCGTGGGCACCCTGATGTACACCGAGGTGTGGAACAGCCTCGGGCCCCTCCTGGCGCGCTGCCGCCGCGGCCGGCCCAAGGGGGAGTGAATCCAGGGATTTTCCCGCAGGGATTTTGGTGTTTTTCCAGAGCAGAGCAGCAGGGAGCTGCCCCCTCCCAGGGGGTGTTTTTATAACAGGGGAGGTGTTGGCTGTGCCAAGCTCCTGGGAGAATGAGGATCCTCCGCTGGGAACTTGGGGGAAGGATTATGGAGGAACAATCCAGGTACATTTTGCGAGTCGGCATTTTTTTATGTGACCCCTTTTGCTTCCAATTTTTCCTCCTTTTTTTTTTTTTTTTTTTTTCCATTGGAATAACCCTTTTTAAGGAGCAGCTGATCCAGGGCTTTGTTGGGAGCCCATCTTCCATGCTGTTGCCTTGGAGCAGCTGGACCCTGAGCCAGTCTGGTGCCATCCTTTCATTGTCCTGGTGTCTGGAGCTGATGGCCGAGCCCCATTCCAGTGGGAATCCCTGATCCCTGTGCTGGGAGGATGTGGGATACAGCCCCAGCTGAATCTCCCAGTCCGCCCAGTGGATCCTGAGAGGGGCTGGGTTTCCTCTCCCAGCTCTCCTGCCATCCCTTGGGATCAGCTTCCTCATGGCTTTTGTGCCAGCCTGTCCCTCAGTGTCACCCCTGGCTGCTTTTCCTGGAGCTTCCCTGCAGTTTTCCTGGAGCAGCACCTTGTTCCCGTGCTGCTCAGCTGGGACAGTTATCCAGGAGGGATGGAGGGGGTTTGATAGCAAAGGAAAAACAAGGAAATAAATCCCAAAGTGATGAATGACAGCACTTTTCCTCCCAGGCATTCCCTGAGCCAAGGCCACCTTTCCAAAACTTCCTCCCTCTATTTTTACTGCTGATTTCTATCAGCTCCCTGGGATAATCCCCTTCCCAGCTTTTCCTGCCCTCATCCTTGCTGGGAGGCAGAGTGGGAAAAGGGAAAAGCTCCATGATGTGCTGGAGGCACTGGTTTAGCCCCAGCCCCAAATCCTGGTGTGGGAAAAGGGAATTCCATCCCACGCAGAGCCAGCGAGGCGCTGCCAGGACCTGCAGCTCCATCCTGATATCCGGAAGGATTTTTTTTTAATTCCCAGTTTCTGTTTTTCCTGAGCCTGAAACAGCTGAATTTCAAGTGCCATGGGATTTTTCCAGGGATTTCGTGGACAGGGAGGCTGACCTGGTGTAGGTCAGGTGTTGTTCCAGCTGTTTGTGGTGGCTTCTGGAAGGATCCCTGATTTTCATCTTCCAGGCTCTTCACACGGAGCTTCAGCTGGGATCGGGGAGGTGGGGAAGCCAGCAGAAATTCGGGATGAAGGATTTTGGGAACTGGGAGTAAGTGGTGAGGTTCTTCAGAGATCAAACATGGTGGGGAAACACCGGAGCTGTAACTCAAGGCCAGTGGGGTTTTATCCAGGGATTGTTTTATCCAGGGATTGTTGGATCCAGGGATTGTTGGATCCAGGGATTGTTTTATCCAGGGATTGCAGGATCCAGGGATTGTTGGATCCAGGGATTGTTGGATCCAGGGATTGTAGGATCCAGGGATTGTTTTATCCAGGGATTGTAGGATCCAGGGATTGCAGGATCCAGGGATTGCAGGATCCAGGGATTGTTGGATCCAGGGATTGTTTTATCCAGGGATTGCAGGATCCAGGGATTGCAGGATCCAGGGATTGTTGTATCCAGGAATTGTTGTATCCAGGGATTGCAGGATCCAGGGATTGCAGGATCCAGGGATTGCAGGATCCAGGGATTGTTGGATCCAGGGATTGTTGGATCCAGGGATTGTTGGATCCAGGGATTGCAGGATCCAGGGATTGTTGGATCCAGGGATTGTTGGATCCAGGGATTGTTGGATCCAGGGATTGTTTTATCCAGGGATTGTTGGATCCACAGGTCTTGTTATCCCGGGATTGTTGGATCCAGGGATTGTTTTATCCAGGGATTGCAGGATCCAGGGATTGCAGGATCCAGGGATTGCAGGATCCAGGGATTGCAGGATCCAGGGATTGCAGGATCCAGGGATTGTTGGATCCAGGGATTGTTTTATCCAGGGATTGTTGGATCCAGGGATTGTTTTATCCAGGGATTGTAGGATCCAGGGATTGCAGGATCCAGGGATTGCAGGATCCAGGGATTGTTGGATCCAGGGATTGTTTTATCCAGGGATTGCAGGATCCAGGGATTGCAGGATCCAGGGATTGTTGGATCCAGGGATTGTTGGATCCAGGGATTGTTGGATCCAGGAATTGCAGGATCCAGGGATTGTTGGATCCAGGGATTGTTGGATCCAGGGATTGCAGGATCCAGGGATTGTTGGATCCAGGGATTGTTGGATCCAGGGATTGCAGGATCCAGGGATTGTAGGATCCAGGGATTGTTTTATCCAGGGATTGTTGGATCCAGGGATTGTTGGATCCAGGGATTGTTGGATCCAGGGATTGCAGGATCCAGGGATTGTTGGATCCAGGGATTGTTTTATCCAGGGATTGTTGGATCCAGGGATTGTTGGATCCAGGGATTGTTGGATCCAGGGATTGCAGGATCCAGGGATTGCAGGATCCAGGGATTGTTTTATCCAGGGATTGTTGGATCCAGGGATTGTTGGATCCAGGGATTGTTGGATCCAGGGATTGCAGGATCCAGGGATTGTTGGATCCAGGGATTGTTGGATCCAGGGATTGCAGGATCCAGGGATTGTTGGATCCAGGGATTGTTGGATCCAGGGATTGTTGGATCCAGGGATTGTTGGATCCAGGGATTGTTTTACCCAGGGATTGCAGGATCCAGGGATTGCAGGATCCAGGGATTGCAGGATCCAGGGATTGTTTGATCCAGGGATTGTTTTATCCGGGGATTGTTGGATCCAGGGATTGCAGGATCCAGGGATTGCAGGATCCAGGGATTGTTTGATCCAGGGATTGTTTGATCCAGGGATTGTAGGATCCAGGGATTGTTTTATCCAGGGATTGTTGGATCCAGGGATTGCAGGATCCAGGGATTGCAG
The DNA here is from genome assembly GCF_046129695.1 of Lonchura striata. Lineage (NCBI taxonomy): Eukaryota > Metazoa > Chordata > Aves > Passeriformes > Estrildidae > Lonchura > Lonchura striata. The sequence continues at coordinate 71,509,783 of NC_134607.1, forward strand.
GATCCAGGGATTGCAGGATCCAGGGATTGCAGGATCCAGGGATTGTTGGATCCAGGGATTGTTTTATCCAGGGATTGTTGGATCCAGGGATTGTTTTATCCAGGGATGGTTGGATCCAGGGATTGCAGGATCCAGGGATTGTTTGATCCAGGGATTGTTGGATCCAGGGATTGTAGGATCCAGGGATTGTTTTATCCAGGGATGGTTGGATCCAGGGATTGTTTTATCCAGGGATTGTTTTATCCAGGGATGGTTTTATCCAGGGATTGCAGGATCCAGGGATGGTTGGATCCAGGAATTGTTTTATCCAGGGATGGTTGGATCCAGGACAGAGCAGAGCTGGCACGGAGCTGCTCCCAGGTGTAACATTCTGTGCATCCTCTGGGTCACTCTTCCTCTCCAGGACCTTGCATGTTGTCCCCAATTCCTGTGGGAATATTTGGGGGATTTGGGCACTCCTGTTTTTTGGTTTTTTTTTTGGTTTTTGGGTTTTTTTTTTTACCACGTGCTTTTCACTCCCAGCACATCAACCCTGGGTTGTTCGTTGCTGTTTGTTGCTTTCGTAAATTAACTTTTAAAAAAAAAAAAGTTAATTTTTTTTTTTTTAACTTCCCGGCGTGATCAGTGCGTTTGGAATATTTCTGGAGTCGCAGGAGTGGCAGCAATTCCTTCCCTGCCGGAGCACAGAGCAGGAAAGGTCCAGGCAGAAGGGCCTCGTTAGCCAAAATTAATTAAACCCAGGCTCCCCCTCCAGGCTGATTAGTTGGGTTTTAATGTTTGTGTAGAGATCAGAGCACCTATTTTTGAGCAGAGGCTGGACAGGAGGAGCCCGACCGCTTTTGGGGTGGCTGGTTGGGTTCCAGGTGGGGTTTTGGGTTGGTTTTTTAAAAGCAAAATAAATCCGTTTCCTCTTCAAAGGCTGTTGGGTTTGTGTCTCATTTTGTGCTTTGCTGGTGGCTGGAAAATTAATGGTATAATGGAATTTTTTAGGTTGGAAATGCCCTAAATCCAGCGCCAGTGGGAGCCTGGAGCAGCTGGGGAGGAGGAAATTCGGGATTTTGAGATCTCCCAGCAAAACTGAAATCTGCACAACTGTCCAGGTTTGGGGTCTCAGGCAAGACTCAAATCTTCATCAGAATCTGAGGTTCTCCAAAAAGATTCAAAATCTCAAAGCAGAATTTAAGGTTCTCCAAAAAAGGCTCAAAATCTCAAACCATGAGAAACTGAGGTTCTCCAAAAAGACTGAAGTTCTTCATCCATCCAAATTTCATGTTCTGCAAAAAAGGCTCAGATCCTCAAACCATCAGAATTTGAGGTTCTCCCAGAAAACTCAAAATCTCAAATCAGAGTTTGAGGTTCTCCAGAAAACTCAAAATCTCAAATCAGAGTTTGAGGTTCTCCCAGAAAACTCAAAATCTCAAATCAGAGTTTGAGGTTCTCCAGAAAACTCAAAATCTCAAACCAGAGTTTGAGGTTCTCCAGAAAACTCAAAATCTCAAACCAGAGTTTGAGGTTCTCCAGAAAACTCAAAATCTCAAACCAGAGTTTGAGGTTCTCCAGAAAACTCAAAATCTCAAATCAGAGTTTGAGGTTCTCCAGAAGACTTTAAATCATCAAAATATCAGAATCTGGGGTTCTCCCAGAAAAATTGAAATCCTCCAATCAGAATTTAAAGTTCTCCAAACAGATTCAAATCCTCAAACCATTAGAATTTGTGGTTCTCCAAAAAGATTCAAAATCTCAAAGCAGAATTTAAGATTCTCCAAAAAAAGACTCAAAATCTCAAACCATGAGAAATTGAGGTTCTCCAAAAAGACTGAAGTTCTTCATCCATCCAAATTTCATGTTCTGCAAAAAAGGCTCAGATCCTCAAACCATCAGAATTTGAGGTTCTCCCAGAAAACTCAAAATCTCAAATCAGAGTTTGAGGTTCTCCAGAAAACTCAAAATCTCAAACCAGAGTTTGAGGTTCTCCAGAAAACTCAAAATCTCAAACCAGAGTTTGAGGTTCTCCAGAAAACTCAAAATCTCAAACCAGAGTTTGAGGTTCTCCAGAAAACTCAAAATCTCAAACCAGAGTTTGAGGTTCTCCAGAAAACTCAAAATCTCAAACCAGAGTTTGAGGTTCTCCAGAAAACTCAAAATCTCAAATCAGAGTTTGAGGTTCTCCAGAAAACTCAAAATCTCAAACCAGAGTTTGAGGTTCTCCAGAAAACTCAAAATCTCAAATCAGAGTTTGAGGTTCTCCAGAAGACTTTAAATCCTCAAAATATCAGAATCTGGGGTTCTCCCAAAAAAATTGAAATCCTCCAATCAGAATTTAAAGTTCTCCAAACAGATTCAAATCCTCAAACCATTAGAATTTGTGGTTCTCCAAAAAGATTCAAAATCTCAAAGCAGAATTTAAGATTCTCCAAAAAAAGACTCAAAATCTCAAACCATGAGAAATTGAGGTTCTCCAAAAAGACTGAAGTTCTTCATCCATCCAAATTTCATGTTCTGCAAAAAAGGCTCAGATCCTCAAACCATCAGAATTTGAGGTTCTCCCAGAAAACTCAAAATCTCAAACCAGAGTTTGAGGTTCTCCAGAAAACTCAAAATCTCAAACCAGAGTTTGAGGTTCTCCAGAAAACTCAAAATCTCAAACCAGAGTTTGAGGTTCTCCAGAAAACTCAAAATCTCAAATCAGAGTTTGAGGTTCTCCAGAAGACTTTAAATCCTCAAAATATCAGAATCTGGGGTTCTCCCAAAAAAATTGAAATCCTCCAATCAGAATTTAAAGTTCTCCAAACAGATTCAAATCCTCAAACCATTAGAATTTGTGATTCTCCAAAAAGACTCAAATCCTCAAACCAGAATTTGAGGTTCTCCAAAAAGACTCAAATTCTCAAAATATCAGATTCTCGGGTTCTCCCAAAACCTCAAATATTAAATCAGAATCTGAGGTTCTCCAAAAAGATTCAAATGTTCAAAACCATCAGAATTTGAGGTTCTCTGAAAAGATTCAAGTCCTCAAATCAGAACCTGAGGTTCTTCGGAAAGACCCAAAATCTCAAATCAGAATTTGATTCCTGGGAATCTGAAGTTCTCCAAAAAGACTCAAATCTTCCTCAGAATTTGAGGTTCTCCAATAGGATTAAAAACCTCAAAACATCAGAATCAGGTTCTTCAAAAAGCTTTAAATCCTCTGTAAAACTCCAGCGTGACCCTGACCAACTTAAGGTGTGGCTCCAGACGCTCTTCCCTGCCAATAAAACCAGAATTCCCTGGAAAAAAAATCTGGGAAAAGGAATGTAAATATTAAAAATACAGTCCAGGCAGAATTGCCTTCAACCTCAGCCAGATGTTCCACACGTCAGGAGGCAGCACAATCCAGATGTTTGGGGAAGGAATTTGAATTGTGGGTTAGGAATTTGATCCTGGGAAGGGAGCACGAGAGGGAATGGCAGAAAAGCTGAGGGAGGAAAGGCAAAAAATGGATGATTTGTTGAGTGGAGGAAATTCAGCTTTTCCCTGGTGCTTTTAACATTCCTTTTCCTATTTCCATGCAAGGTCTGCATTCCCTGGCCCACGTGTGGGATCTCACGGGTGGAAATTTTGGAAGCTCGGGGCTCAGGAAGCGATTTCAAATAAGGAGATGATGTTCCAACATTGCCCATGGAAAATGAATAATTCCTTTTTACAGCTGGGAAATGAGATGAATATTTATTTTATCCTCCACCTGCATCCTCAGCTCTGCAGAATCCAAATAAAGATACAGTTCCTGCACTGGGAATTTGAAATTTCCTGTAAATGGGAGAGGATTGAATCGCTGAGGCCACTCAAGAGGCATTTTCCAGGATTCTGTGCTCCAAGATGAGGAAATTCTGGGAAAACCTGGTTTGTTTTATGCAGGAGGGAGCAACTTCCAAGCGTGGAGAGCTGGGGATGAACGTGGAAGTGATCTTGGATGGGAAAACCAGGCAGGGATGGAAGCAAAAGGAAAAAGGAAAAGGCTGGAATGCTCATCCAGGTGTGGATCCAACAGCAGCAGCACCTGGAGCTGTGGAGAGATTCCAGAGGAACCCATGGAGCTGCTGCAGGGCTGGAGCCAGGCTGGGAGAGCTGGGAATGTTCTCCTGGAGAAGGGAGGGATCCAGGGAGAGCTTCCAGCACATTCCAGGCCCTGAAGGGGCTCCAGGAGAGCTGAAATTTGGGAAAAGCCTGGAGGGACAGGACCCAGGGAATGGCTCCCACTGCCAGAGGGCAGCCAGGGATGGGATTTGGGAATGAGGAATTCCTGGCTGGGCTGGGATTGCCAGAGCAGCTGGGGCTGCCCCTGGATCCCTGCAATGTCCCAGGAAGGACTGGAGCACCCTGAGATCATGGCAGGTGGCCCTGGAATGAGCTTTGAGGTCCCTTCCCACCCAAACTGGTCCAGGATTCTGGGATTTGGGACACTCAGGATCCATCCTGAGGGATTTTTATGGAAAATGGGGATAGAAAAGAGAGGGAAAGGGAAGGGAGACCCTTCATGGCTTCCTGAGATTCCAAGTGAAGGCCCTGGGTCCATGAATTTCTTGGAGAGGAGATGGATCCAATGTCAGGCTGGGAGAGCTGGGAATGTTCCCCTGGAGAAGGGAAGGATCCAGGGAGAGCTTCCAGCACATTCCAGGGGCTCCAGGAGAGCTGCAGAGGGACTGGGGACAAGGATGGAGGGACAGGACCCAGGGAATGGCTCCCACTGCCAGAGGGCAGCCAGGGATGGGATCTTGGGAATGAGGAATTCCTGGCTGGGCTGGGATTGCCAGAGCAGCTGGGGCTGCCCCTGGATCCCTGCAATGTCCAAGGAAGGGCTGGAGCAGCCTGGGATGGTGGGAGGTGTCTTTCAGTGCAGATCCCGGGATTTGCGTTCCTCCCCGTTCTTTTTATTGCCGGGGACGAGCATTTATGGGGAAAAATTAAATCCTTTTTGGTGCCTGAATCCCAAACTGATCCAACCCTGGGAGACAACTCCTCTCCTAAATCCCTCAGCTCCAAAACTTCCCATGGCAGATCCTTCACCTTTTTTTGGGAATTCCTGTCACCTTAAATTTTCACCTTCTTGGGATTATTTATTCCATCAAAAACTTCCAGCTCCCCCAGCTCTTCCTGCTGCTCCCTCCTCAGCAGGGAGGGATTTTTCCCAGAGAATTTTTTTCCCAGGAATTCCAGTAATTTTCTAAAATGTGTCTCATTTTTGGAACTTTCCTCAGCTCAGCATTCCAGAAATTACCCCTGTTTCTCTGGATGGAGAGGAGAAATTCTTGCTATCCCTAAAAACAAATTCCTGCTATTCCTGCTAAAAACATTTCATTTTTCTTGAGATCCAGATTTTTTTTCACTCCTGGATTTTTCCCTGAGTTCTTCCTTTGGTCCAAAGTTAAAGATTCCTTTCTTTTCATAAATTTTTTCATTCCCCCCATTTTTTTTTCCTTTTATTTTTCTCTTCCATGTTGGGTTTTTTTTGCGTTTGTTTTGTTTTGTTTTGTTTTGGTTTTTTTGTTTTGTTTTGGTTTTTTTTTGGGATGAATTCCAGATTTTTCTTGCTGCTCCAACTGCCTGTGTGTGTTGGAACTTGTCAAAAATCGTAAAGCCTAAAAACTCCAAGCCTTAGGCAAGCAACTTTCCAGAGGTGATTAATGGGAATCTTTTCCATTAAAATTCCCTAAAAACGTGCAAAGAGGAGGAAAAGATATTTTTATAATTTTTTTACTTATTTGTTTCTTTCTTTTCCTTGTCCAGAAAGTGAATCAGAGCCACCTATATCCAAATATATTTGGATTTGGAATTTTTGCCTTCAGTGGGATGCAAGGGAACCATCCCAAAAATGGTTTTCTCTGGGCTTTGTGTCTTTTTAATTTTTTCTCCCAACTTTTTCTGCTTTTGCCTCCCACATTTTGCAATTCCCGGCCTCATGGAACCAAACTTTAGTTTCAGTTCACTGCAAGATGTGGAGGATTTGGAAAATTTGGGAATTCGAGCTCTTCCCAACCTGAGGAATCCCTTGGACCCTTTCCCTTTTCCATTTTCCCTTTTCCCTTGGGGCCAGCAGACCCTCACACCCTCATTCTACACCACCTCTAATTAATCTAAATTAACCTTCCTTTAATTGAAAACCACCACTGTTTGTCCTACCACAAATTTATTCCCGTTTTTTTGTTTTTACAGGCCCCGGAATCTTCACCTAAAACAGACAACAAGGGAAGAAAATTCAATGTATTCTCTTGCTGCTCCATTCCCTGGAATTTTTCCGTGAATTCTGCAGGTGGGATCATCTCAAGGACCACCAGATCTAGACAGGGGTGGCCTCCTGAAGGTCACAAATCCTGGGAAAGGAGCTGGGACCACGTTTAACCCCTCAGCTGCCAGAACAGCCCCTCCTTCCTCTCTTCATTTCCCTAAAAAATGAGGAATTTGGGATTTATTTCTGGTTGTAGTGGGAGTTGAGGGTGGGTTGTGGGCGATCCCTCTTTGCCCTGGTCTTTTATTCCCTCCTCAATTGTCCATAAATTACTCCAGTTGTCCATAAATGACTCCATTTTCTCACCAATTTCTCCAGTTGTCCATAAATTACTCCATTTTCCCATCAATTACTCAATTTTAAATAAATTACTCCATTTTTCCATAAATTACTCCAGCTATCCATAAATTACTCCAATTTTCCATAAATTACTCCATTCTTAAATAAATCACTTTTTTTTCCCCAGACTATCCCAGTTGCCCATAAATTATTTTTTCCCCAATTCCTCCGTTTTCCCATAAATTATTGCAGTTGTCCATAAATTATTTTTTCATAAATTACTCCATTTTTTTCATCAATTACTCCATTTCCCCATCAATTACCCCCCTTGTCCATCAATTCCTTTTCCCTCCCTTGGCTCCCAGGGTTTCCCTGGAGCTGAGCCTCGAGGAAATCCCATTTTCACCTGGATTTTCCAGGTTTTTTTTTAAAAACCCAAATCATGGAATCATGGGATGATTTTTGGTTGGAAAAGACCTCCAGGATCATTGAGTCCAACCCTGAATATCCTAAATTACATCGTCAAGTGTCCATCCAGTTGGGTTTTTTTAGTTTTTTTTGGATGCTTCCAAGGATGGAGGCTCCACCATTTCCCTGGAAAACCTATCCCAATTCCTGACCACACAGTGAAGGAATTTTTCCTGAAATCCAATTTGAGGCCTTTTCCCCTCATCCCAGTCACAAGATTCCTGGGAGAACAAGCCCAACCCAAAACTTCCAGGGAATTTTGGGATTTTTCCCTTGTGCGAGAGCAGCAACAAATGAAACCAAGGATTGAGGTTGGGAACCAAGGATTGGAAATGAAAAATTGGGATAAAAACCTGTGGGAATCCTCACCACAGGACCTTGGAAACCATGGATTGGAGATGAAAATTGGGATAAAAACCTGTGGGAATCATCACCACGGGACCTTGGAAACCAAGGATTGGAGATGAAAATTGGGATAAAAACCTGTGGGAATCATCACCACGGGACCTTGGAAACCAAGGATTGGAGATGAAAATTGGGATAAAAACTTTGGAAATCATCACCACGGGACTTGGAGAAGGTTAAAAAAAAATTCAGGGGTTAAAACAATTTCAAGATTTCCCAGAAGTTCCTCCAGGGTGGTGAATGGAAGCACATTCCAAGGAGCATCCAGGAAATCCCTGGATTGTGGAAGGATGGAGCTTCTCCAGGTGTTTTTCCTGCTCTTCCACTGCCTGGAAGGATCAAACCCCGACCTCCTCCTGTGTTTTTCCTCATTCCTCACTCCCAAAATCTGCTGCTTTTGCAGGAATATTTCCCTGGCAGCAGCTGCAGCTCCCTGGCAGCACGAGAGGCAGCAGGGTTGACTCCCAGCTCCTTGGTTTTTCCCGGAATCCGCAGGATTTCCAGTGGGCCCCGGAATGCTCAGCTCCCTTTCCATCTCTGCTGAGGCTTCAGAGGATGAAACGTCTCAAAAACGCTGAATTTTGGACACTCCCGTGGAGCAGGTGAGTGAAAAATGGGGAAAATCTTGGGAAAAACGGGGGGGGGAAAATTCCAAAGTGAGGGCACGAGAGAAGGTTGGGATTCCGAGTCCGATTGGAATTGTGCAAAAAAAAAAAAAAAAATACTGCAAAAGAGGGAAAATGACATTTATTCTATTCTTGTTACTGGGGTTTTTGTGCTGTGACCTTCTCATGAATTTCCAGGCTGGCAAATCCGACTTGGAGCAGAAAATATCAGGAAAGGGACAAAAAATTTTAAAAAATTTAAAAAATTAAAATAATTAAAAAAAAAAAAAGAGAGATCTGTGAGGTTCATTAAATATTCCTTGGGACACTTGGATTCAGGAGAGTGATGCAAATTTTGGGATAATTTGCCTCCCTCCTTGTATTAAATCCAATCCTGCAGCTTCATATTTACAGGGAAGATAAAAATGTGGAGTGGAGGCTTAAAATCCCACCCATAGGAGTGGCTCTGGTTATTTTTAGGGCTCACAGCCTGGTTTTTCCATGGGATAAATCAGAATTCCAAGCTGGCAGCAGCTGGAGTCCTGTGCCCTGGCTTGGGTGGGTGACTGTCACCATGAGGGGACAGTTTTGTGTCCCCTAATTTTATCCTTCTCCGCTTATTTTTATTCCAAAGAAATGGAATTTCCATGGCAGAAATGGGATTTTATCCCTCTGTTTTCCATCTAATTCCCTGTGGAACTGCCACAGATTGAATCCCATGGAAAAAACAAAATCCAAACCCCAGGAAGGGCTGGGGACAGAGGTCACCCTTTCTCTGTTCAGGCAAGAAAGCAAAAAATTTTTTATTTTAATTTATTCCCATTATTCTTTTCCCTTTCCAATTCCTTTAATCCTGGCAATATTAATATTATTTCACAGTATGCATATCCTAACAAGAATAATATTATTAATACCCTGGAAATAATGATATTATTATAAATACCCTGACAATATTAACATTATTTCTTTAGGGACAGACTGGAGGTGGCACTCAGTGCTCCGGCTGGTGACGAGGTGAGGATTGGGCACAGCTTGGACTCGGTGACCTTGGAGGGCTTTTCCAACCGAAATAATTCCGGAATTCTGTGGAATGGGATCCACAGGATCCTTCCAGAGCTCTGAGAAACTTGGCAAGGGAAGGGGAGATTTTTGGTGTTCGTGATGAGCAAAGTGGCACCTGAGCAGGTGAAGCTTCTGGAAGCTCCTGAGATGCTTCCAGCAGGGAATTCCACGCTTGGAATGGGGTCGGGGTGAGTGGGATCCATGGCTCAGGTCTGAGGGCTTCCCTCCCCATCCCACATCACTCCCAGCATCCCCGTGGGATGGTTGACACCTCCCAGAACTTCCATCCAAAATGTCCTGGAACGAGAGTTCCTTGGTTTGGAGACAGGAGTCTGTGAAGGAAGGCGAAAGCCTCCTGTGAAATGGAAATGTAAACCCTCTCCTTCTGAATTATCACAGTTTTAAAAAAGGCTCTCAGGCAAAGAGATGGGAATGGGAATAACAGTTTTTTACTAGGAGAAAAATGAAATAAAAATAATAATTGTGAATTATCACAGTTTTAAAAAAGGCTCTCAGGCAAAGAGATGGGAATGGGAATAACAGTTTTTTACTAGGAGAAAAATGAAATAAAAATAATAATTGTGAATTATCACAGTTTTAAAAAAGGCTCTCAGGCAAAGAGATGGGAATGGGAATAACAGTTTTTTACTAGGAGAAAAACGAAATAAAAATAATAATTGTGGGACTCAGATTCAGGCAAAGAAAGAAACGGAGAGTTTCTAGCCAGAGAAAGAGCTGGAGAAGAATGTAAATAATTCTTTATTTCTCTTGTTTTTCACATTGTTTATAGTGAATTTCTATCACTGTGCATCAAGCACTTTGCACCAATGCTGTGGTTGTTTTCACTTCAGGACCAATGGATTTGGTCCTCACAAAGCTCTGTATAAAGAGCAGTGTATTTTGAATAAATTGGAGTTTTACTCTCAGCAGCCTTCTGGTCAGAGTCTTCTCATTCCCATCCTGCCTCGACGGCGACAAATAATAATAATAATTTTAAAAATGTAATTAGTACAAACGAAACTAGTGATGGAGTCAGCAACCTGACACCCTGAGGAGTCAGGGTGTTGGGAATAGTCCAGTTCAATGGTGGCTGCTCCTCCTGGAGGGGCAGATGAAATGTTGGGTGTAGAAGGGTGGAGTTTTCTTTTGAAGGTCTGGTGATGGAGGAGTTGGACCTGGTCTTCTTCTGGGAATTCAGCAGAGAAGAAGCTGCTCCTCTGGAAATCCAGCAGAGAAGAAGCTGCTCCTCTGGGAATCCAGCAGAGAAGAAGCTGCTCAGTGTCCCAAAAAATGCTGATTTTCTGCAGGTAGGAATGCTTGGCTCCTCCCTCTGGGTGGAGCATCTCACCGTGGGCTGATGGAACTTCACCAGTCATGCAGTGAGTCAATCCATGGTCCATTAACAGAAGATTCTCCCCGGAGGGAGACATTGTTCTTGGGAGAGATAAGAAACCTGCCCCACCTCCACCAGATGGCAAATAGAATCCATGCTGATCTTCCAAGCCAGGACAGAGAGGAAGATCTGAGGCCTGGGAATGATCGTGCTGGGAATAAATGCCATCCCAAAAAGCAGAATGGGCGGAATCCCTGATGGGTTGTGACCAAAATTGTGGCCAAAAATCCCCAACGTGTGGAATTGCAAATCCCATCCTTTCCCGGAGATCACGGGGCAGAGCAGCCAGGGGAAAAAAAAGCTTGGGAAGAGGTGGGAAAATGGTCTTTGGACAGCTTGGAAATGGTTCTCAGCAGCAGCTCCTCTGCTGAGCTGCAGGGGGATGTTTTTGGGATGTTTTTGGGATGATTTTAGGAGCTGGAGTCCCATTGATTTTAGGAATATCTACACATGATGGATTTCCCTGTGCCGGACTCCGAAATTGGGATGGATCCCGTTAAAATCCTCAGCTGTTTCAACTCTTCTGATTTTCTCTTCAGCTGAATTATGGGGTTTTAGCAGCGGAATTTTGACAGAATTTTGACAGCTCCGCAGTTTGGAGTGACCCAGCCTGTGGAGCAATCCTGTGGGAATGGGATGAATCCAGACCTCCTCACTCTCTGTGACCACGATGGCCCAAAATCACAAATTCTCATGGATTTCTCTATTTATTTGGGGTTTTTTTTGCCATTTGACTCCCCACAAGGATCATCCCAGGAGGACAGAACTGGGGATGTGCTCCAGGAGTGAGGCCGGAACCTTTTGGTGTCAAAAACTTTTGAGAGAAGAGGCCATGACTGGCTTGGGAAGTTCCAAAATTGGGGAATTTGGATCTCAGGCCGCTCCTGTGCTCCGTGACCAAACTGAGGTGGCTTTTTCATCCCTGGCAAGGTTTTTGTCACCTGCCCACCATGGAATTGCCACCCACCTCTGCACCAGTGGAGCTCTGGGACTGGCAGCAACACATTCCAGCCTGGAAATCCCAGAATTCCAGGATTACTGAGGGGGAAAAGCCCTCCAAGGTCATCCAGTCCCAGCTGTGCCTGATCCCCAGCCCAGAGCCCCGAGTGACACCTCCAGGAATTCCTTGGACACCTCCAGGAATTCCTTGGACACCTCCGGGATTCCTTGGACACCTCCAGGGATTCCTTGGACACCTCCAGGGATTCCTTGGACACCTCCAGGGATTCCTTGGACACCTCCAGGAACTCCTTGGACACCTCCAGGGATTCCTTGGACACCTCCAGGGGTTCCTTGGACACCTCCAGGAATTCCTTGGACACCTCCAGGAATTCCTTGGACACCTCCAGGGATTCCTTGGACACCTCCAGGGATTCCTTGGACACCTCCGGGATTCCTTGGACACCTCCGGGATTCCTTGGACACCTCCAGGGATTCCTTGGACACCTCCGGGATTCCTTGGACACCTCCAGGAATTCCTTGGACACCTCCGGGATTCCTTGGACACCTCCGGGATTCCTTGGACACCTCCAGGGATTCCTTGGACACCTCCAGGGATTCCTTGGACACCTCCACGGATTCCTTGGACACCTCCAGGGATTCCTTGGACACCTCCGGGATTCCTTGGACACCTCCAGGGATTCCTTGGACACCTCCACGGATTCCTTGGACACCTCCAGGGATTCCTTGGACACCTCCAGGAATTCCTTGGAGACACCTCCAGGGATGGGCACTCCAAACCTCCCTGGGCAGCCCCTTCCAATTCCTATCAACCTTTTCCCATGTGGAAATTCCTGCTCCTGGAGTTGCTCCCTCTGGATTCCACGTTGGGATGTTTTCCCTGGTTCAGATTCCCAGACCTCGCCTCCATTTCTGGTCTAAATCTGCTTTTCTTTTCCACGTTGAAACATTCCCAGTGAAATCCCGCGCCTTCCAAATTGAAACCCCCTTTCCCTGTGTGATTTAGGTCACCCTAAATTGAGAAACCCCAAAAAGGTTCTCAGCGCTCCAAAGGAGATCCTTGCTGGATTTTAATTTTCAATATTTTTTTTATGAAATTGATGGATCCTCCAAAGGAGATCCCAAAGTGATTTTTAATTTTTTTTCATTAAATTGATGAAGGGTGGGAATGTTTGGAATTGTTTGCCGTGGATCCCGTGCAGGGAGGGTCACACTTTGAGGTGACCTCTGGCTCCTGGAACTCATCCCACTGTACATTCCCTGGAATCCAGCTGGGCTTGGATTCACTCTGGAGATTCAAAAAGCTGAGCAGGGAACCAAGACTGGTCCCATCATCTCCTCATTCCAAAGATTTGGAGAAATCCCCTTCTCGCAGTCCCCATCCAAGGGGGGCTGCTCTTGTATCCCTGGATCAATCCTTGGGTTGCTCCAGGTATTTTTGGCTGGAAAAGGAGCAAGTTTTGGCTGTGGGGAGAACCAGTTAAACCAGTGGTGGGGAGGAGGAAACATCCCATAATCCCATTGACACCCCTGCTGTGGGGATGGACATTCCAAACCATCTTTCGTCTCCCTGATTTCCACAAAAAAAAAGGAGGGAGAGGGATTTTTTTTATCTGGATATAGTGACAGGACCCAGGGAATGGCTCCCACTACCAGAGGGGAAGGATGGATGGGATCTTGGGAATGAGGAATTCCTGGCTGGGCTGGGATTGCCAGAGCAGCTGGGGCTGCCCCTGGATCCTGGAATGTCCCAGGAAGGACTGGAGCACCCTGAGATCATGGCAGGTGGTCCTGGAATGAGCTTTGAGGTCCCTTCCCACCCAAACTGGTCCAGGATTCTGGGATTTCGGACACTCAGGATCCATCCTGAGGGATTTTTATGGAAAATGGGGATAGAAAAGAGAGGAAAAGGGAAGGGAGACCCTTCATGGCTTCCTGAGATTCCAAGTGAAGCCCCTGGGTCCATGAATTTCTTGGAGAGGAGATGGATCCAGTGTCAGGCTGGGAGAGCTGGGAATGTTCCCCTGGAGAAGGGAAGGATCCAGGGAGAGCTTCCAGCACATTCCAGGGGCTCCAGGAGAGCTGCAGAGGGACTGGGGACAAGGATGGAGGGACAGGACCCAGGGAATGGCTCCCACTGCCAGAGGGCAGCCAGGGATGGGATTTGGGAATGAGGAATTCCTGGCTGGGCTGGGATTGCCAGAGCAGCTGGGGCTGTCCCTGGATCCCTGGAATGTCCAAGGAAAGGCTGGAGCAGCCTGGGATGGTGGGAGGTGTCCCTGCCGTGGCTTTGAGGTCCCTTCCAACCCATTCTGGGACTCTAAACCACCTTTGTTGGGTTTTCCATGGAGCAAAGTGGGAGAGTCCAGCAAGGAAAACAACCGGGAGCACAATTTTGGACGGGAGCAAAAGCCACTCCGGCCATTTGGGGCTGAATCTATCAAACGAGAGCTTTATCTCAAAGTGGGACTGATAAGAACCATCCCAAAGCTCCACAGGGCTGAGTGAGACCTCGTGGAGCATCTTCACTCCAGCTGCTCTTGGTCCCGTCTCTCATCCCAAAATGTCATTTTTTGGATCTTCCCTGCTGCTTTCAGGGCCTCAGGAAGAACAGTGGGACAGAAACACCTTCCTGGTGTTTTTCCAGAGGTGCTGGACCTTTCCCAGCTTTCATCTGACGGATGAGGTGTGGCTGCCAGGACTTCCTGCTCCGTGCGGAGCCTGATCTCCAGCAGATGGAAACCCTTCCCTCTCCAGAGGGGTTGGCACTCCGGGAAGTGCCGAATGCTCCTCTTTGTTTGCCGTGCCTTGCTCCCGTTCACTGCTCCCAAATATTCCTGAGTGCTCCAGGAGCCGAGGAGCCTGGCTTGGGAACCTCCCAGATTTGCTTCAGCACTGTTGATTTTTGTGGTTTGCTTTTGGCCCGAGTTGGATGTTCCCCCTCCTGCTTTTCTTTGACAATTAAAGAACTCGCTTTGTTCCTCACCCCTGCCCCGGGCCTTTGATGGAGCTTCTTTGGCTCCAGGGTTTGGGAATAAAAGCACGGAATTGTTCAGCTCCAGGTGTTCCCATCACACCTGTCAAGAGCCCAGCATAAAAATTCCACATGGCCCAAGCCCAGATCCTTGAGGGAAAGTCACCCATCCAAAGATTTATGGGCAGGGACACCTCCCAGTGTCCCAGGCTGCTCCAGCCTTTCCTGGGACATTCCAGGATCCAGGGGCAGCCCCAGCTGCTCTGGCAATCCCAGCCCAGCCAGGAATTCATTCCCAAAATCCCACCCCAAGCTCCCTTTCCCAGGGAATTCTCTCCATTCCCAGCTCTCCCAGCCTGGCATTGGATCCATCCCCACCCCGACTCTGCCCCAGGAAGGAATTTTGGGATCCGGGGGTTTCACTGGGAATCTCAGCACTCCAGGAAGGGTCTCCCTTCCCTTTTCCATCCCCAACTTCCATAAAAATCCCTCGGGATGGATTCTGAGCCTCCTTGATCCCAGAATCCCAGAATGGTTTGGGTGGGAAGGGACCTCAAATCCCATCCCATTCCAATCCCACCATCCCAGGCTGCTCCAGCCTTTCCTTGGATATTGCAGGGATCCAGGGGCAGCCCCAGCTGCTCTGGCAATCCCAGCCCAGCCAGGAATTCCTCATTCCCAAATCCCATCCCTGGCTGCCCTCTGGCAGTGGGAGCCATTCCCTGGGTCCTGTCCCTCCATCCTTGTCCCCAGTCCCTCTGCAGCTCTCCTGGAGCCCCTTCAGGGCCTGGAATGTGCTGGAAGCTCTCCCTGGATCCCTCCCTTCTCCAGGGGAACATTCCCAGCTCTCCCAGCCTGGCTCCAGCCCTGCAGCAGCTCCATGGATTCCTCTGGATTTGCCCCAGCAGCTCCACATCCTCCTGCTGTGGGGTGTCCCCAGGTGCCACATCTCCACCTCTCCCCACCCCTGCAGGGTTAAACCCCGCTGGATTTGGGTTAAAACCAGAACTCCTGGTTTAACTCCTCGTCCTGCAGCATTTCGGGCAGCTGGAGCCCCAATCCTGCCGGGAATTGTGTTGGAGCTGCACACAGACCTCCTGATTGCTCCACTCGGGGTGTGGGAGTGGATTCAGTTGCTGAATGCAGATCCAATTGCAATTAAGCCCATTCAGCTCCCTAATGAGGCATTCAGGGCTTAAGGAGGTTTAATTAGGCTCAGTTGTTAAGCCTGAGTTTATGGAGTGCTGGGATTAGCATCAATCCCTAAAACCGGAGTCATCCTGGAGAGCTTGGAGGCAAAAATGATCTGGAGGGGAGGAAAAAAGGTGAATATTTACGGAGAGGAAGCAGTTAATTCCTGGGGTTTTCTGCTGGAGTGGGAGAACATCAGCTCCAGTGATTTCCCTGCAGGCTCAGGCCGGGAAGAACAAAATTCCTCCTCTCCCAACTTCTAAACCCGTGGATATCTGAACACCTGGAAGCTGACGGGTGATTTAAATCTCTTCCAACAGAGGAATTTATTCCTGGGGCTGTGCTGCTCCTTTGGCCTCACCTGGAGCCAGGTGTGGCTGGGATTCCCTGGAATTTTTTTCCATCTCCAGCCAATGTGTTCACCCTGGAGGCTCCTGGTTTTCCCTTTTCCTCCGTCCTTGACCTTTTTGGCCCGTTTAGCTCCTGGCCAGAGGATCTTTAGGCAAGGATGGGACCCACCAGGGTGACATCTGCTCTTCAGCAGCTCTGGAATTCCCAGCACCCCGGGCACGGAAATCCTCGGTGCGGATCCCTCACTCCAAGCAGGAAAACTGCTGTGTTTTTGGGATGTGGGATCTCTAATTCTTCCTAATTTTATTTTTTTCCCTGAAATCTCCCCTGTTTGTGTGGTGGGAGCTCCAGGGGTGGCTGGATTGGGGTTTTCCCAGCGGCTGGAAGCTGCCTTGGGGTCCAGGCTTGGCTGCAGGAGGTGGCTGGAGCTGAGGGGAGAACTCAGATTTATTCCTGGGATCCTGTTTGGAACCAGGAGTGGGAACTCAGATTTATTTCTGGGATCCTGTTTGGAACCAGGAGTGGGAACTCAGATTTATTCCTGGGATCCTGTTTGGAACCAGGAGTGAGAACTCAGATTTATTCCTGGGATCCTGTTTGGAGCTGAGGGAATAACTCAGATTTATTCCTGGAATCCTGTTTGGAGCTGAGGGGAGAACTCAGATTTATTCCTGGGATCCTGTTTGGAACCAGGAGTGGGAACTCAGATTTATTTCTGGGATCCTGTTTGGAGCTGAGGGGAGAACTCAGATTTATTCCTGGGATCCTGTTTGGAGCTGAGGGGAGAACTCAGATTTATTCCTGGGATCCTGTTTGGAACCAGGAGTGATAATTCAGATTTATTCCTGGGATCCTGATTGGAGCTGACGGGAGAACTCAGATTTATTCCTGGGATCCTGTTTGGATTTGAGGGGATAACTCAGATTTATTCCTGGGATCCTGTTTGGAGCTGAGGGGAGAATTCAGATTTATTCCTGGGATCCTGTTTGGAGCTGAGGGAATAACTCAGATTTATTCCCATGATCCTGTTTGGATTTGAGGGGATAACTCAGATTTATTCCTGGGATCCTGTTTGGAGCTGAGGGGATAACTCAGATTTATTCCTGGGATCCTGTTTGGATTTGAGGGGATAACTCAGATTTATTCCTGGGATCCTGTTTGGATTTGAGGGGATAACTCAGATTTATTCCTGGGATCCTGTTTGGATTTGAGGGAATAACTCAGATTTATTCCTGGGATCCTGTTTGGAGCTGAGGGGAGAACTCAGATTTATTCCTGGGAACCTGTTTGGAGCTGAGGGGATAACTCAGATTTATTCCTGGGATTCTGCTTGGATGCTGTTTGGAGCCGGTCTCCCTGTCCAGGAATCCCCATGGAATGTGTCCCACACATTCCCTGCCCATCTCACCCAGAGCTTTGGGGTCACCTCGCTGTCCCCACCCCAAGGAGCCAGGGGTGCTGTTGGGTCCTTTTTGGGGTCATTTCCCCAACGTTTGAACCTGCACTCCCTCCCCTGCCTCAGTTTCTCCAATTCTCCATCCAGGAGACAATTCCACAGGAATCTCTGCTGCGGGGAGAGGAGACAAATCAGGATTTCATTTGTGCCCCTCCAGCCCCCAGCAACGTCACCCTCCCACATCTGAACCATAAATCAGTTTTCCACCCCAAATCCGGTGTTTTCCACCTCTCCAGGTGCTGATACCTGCTGGAGTTTTTCTCTCCCTGGGAACAAACTTTTCCCTTTTCCCTGCGCCGACCCCTTCCTTTGCAAACACCCCAGTTATTTTATTATCATTGTATGCCCATAATTAAAAATCTTCTAATGTTTCCCTCTTCCCTCTGTTTCTCCCCCTCTCCATTCCCACATTCCTGCCCGGAGCATCCCCCGGCCCAGGGGAGGAACGGGAGGGGAAGGGGGGACCCGCCTGGAGCATTTTCCACCCCAAACTTTTCCACCCCAAACTTTTCCACCCCAAACTTTTCCACCCAAATCCGGTGTTTTCCACCTCTCCAGGTGCTGATATCTGGAGTTTTTCTCTCCCTGGGATCAAACTTTTCCCCCTTTCCCTGCCCCTTCCCTTGCAAACATCCCACTTATTTTATTCTCATTTTCTGCCCACAAGGTAAACATTTTTTAATGTTTCCTCCTCTCCGTTTCTCCCCGCTCTCCATTCCCACATTCCTGCCCGGAGCATCCCCCGGCCCAGGGCAGGAACAGGAGCTGAAGGGGTGACCCGCCTGGAGCATTTTCCACCCCAAACTTTTCCACCCCAAACTTTTCCACCCCAAGCTAACTTTTCCACCCAAATCCGGTGTTTTCCACCTCTCCAGGTGCTGATACCTGGAGTTTTTCTCTCCCTGGGATCAAACTTTTCCCCCTTTCCCTGCCCCTTCCCTTACAAACATCCCACTTATTTTATTCTCATTTTCTGCCCACAAGGTAAACATTTTTTAATGTTTCCTCCTTCTCTCCGTTTCTCCCCCCTCTCCATTCCCACATTCCTGCCCGGAGCATCCCCCGGCCCGGGCAGGAACGGGAGCTGAAGGGGGGACCCGCCTGGAGCATTTTCCACCCCAAACTTTTCCACCCCAAACTTTTCCACCCAAATCCGGTGTTTTCCACCTCTCCAGGTGCTGATACCTGGAGTTTTTCTCTCCCTGGGAATAAACTTTTCCCCCTTTCCCTGCCCCTTCCCTTACAAACATCCCACTTATTTTATCATCATTTTATTATCACTTTCTGCCCACAAGGTAAACATTTTTTAATGTTTCCCCGTTCCCTCCGTTTCTCCCCCTGTCCATTCCCACATTCCTGCCCGGAGCATCCCCCGGCCGGGGGAGGAACGGGAGCTGAAGGGGGGACCGCCGCTCCTCCCACCTCATCATTCCTTCTTTTCCCCAGCCTGTGGAAGTTTCTCTCCCGGTGGAGACCCCGGGAACGCTCCGGGGCCAGGAGAAGCCGGCGCCGGGTGAGCAGCAGGGTCCGTCTGTCCGTCCGTCCGTCCGTCCGTGTCTGTTTGTCCGTCCAGGGTTTGGCTCCCGCGGGGATTTTTTGTTTTCCACCCACCCCACCGTCCATTCTTCAGTCTCGGGTTGCAGGTGAAGAACCGCGGAGGGGAAGGAGGGAGAGGGGCCGGGGAGGAGGAGGAGGAGGAGGAGGAGGAGGAGGAAGCAGCAGCTCCCAAGCGGGAGGAAGAGGAGGATGAGGAGCGGCAGCTCCGGATGAAGAAACTGAAGAGGGAGAGGAGGATGAGGAGGGAGCAGCTCCCAGTGGGGAGGATGAAGAAGAGGAGGAGGATGAGGAGGGAGCAGCTCCCAGTGGGGAGGACGAAGAAGATGAGGAGGATGAGGAGGCAGCAGCTCCAGATGGGGAGGATGAAGAAGATGAGGAGGATGAGGAGGGAGCAGCTTCTGATGGGGAGGAAGATGGAGAGGATGAGGAGGCAGCAGCTCCAGGTGGGTAGGATGAAGAAGATGAACAAGATGAGGAGGCAGCAGTTCCAGATGAGGAAGAGGAGGGTGAGGAGGCAGCAGCTCCTGATGAGAAGGATGAGGAAGATGAGGAGGCAGCAGCTCCTGATGGGGAGGATGAGGAAGATGAGGAGGCAGCAGCTCCAGATGAGAAGGATAAGGAGGATGAGGAGGCAGCAGCTCCTGATGGGGAGGATGAAGAAGATGAGGAGGCAGCAGTTCCAGATGAGGAAGAGGAGGGTGAGGAGGCAGCGGCTCCTGATGGGGAGGAAGAGGAGGATGAGGACGAAGCAGCTGTGGAGGAGGAGGATGAGGAAGCACCTCATGGGGAGATTGGGGAGGAAGAAGAGGTTGAGGAGCAGCAGCTCCCAGTGGGGAGGATGAGGAGGATGAAGAGGATGAGGAGGATGAGCAGCCCCGGCTTCCCCCTGTGCTGCACAGCTTGAACCCCTTGGGGTGCCCCAAACCTGTCGGAAATTGGAATTTTGGGATGACTTGTCACCTCCCCTGGTGGGACGTGGCTCAGGGAGAGCTTGGGAAGGAGATTCCAGAGGGTCCTGGAATATCCAGGGTTGGGCAGGGTCACCAAAGTGCCACTCCTGGTCCAGGACAATCCCAAAATCCCACCGTGTTCCTGAGGGTGTTGCCCAAATGCTCCTTGAGCTCTGTTGGCATTGCCAGAGTTCTCATGGTTTTTTTGGGTTTTTCGGGGGTTTTTTGAGGTGTTTTCGGGAAGAACCAATTCCTGTTTCTCCTTTGATGCATCCATGGGGTGTGAGCGTGGAGTGGGCAGAATCTGATCCCAGAAATCTTCCCACCAGTGGGAAAAGGAGATGGATTTTCCCTCTGATTGTGAGGAGGCTGAAAGCAAGCCCCGGATCAAAGCCGGGACAACAACGGAGCAAATCCCCTGGGAATGGTTATAATTCCAACAAAAAAATGGATGTCCCGGTGGGATGGGGGAGAAGCAGCAGGAGGGGTTGGTCTGGGACCATTCCTGGCTGGGGAACTCACAAATTCCAGGGCGGAATTCTCCTTTCCTGCTGCAGCTTTGATCGTGGCAATGGATGCAGGGATTGCATGGCTGGAATCCACATCCAGCTGCGGATTTGCCCCTTTCCCAATCCAGCTTTTCCTGCCCCAGGAGCACCAGTGGTGGTGGTGGCTGAGATCCACTCACAGTTCCCACCTTCCCCCGTGGAATGATGTTCCACAAATTCCGTTTTGATTCACAATTTTTTAATTTTTTTTTTTTTTTTTTTTTTTTGGCTGCTCTCCATCGTGGGCCCAAAATAACGGGAATTCTGCTGCAACCGGGAATTTTCATCCAGGGAGAGGAGGAAATCAACCTCCAGGAAATGATTCCTGGAACATCTCAAAAGTCTTTGAGGCTCTTTGTGGTTCGGGTGGAATTTGCAGGAATTGCTTCCTGTGCTCACTGCACCTGGGAAGAAGAAGAGGAAAGGGACAGGGAATGTTGGAGCTTCCCAATTTTCCTGCAGCTCCAAGGATCCTGGGGAATCCTTGGGAAGGGCTGGAGGTTGTGTTTGGAGGGTTGGCACAGGGATATGGGGACACGTCCTGACTCTTTCAGGTGGCTCTTGGTCCTTGTTGAGTGTCACTGGAATTTTGGGATCACTGGATTTTTCGGTGTCACTTGGTCTTTTTTTGGGTGTCGTTGAATTTTTGGGATCACTGGAGGTTTGCGTGTCATTTGCTCCTTTTTGGGTGTCATTTGATAATTTTGGGGATCGCTGGAATTTTAGGATCTCTGGATATTTTGGGTGTCATTTCATTCTTTCTGGGTGTCACCAGAATTTTGGGATCACTGGGTTTTTTGGGTGTCACTTGGTCATTTTTGGGGTCACTGGATTTTTGGGTGTCATTTGGTCCTTTCTGGTTGTCACCAGAATTTTGGGATCACTGGGTTTTTTGGGTGTCACTTGGTCCATTTTGGGATCAATGGTGTTTGGGTGTCATTTTGTCATTTTTGCGTGTCACTGGATTTTGGGATCATTGGACTTTTAGGATCCCTAGGGTTCTGGATATCACCAGAATTTTGGGATCGCTGGGGTTTTGGGTGTCACTTGGTCCTTTTTGGGATCACTGGATTTTTGGGTGTCATTCAGACCTTTTTGGGTGTCACCAAAATTTTGGGATCACTGGAGTTTTGGGTGTCATTTGGTCCTTTTTGGGTGTCACTGGAGTTTTGGGATCACTGGTTTTTTGGGTGTCATTCAGGCCGTTTTGGGGTCACGGGACTTTTGAGATCACTGGACTTTTAGGATCCTTTTTGGGATCACTGGAGGTTTGGGTGTCACTTGGTCCTTTTTGGGGTCACTGGAGTTTTGGGTGTCATTTGCTCCTTTTTGGGTCTCATTTGGTCATTTTGGGGATCGCTGGAATTTTAGGATCTCTGGATATTTTGGGTGTCATTTCATTCTTTCTGGGTGTCACCAGAATTTTGGGATCACTGGGTTTTTTGGGTGTCACTTGGTCATTTTTGGGGTCACTGGGTTTTTGGGTGTCATTTGGTCCTTTCTGGGTGTCACCAAAATTTTGGGATCACTGGAGTTTTGGGTGTCATTTGCTCCTTTTTGGGTCTCATTTGGTCATTTTGGGGATTGCTGAAATTTTAGGATCACTGGATATTTTGGGTGTCATTTCATTCTTTCTGGATGTCACCAGAATTTTGGGATCGACGGGTTTTTGGGTGTCACTTGGTCCTTTTTGGGATCACTGGATTTTTGTGAATCATTCAGACCTTTTTGGGTGGCACTGGAGTTTTGGGATCACTGGAGTTTTGGGTGTCATTTGGTCCTTTTTGGGATCACTGGAGTTTTGGGATCACTGGAGTTTTGGGTGTCATTTGGTCCTTTTTGGGTGTCACTGGAGTTTTGGGATCACTGGACTTTTGGGTGTCATTCAGACCTTTTTGGGTGCCACTGGAATCTTGGGATCACGGGAGTTTTGGGTGTCATTTAGGCCTTTTTGGGGTCACAGGATTTTTGAGATCACTGGACTTTTAGGATCTTTTTTGGGACCACTGGAGGTTTGGGTGTCATTTGCTCCTTTTTGGGTCTCATTTGGTCATTTTGGGGATCGCTGGACTTGTAGGATCTCTGGATATTTTGGGTGTCATTTCATTCTTTCTGGGTGTCACTGGAATTTTGGCATCACTGGATTTTTGGGTGTCACTTGGTCATTTTTGGGATCACTGGATTTTTGGGTGTCTTTTGGTCCTTTCTGGGTGCCACCAGAATTTTGGGATCACTGGGGTTTTGAGTGTCACTTGGTCCTTTTTGGGTGTCATTTGGTCATTTTGGGGATTGCTGGACTTTTAGGATCTCTGGATATTTTGGGTGTCATTTCATTCATTCTGGGTGTCACCGGAATTTTGGGATCACTGGATTTTTGGGTGTCACTTGGTCCTTTTTGGGATCACTGGAGTTTTGGGTGTCATTCACTCTTTTTTGGGTGTCATTTGGTCCTTTTTGGGGTCACTCAGTTTTCCCAATCATGGCTTGTCTGGGAATGGGAAATCCCAGTGGAGTAGGAGATGGATGGATGGAGGGATGGATGGATGATGGATGGATGATGGATGGATGGATGATGGATGGATGATGGATGGATGGATGGGTGGATGGATGGATGATGGATGGATGGATGGATGATGGATGGATGGATGATGGATGGATGATGGATGGATGGATGGGTGGATGGATGGATGATGGATGGATGGATGGATGATGGATGGATGGATGATGGATGGATGGATGGATGATGGATGGCTGGATGATTGATGGATGATGGATGGATGGATGATGGATGGCTGGATGATTGATGGATGATGGATGGATGGATGATGGATGGATGGATGATGGATGGATGGTGGATGGATGGATGATGGATGGATGGATGATGGATGGATGATGGATGGATGGCTGGATGGATGGATGGATGGGTGATGGATGGATGATGGATGGATGATGGATGGATGATGGATGGATGGTGGATGGATGGATGATGGATGGATGATGGATGGATGGATGGCTGGATGATTGATGGATGATGGATGGATGATGGATGGATGGATGATGGATGGATGATGGATGGATGGACGGACAGAATGTGACTCTTTGGGATTCGGGATGAAGCAGCTACAGGTGGTGCCAAGGCTGTGGGATGTCCTCACCACAGGCCTCACCTTCCTGTGGAATTCATCATTAAATTAACAGGAAAAGTCAGAGATTTGGGTTCAGATCCTTGGCTCCAGCTCAGGGACTGGGGGATCTCTTCCTGACTGGGCAGGGGGTGCCTCTGGATCAGCGTCTCCCATTCCCTGCCCATAAATCAGGGAATCATGTAGGGATTTGTGTTGGAAGGGACTTTAAAGCCCATCCAATTCCTACCTGGCCATGGGGCGTTGGGTCAGGAGATGGGAATGTGGAAATTCCATTCCCAAACTCTCCTTGCTGCCTCCTTCCACGTCCTTATTCCAGCAAAATCGAATCTGGAGGCAGGGAAGCAGCAGATTCCTGCTGGCAGAGTTTCTCCTGCCCCCAGCCCAGGAGGCTCCCAGGGGATGCAGAACCTTTGGGATCTTTGTTCCCTTTGTCCCAGCTCCTGTTGCCCTCAGGAGCACTTGGAAATGTGAATAACCTGGAAAAGTTCCAGCTGGAGGAGCCGGAGCGGTGCGGCCCTGGCTGCCAGCCAGCCACTCAACCTCTTCATCCATCACTTTCCAACCCCTTGTTTTCCCCGTTTTTTAACCCCCACCTCCTTCAAATCCAACGGTTTTCCCACAAATCCCCACCTCTCCTCGGCCGTGAATCCTGCTTCCCTGTTGATATTCCCTTTTTGAGAATGAATTATCCCATTCCACCTTTTTTAAGGGAAAACAGATGAACGAACGTCACCCCCTGGATGCCCCACGTGCCAGCAGGGTGACAAAACTGCAAATGTCCCATTCTTGGTTCCATGAATTGTCCGATGAGCGGTGATTCCCAACAAAATTCCCCTTTGGAGTCGCCCACCCCAAAGCTTCACTCCTCTCTTGGGATTTTTTGCGGGAATTGGAGCTCAGGGGTGGGCACCAAAATTTTTTTTTCCCCCTCCAATTGTGCTTCTTGGAGAGGGAGAAAAGTTCTGCCTGGAGGTGATCTTCCCAAGAAACACCCAGCTGGAATTTTCTGCTTGGAAAAGCCTCTAAATTTAGCTTTAAAAATGTGTTTTTAATATGAAAATCTGATTTGTGGGGAAGTCACCGTGGAGCAGGATAAATGAGAGCAGGGTCTGGATGTCATTCCCATTATTCACCAGGTGTTTTCCTGCTTTTCCTCTGGTTGTTTCCAAGAAATCCTCCATCCCAAACTCCTGGAACATTCATTGTCACAGGAATCTTTATTCTCATTAATCCCTGGTGTTACTTGGAATGAAATCCCTGGAAAAGAACAAAGCTGGATGAAACCATTGAGATTTTTTTTTTTCCCCCCCTGCATCCATAATTTCCACCTTGGAAGTTGTCCAAGCTTCTCTGGGAACAGGTGAGGCCCAGAGCAGGAGAAGAACTTTTGATTGTCCGTTGAAAAATGATAAAATCCCTTTTGGCAGCACCACTTCTGCACGGCTGGAAGAATTCCCTGTTTTCCAGAGGGGGAATTCTGCAGCAGTTTTGGGAGTCATGAAACCACCAGCAATAACCAAAATTCCAGACTCCTCTGGCATGGTGGGCTGGACCCTCAAGGAAATTCATCCTGGATTTAGGGTTGATCAGGGTTGGATGCAGGTGATTCCTGATCTTTTCTCCCAAATTAATTGAAGTGGGAAGTCTCTCCTGCTTTTATCCCACCACCAATATTCCCATCTGGGCTTCAATGTCTCTGATGGATGTTGGGAAAGGAGGGGCAAAGCTGAACTCTCAGCGTTAGCAAAGAAATTAAGGAATTCAAGGATTTATGGATTTCAATCCCAATTTTCCAAGCCATGAGGAGCCTTTTTAGCCGGAGAAAAGCTTTTCCTGGCACTGAGGGTGGGTGGGAGCGTCACCCTCAGGTGGCCCCAGCTCCAACCTCTTTCCCTCTGCAGGTGAGGGACTCTCCAGGAATTCCCAGGAGCTGATCCCGAGGGAAATGTTGTGTGTCCAGCTCCTTGTCCTGGCGGTGGCCACGGCGCCGTTCCGAGCTGGGGCTGTTCCCGAAGGTGAGTGACAAGTGACCCCTGGGTCACCACGGGTGCAGCACCTGGGACATTTCGGGGAGGAAAATCCCTTTTCCAAGCAGATTTTCCTGCTCCTGGCATGGATCCACA
The DNA here is from genome assembly GCF_046129695.1 of Lonchura striata. Lineage (NCBI taxonomy): Eukaryota > Metazoa > Chordata > Aves > Passeriformes > Estrildidae > Lonchura > Lonchura striata. Next base: position 71,535,513 of record NC_134607.1, read on the forward strand.
CCTGGAGCTGTCGGGGTGGAGCTCTGGTGCCTTTAATTCCCGAGCGGGATCCTCTCAGTTTGGGATCATGTGGATAACGCAGCACCTCCAAAGGAATTCAGGGACTCCTGAATTCCAAAGGAATTCCTGCTCGTGGATTTATGGAGAAATCAGGGCTCTGCTCAGTGTCCTGCCTCTGTTCCAGCTCCTGCTCCAGAGGAAAGTGGGGAGAAAGGGAAAACAAATCCCATCCTGCTTCCTCCTCTGAATTCCAAGACCTGGTTCTGGCCACCACACAGGGAATGGGAGAGGAAAAACCTCAAGGAAGCCTTGAATCCATCTCCTGTTTTTCAGGGACAAGGATTCACCTCCCCAGCTCCATGCACGCCCACAAAGAACTTTTGGGGATGAGGGGCTGGATCCAAAAAGGAAAATAATTCCAGGGAAGAGCCTCTTGGATGACCCAGGGTGTATTTTTGGTCTTGGGCGGGGAGATCCTTGGGAACGTCCTCCAGAGCAAATCCAGAGCTCCCAGGATTGTCCCAGGGAGGATTCTCCTTGTTCCCAACAACCCCCAGGTCTGGAGGCGCAGCTCCATCTCAATCCGTTAAATTCAACAAGGAGTTAATGGAATCTTCAGCATCAGCTTGGAAATGAACTTGATTAAGCTGCTGTCCATCAATTAACCAAGAAACTCGACTCTAATGCTGTTTAATTCCAGGCTGGGAGCGGGGCAATAAATCAACGTTTGGAGATGTCTGTGGCAAAGCCGTGACGGATGGAACGGGATCGTTCTGGAGGTGCACGGAAAATTCCAAGGCCAATCCTATCCCCCCGTGATTAATAGAGCTGTCTGGGGTGGGGTTTTCTCCAGAAGGTATCCATCCAAATATCTTCAGCATCCCACATTTCCCATGACAGCGCCAAGCAGGAATGCCGAGGTTTTGGGGAAAAAAAAAGGAAATCCCCGGAGTGATCTGGGATTGTCACGTTTATAGGGGAAAGGGAACCATCCCACCCTTGGGAATCCCATATTTGTTGTTTTCCTCCTCCTTATCCCTGGATGCAAATGAAGGTGGGGTGAGGAAGACTCTGAAAAATCGGGATGGATGGAGGAAGCTCTCTGGGAATTTGGGATGTGGAAGAGGCAGCAAAGACCCCTCTGATACTGATTTTGAGGATGTTTTCCAAATCAGGGCCGAAAAAGCAGGAAAATCTGCACTTCCTGGATTAGCTCCAGGAGGTGGACAGTTCTGCATTTTCTTGGGAATTTCTTGTGGGAATTCAGGGTGTGGTTACCCTGAGAAGCTGCTGAAGGATTTCCACCAGTCCCAAGGATGGAGATGGGGACTGGGATTTGCTTCTCTCCATCTTTCTGGAGGAACAGGGACATCAAAACCCCAAAGCTGAGGAAAAGGATCCAAAATAGGAGCAGCAGCTGGAAAAGGAGGTGGTGGTGATCCATGAGCAGCTGGGCTGCTTCCAAACACCCCGGACAGGGAGATCCCTGGGAAGGAAAATTGAAATAATTGTCTCCTATTTTTCCTCAAGGAAAAGTGCTTTATATTCCAAAATTAAACCCAAAAAGAGCCAATCCCTATTTTCCTGCAGCGAACAGGGTCATGTTGGGAATCATTCAGTGTCAGGAATAAAAAGAAGGATGAAAACCCCCAGATCCTTGGATAACATCCATCCACAGCTGGAAAAGGATCCCTTCTCCTGCTGGTGGCCAAAGAGGATTGATCAGGGCCACGGCAAGGAAGGACAGCACAAAACCCAAATATTTCCAGGCCCTTTAGGGGTCCTGCTGGTAGGAATGGGATAAAAATCCAGGGTGTTGAAGAGGTCAAGCTGGAACGGGTTTTCCATGTGCAGCAGAATCCTGGGAAATACACCCAGCTCCTCTCCCTGGAAACCAGGATGGAATTTCCAGCCTGTTTGGAGCAAGTTGGGGCTCCAGAGCTGCAGGTGGATAAAATCCAAAATGACCCAAAATGGGAAAAAAAACACCCAAAAAGGGACAAGGTTGAGCCCAATCCCAGTGAGGAAGATCCAACCTCCTCCTCCAGCAAGGTCTGGACAAACTGCCTCCAAGGGAGAGAAATTCCAAGGAAAACACCAATTTTCCATATCCCTTGCAGAGTCTTCATGAGTTTAAGCATCCCTCAAAGTGATCAGGTTCCTGTCCACGAAATGAATTTATGGAATGCCTAAAATACGGAATTCAGCTGGGAGGGAACACTGGGAAGGGAAGAATGCCTTGCTGTTGGTTAAGGAAATTTCCCTGTGCTCCTGTCCCTTCCCTGCCATCGGAGCTGTCGTGGGACAGCTTGGAAAACCACTCCAGCTCCTCATGGTTTGCTCGTGCCCAGATTTGGGTGGTCCCACATCTCCATCGGTGTCCCTGATATGAATCCCGGGATGGTTGATGGGATGGCAGAGCTGCCACACTCCCAAATTTCAGTACTGGGTGGCTCAGGGGTCTGGGAATGTGGAATCCCCAGCCTTGGGATGGGATTCCACTCTGGAATTCCCTTGCTTCCAGTGTCCCACACACCTGATGCTTTGATGGAGCTGGGATCTGGGGTTTGTGCTGAAAATCATGGAATGGTTGGAGATGGAAGGGGCCTTTTAAAGGTGATTTACTCCAATCCTGCCATGGACAGGGACCTTCCATTATCCCAGGTCATCCTGGCCTTGGACACTTCCCAGGATGGGGCATCTCTGGATGAAAAACTTCTGGGTCAGAACATCCAAATGAGGAATTAGGAGGAAATTAAGGAGAACACAACACCCTGGGAAGCACCTAAACATGGTCTCTCCATCTCTTTCCCTTCAGTATCCCGGGAATTCAGGCGCCTCTGGGAGGTTTCCCTCATTCCGCGGTGTGGCTTGAGCCTCCCTGTCCCTCTTGTCCCCCAGCCTGCAGGACAGCAGAGGTGGCCAAGGTTCTGTTCCTCGTGGGGCAGTCGGAGGCTGCAGGGAAGGAGAGCTCGCGGCTGCTCCAGGATTTCATCGGGAGCGTGGCCAGATCCTTCGAGAACGCGGAGATGGGAAGAGGAGGAGTCCAGCTGGGCCTGGCTCTGTATGGGGAGACACCAAGGTGGGTCTGGCCATCCTCCTCCGGTCACTCCTGGATTCCTGGAATCCAGCTCTGGGGAACTTCTGAGCAAGAGCTGACCCCTCAGCAGAGTCACCCGGAGGTGCTTGGCCGCGGGGAATGCTTTCAGGGCAGGAAGGATGGGTTTAACGTTCAAATTCCATGTTTTGGAACCTGGGTTGTGGTACCACGGCCTGGGGCTCGTTCCCTGCGCTCCCCCGACCACTGTGAGGAGAACTTCTTGGCATGAGTTAAATTTTGGGTGGGAAGGGACCTCAAAGACCATTTAATTCCAGCTTTCATGAGCAGGGACACCTTCCCCTATCCCAGGGTGCTCCAAGCCCCTTCCGGCCTGGCCTAGGACGCTTCCAGGGATCCAGGGGCAGCCAGGGCTTCTCTGGACAACTGGAAAATAAATGTCAACATTCCTGCTGGTTGTGGCCATTTCCAGGCCGTCCCTTGCTCTTTATTCCCCCGTCTCCCATTCCCAGGATGAGTGTCGAGCTCACGGATTACGTGGCCATCAAAGAGACGCTGGATGCAGTTCAGGATCTCTCCTTCAAGGGCAGCAGCCTCCGAACAGGCTCAGCCCTGGCTTTTGCAGCTCAGGCCTTGGCCCACCAGGACACCCAGAGAGAGGAGGCAGCAAAGGTGGGCGAGCTCCTGAGGTGTTGTCCAGGGAGCAGCTGGGTCCTCCCAGAACCCTGGAATGGTTTGGGTCGGAAGGGAATTCCAGGATCATCCAGTGCCACCCCACCCATGGGCATGGACACCTTCCACAGGCTGCTCCAAGGCCCCAGTGTCCAGCCTGGCCTTGGACACTTCCAGGGATCCAGGAGCAGCCACAGCTGCTCTTGGAATTCCATTCCAGGGCCTCCCCACCCTTCCAGACAGGAATTCCTCATTCCCAAAATCCCATCCATCCCTGCCCTCTGGCAGTGGGAAGCCATTCTCCCTTTGTCCTGTCTCTCTCCACAGGGAAGAACTGCAAGTTGTCCCTCTCCACAGGGAATTCTTTCCTATTCTCCAATCCAAACCTAGTCCTCCCTTAGGAGCTGCTCATGAGGACTTGTGGTGATGAATCCTGTCCCTGTGCTGGCAGGAATTTCCTCCTGGAATTCCTGCCACAAGGGCAGGAGGGCCCTGCGGAGAAGATCCTCAGAGGAGCAGCTCTGCTCCTTCCCAGCTCATGGGAACGATTCCATGGGAGGTTCCTCACAGGTGTTGGGTTTTTGGAGGATTTCATCCCAAGAGAGGGAGTTAATCGATGTGAAACCCCGCAACTGTCACCGCGACCTCCTGGTGTTGTGCCCATTTCTTCCCTGGCTCTTATCCCAACTCTTGCAGGTGGTGGTTCTGATCACAGATGGGAAATCCAGCGATTCCGTGGAAGAGGGAGCCCAGATCCTGCAGGATGGGGGGGTGACAGTGTTTGCTGTGGGTACGTGTGGCCACCAAAACCTCTGTGTGACCAACCCTCGTTCTTCTCCCTGAGGAATATTCCTGATTCACCACACCCTCTTCCTAAAAGTTGCTCCCATTCCCTTTGGAAACCACTGCAAGTCCAGGAAAACTGTTGTGGTTTTGGGTATTTTTGTTGTTGTAGCCAAAAACCGATTTATTCCGTGAGAATCTGTAGTTTTGTATCTATCAAAGCCACTTGGGAATTCAGAAGGGGTTCAATAAATGGTTCCATAAAATGTTTTGATGTGACATTTAGAAAAAAAAAACAATCGAAAATGCTTTTGCTTCTGAAGTTTTCTCTTAATGGGGTTCAGAGACTGACTCAGAAATGTCCCTCAGAATAATTCCATGGGCAACGAAATGTTCCACTGCTCCCCAAAAGTGAAATTCCACCAGTCAAATCCTTCCCTTCCTCAAATATTTTAGGGAATGACAGGAATGGTGGTGGGGTCTCAATACAAAGAGCAACCAGGCCGATTTGAAGCAATGTGAGGTGAAAACCGAGGAAGGATTGGTTTGTTGGGTGGGTTGTTCCTCGTTTTTTTGTTTCAACCACAGGAACGCTCTGGAATTTTCAAACAGCCTCCCAGAATCCTGCTCAAATGTCTGCTCAGCACATGGATGCCTCTGTATCCAATAGGAAGGACATCCTGCCCTTTTCCCTTCTTTTCCCTTCTTTTCCCTTCTTTTCCCTTCTTTTCCCTTCTTTTCCCTTCTTTTCCCTTCTTTTCCCTTCTTTTCCCTTCTTTTCCCTTCTTTTCCCTTCTTTTCCCTTCTTTTCCCTTCTTTTCCCTTCTTTTCCCTTTTTCCTTTTTTTCCCTTTTCCCTTTTTCCCTTTTTCCCTTTTCCCTTTTTCCCTTTTCCCTTTTCCTTTCTTTTCCCTTCTTTTCCCTTTTCCCTTCTTTTCCCTTTTCCCTTCTTTTCCCTTTTCCCTTCTTTTCCCTTTTCCCTTCTTTTCCCTTTTCCCTTCTTTTCCCTTTTCCCTTCTTTTCCCTTTTCCCTTCTTTTCCCTTTTCCCTTTTCTTTTCATTTCCTTTCCACCTCTCATCCCATTACCAGCACTGACACAATCTCTGTGACACCTCTGGAGAAATCCTGACCTCTTCTCCCTGGTGGAAGAGGCTTCCTCTGCTTCCCCCGTCCAGCTGGAGACTCCATTCCTTGTTCCCTCCTTTTCCTTGGCAGCACAACCCAAAACCGGTGTCCAACTCCAAGCCCAGCGCGCTGCTCCCCCTTTCCAAAGCCTGCCCTGCCCCATGGATGGTGTCTGATGTCCTCTTTTCCTGCTCTTTCCCTCCCCTAGGGATTAAGGATGCTGACAAGAACGAGCTGGGCAGGATTGCTTCAGATCCCGCTGCGGAGCACGTGCTTTACGTGGAAGATTTCCAGCTGCTCCCAAACGTGGCTCCCAAACTTTCTCGGAGGCTCTGCTTCACCGCCTCGGAGCCACCACGTCCTGTCAAGCAGAGGGTGCAAGGTGTGTCCAGGTTCTCCCTTGATCCTGCTTTCCATCTGCTCAAGCCAGTCTTTGGATGTGCTTCCATGGGGATGAACTTCCCACGTCCCTCTGAAGGAGCTGGAGGGGTTGGGGGATCCTAGAGGAGCAACCAGCTCATGGAGCAGCTCTTGCTTTGGGACAGCGGTCCTGCGTGTTTTTCTTGTGGCTGCCTCTCCGTGGTTTCTTTAGGGATATCAGATCCTGGGGATTTTGATGCTGGATCAAGCAAAAGGAGCAGCAATGGGATGGGATGGAGCAGCATTTGTGCTCCTTGGGGTGTTTCACTGTGGGATGGTCACTGGGAATTCTGGCAGCACAGCTCGGGGTCTGGGGAAGAACTTCATTCCCTGAAGATCCAAAGAGATTTCCAAAGAGATCCTGACACTGCAGTGAACCCAGAGGTGAATTCCTGACCCTTCTTGTCTCACGAGCTCATGAGAAGCTGAGTTAAATCTTGGAGTAGAAATGGGGAGAACTTCACCTGAAACTTTAAGAGTCTCTCTTTTTTTGGCTTCTTCTGTGGTTCTGAAGCACTTCAGGGCTTCCTGTGATAGTCCATGGAAAATCCAGGCTTCCTGTGACCTTACATGGAGAGTCCAAGCTTCCTGGCAGATTTCTCCAGTGGCAGGAAGGAGAAGGGCAGGGAGGAGCTTCTACCCCATGCATCAACCAAGTGTTCACTGGGGAAGTGTAGCCAGATCCAATTTTGGTTTCTTGCTTTGTGCTGTCAAAAAACCGGCCAAAAAAAAAAAAAAAAATCCTTCTGGAGCATCTCCTGTTCTGGAAACAGATCCCAAGTGTCCCTGTGCTCCCAACCTGAGCGACACCCATGGCTTTCTCCGTGTGGAATGTGTTGACTCCATCCGTGAACTTCCACACGTGGTGGACTCCAATCCAAACTCTTTCCTTTGTGTTTTTGCAGCTGAGCAGATCCTGGGCCCTCGGGAGCTGCGTGTCAGCGAGCACAGCCACAACTCCCTGAGGCTCTCATGGGTGGCAGCCACGGGCAGGGTGACAGGGTACAGTGTCCGTGTCCACCCCTCGCTGCCACCGGGCCAGCCGGAGGCAGCGCACCAGCAGCAGGTAGGGTCATGTTCCCATTTTCTGGGGCAGCGGTTGGGTTTCGGGTCCCAGTGTTGGGTTTCGGTTCCCAAAGTTGTGGGGTCATCCCATCCTGAGGACACAGCCCAGTTAGGAAGGTCGGACCATGTCCTTCAGTCATCCTGGGCTCAGTGGGATTGGTGGGAATTTCTGAGGGTTGACATGAAGATGGAGATCCACCATGGGATCCACCAGTTTGAGTCTCCAGTGCTGGGTTTCCTTTCCCAGTGTTGTGCCACAGCCTGGTTAGGAAGTGACACCGCATCCCTCAGCTAACCTGGTCGCAATGGGATTGGCACAGATTCCTGAGGGTTGAAGTGAAGGTGTAGATCCACCATGGATGTGGATCCACCATGGGATCCACCAGTTTGAGTCTCCAGTGCTGGGTTTCCTTTCCCAAAGTTGTGGGGTCATTCCATGTTGTGCCACAGCCTGGTTAGGAAGTGGCACCGCATCCCTCAGCTATCCCGATCACCATGGGATTTGCAAGAATTCCTGAGGGTTGAAGTGAAGGTGCAGATCCACCATGGGTGTGGATCCACCATGGGATCCACCAGTTTCAGTTCCCAAAGCTGGGGATTGATCCCATGCTGAGGGCACAGCCTGGTTAGGAGGTCACACCACGTCCCTCAGCCATCCCAGCCGCAGTGGGATTGGCAGGAATTCCTGAGGGTTGAAGTGAAGGTGTGGATCCACCATGGGTGTGGATCCACCATGGGATCCACCAGTTTCAGTTCGCAAAGCTGGGGATTGATCCCATGCTGAGGGCACAGCCTGGTTAGGAGGTCACACCACGTCCCTCAGCCATCCCAGCCGCAGTGGGATTGGCAGGAATTCCTGAGGATTGATCTGAAGGTGTGGCTCCACCATGGGTGTGGATCCACCATGGGATCCACCAGTTTCAGTTCGCAAAGCTGGGGATTGATCCCATGCTGAGGGCACAGCCTGGTTAGGAGGTCACACCACGTCCCTCAGCCATCCCAGCCGCAGTGGGATTGGCAGGAATTCCTGAGGATTGATCTGAAGGTGTAGATCCACCATGGGATCCACCAGTTACAATTCCCAGTGTTGGGTTTCAACTCCCAACGATGGGGGGGTCACGCTTGGTTAGGAGGTGGCACCCAATCTTCCCAATATCCAATCTTTTCTCTCCTTACCTTTATGATGCCACCACTCAATCCCATCCAGCCTCCCTGGCAGCATCTCCTGCTCCTCCTGCTGCCCGAGTTGTTAATTTTGGTAAGATCTCCGTGGATTTGGGGATTTTCCACCTCCCGGTGTGAGCAATGCTGCCGCGTGTGCTCCAGCTCGTCCCACACCTCACAAAGTTTGGCAGGGAGAATGAAGGGTAGAAGATACTTGCCCTAAAATCTTTGATTCCTAATAATAGAACAAAGCTATGAAAGCTTAAATTATTAAGGTGAAGATTATTAATTGTATTAATTATTAAAATTGCATTTAACTGGAATGATCATCCTTGGCAGCTTCTGTGTTGTCCCTGTTATTATGAGATCCTGAAGTTCTGTTTCCAACTCTTGCCCTCGGGTTACATCAAAATTTCCTTCTCGGAGCTTAAAAGGAACTTTCTTGGTTGTTTTTCCTTCATTTTCTTCCAAGGGTTTTGAGATCACCCTCACCTGTAACGCGCTCTCCATGTTTTTATTTCCTGGGTTATTCCATGGGCTGTTCCATGGGCTGTTCCACATTTTGAGGGTCACATCTGGGTGAGGGTTTCAAGAGGCTCCTGCTCACGGAGGTCACCTTGAGCAGGTGTGGACAGTGACTGGATGTTGTGCCATGGGTGTGACGGTGTCGCTTGTCCCCGTGTGTGACAGGTGGAGGTGGATGGGGACACAACCACGGTGCTGGTGACCAATCTGAAGCCCAGCACCAAATACGTGCTCACGGTGAGGGCCAGCTATGGAGGAGCCCTCGGGGAGCCGGCAGCCACCAAAGGGAAGACAAGTGAGTGTCCCCTGGGCCACCCCTGTGGGAAACACCCACCCCAAAGCTGGAGAGGAGGGGTGGGATGGATGGATGGATGATGGATGGATGGATGGATGGATGGATGGATGGATGGATGGATGGATGATGGATGGATGGATGATGGATGGATGGATGATGGATGGATGGATGATGGATGGATGGATGATGGATGGATGATGGATGATGGATGGATGGATGGATGATGGATGGATGATGGATGGATGGATGATGGATGGATGATGGATGGATGATGGATGGATGGATGGATGATGGATGGATGATGAATGGATGGATGATGGATGATGGATGGATGGATGGATGATGGATGATGGATGGATGACGGATGGATGGTGGGATGGATGGATGATGGATGGATGGATGGATGGTGGGATGGATGGATGATGGATGGATGATGGATGGATGATGGATGGATGGATGATGGATGGATGATGGATGGATGGATGGATGATGGATGGATGATGGATGGATGATGGATGGATGGATGATGGACGGATGATGGACGGATGATGGACAGATGGATGATGGATGGATGATGGATGGATGGATGATGGATGGATGATGGATGGATGGATGATGGATGGATGGATGATGGATGGATGATGGTGGGACAGAGGGACAGATGGATGGATGGATGGTGGGATGGAGGGAATGATGGATGGATGGATGAGGGAGGGAGGGATGGTGGGATGGATAGCAGGATTGATGGATGATGGAGTGGTGGGATGGATGGATGGAGGCTTGGATGGACGAGGGATGGAGGCTTGGATGGAAGGATGGATGGATGGGTGAATGGATCGATGAATGGATCGATGAATGGATGGAGGCATGGGTTTGGAGCTTCAAAGTTTATTTGAGAAGCTCCTATTAAGTCCTGAGGTGCAGGAAGCTCCTTGGCTTTCCAAACTCCTCCAAGAGGAGCCTGGATGGGGCTGGATCCAACCCCAACCCTGAAGTGTCAACAAATTAAATCTAAGGAATTATGGAGGTGTGGTTGAACTTTTGTCCAAGGATTAAAGATGGCAAACCAGGTGTATTTATATTAAAATTAATGATTTCTTATGATAAATGAGAAGATAAAAAGATCTTAATCAGAATTATTTACTGCACAGTAGAGAAGCTAAAACTACCAGGATAGGACAGAATCGTGCACTTTATCAAAATAATTATACTACAGTAATTATATTAAAGCAATTGAAATAAAATTAGCCAAAATAACCCAATTTTTGAAGTAGAGATTGATGTCACTCACCCAGACCAATGTCCAGAGGCAAATCTCTTCAGCTGACCCTCAAGGGGTGACTTTCAGGGATGTCCCCACCCAAAGCAGGGATCTCCATTCCCAAGAAGGGATAGGGGGATGCGTCAGGAGAACGTGTGAAGGTGGGACTGGACGTCCATCACCTCTGCTTTTAGGGGTTCTCAGAGTTCAAGGGGTTCGCTAGTGCCACTCTGCTCCCTGGATGGAGCTCCAACCCTGCTTCTCCTGAGGGGCTTTCGTGAAGAATTATTCCTTTCTTCCCTGCCTTTTGTTCCTCCCCGCGACGGACGTCCGCGATCGTTTGTCTCCTGGAGGGAAGATCTCTGACAGGGTGAACAAATGAAGCTCCTCGATGAGGTTTGACTCGTCTCTACCTGCCAGGAAGAAGACGGAATGTCTCGATGGGTGGAAATATTATCCCCGACACGGAGCCGGAGGCGGGAGCCATAAATCCGTCTGCCCCGGCCGGCTGGGTCCAAATGGGTTCCTCTCCCTTGGAACCGTGGCTGTGGGAGCAAAGCAGGCTTTGATCCATGGCTTTGATCCATGGCTTTGATCCATGGCTTTGATGATTCCTGCTCAGTCTGCAAGAACTGCAGACTTGCCCCTGCCCAGGGTAGATTCCCTCAGCCTTGGAGAGGATATTTCAGATCCCAACGCCATTCCCAGAGAAAACTCCCCAATTTTCCGCCCTGGGATGTTTTGTCCCTATTTTCGAGCGGGAAAAGGGTTGGTAGGAGGGGGATTGTTGGTTTTTAGGGATCAGCTGAGGGAGAGCTGGTGCTTCTCCTCTTTGTGTCTCTCTGTCCCTGAAGACAAAAGGTTTTTCCAAGGATCTTCTCCGGTATTCCGGCATTGCCGCTCCATTTCCGCCCTATTTTTGTGTCCCCAAAGCTCCCGTGCCTCCAGTCACCAATTTCCGTGTGATAGAAGAAGGACTTTTCAGCCTGAAGGTGGCTTGGACACCTCCCCTGGGCAAGCTGGAGGGCTACAAGATCTACATCCCCAGGGGTGAGTTTTATAGATTTTTAATTCATTTTATTAATTTTAATCCACTTTAAATTGCTTTTTCTTAATTTTTCTTGGCGTTTGCTTTAAAAGGAGCAGGGATCCAAGGGGAGGTGCTGTTAACTCCTGGCATGACTCTGGAAAAAGTCCAGGATAGACTTTTCCAAACATTGTGGTTCTTCCAGGGTAGAGGAGAGTCCTTGGAAGGACTTTTCCTTGGAAAGAACAAGCTGAGGATAATGCTGTGAATTCCTTGTTTGCCCTGGCATATCCAGATGTTTTTCCCACTCAAGTGTCTGCTCTGGTGGGGATTTGGGATGAGTTTGGGGATGCCTCCCACTCCCCTCTGTGGGATCTGAGGGTTGGGACAGCACAGCCAGAATTCCAAACAACACCACATGGATTGGGAGACACCAACCATGCTCCTGAGCCACCTCCACGGTGTGGGAGACACCAACCACGCTCCTGAGCCACCTCCACGGTGTGGGAGACACCAACCACGCTCCTGAGCCGCCTCCACGGTGTGGGAGACACCAACCACGCTCCTGAGCCGCCTCCACGGTGTGGGAGACACCAACCACGCTCCTGAGCCGCCTCCACGGTGTGGGAGACACCAACCACGCTCCTGAGCCGCCTCCACGGTGTGGGAGACACCAACCACGCTCCTGAGCCGCCTCCACGGTGTGGGAGACACCAACCACGCTCCTGAGCCACCTCCACGGTGTGAAGACCTCCCTGTGGGGTTTAGCCTCATGGAAATGTTCCACCATCCCTTTTCTCCTTGATTTTGCAGCCAACAAGCCGGGGGTGACCCTCGAGCAGATCCTGCGGGGCGATGTCTCTTCCCACCTGCTGGAGAACCTGCAGGAGGACAGGGAATACAGCATCAGCATCTACGCCGTGTATCCTGAGGGGCCGAGCCAGCCCGTGGCTGCTCTGGGGAGGACACGTAAGAGTTGTGACCCCGTGGTTGGTCCTTTTTGTCCCCCACCTCAGAGTTGGGGCCCTCATGCAACAGGACCTTCCCAATTCCATCCTAACTCTTCCCTCATGGACATCCCGAAGCTTGAGGGAATGTGGGAGATCGTTTTCCCTCCCAGTTTGCACCCACACTTCACAAGGTTGGTGCTGGGAGATGTTTGGTCCTGGACAGTCACAGGTTGGGCTGCTCTGCCTCTGGTTTATGAGATGCCTTCAGCCCCTGGGCTGGAAATCCCTCTCGTGGAATCATTAAGGCTGGAAAAACCCTCTAAGATCCCTGAATCCAACCATCTCCAGCACTGCCATGTCCCCAAATGCCTCATCCATTTGCCTTTGAAGTCCCTCCAGGGATGTGACTCCACCACTGCCCTGGGCAACTCTTCCACACTTTTCATCAGGAATTTTTTCCCAACATCCAACCTCAACCTCCCCTGGCACAGCTTGAGGCCATTCCCTCTTGCCCTGTCCCTCATTCCATGGGAGCAGAGCCCACCTGGCCACCTCCTTTCAGGTGTTCCCTTCACCCAGCTGAGCTGGAGGAACATTGATGGAGAGCCAGCAAAGTCCTCCACTCCCACGTGGGTGCTCTGAAATCTTCTTCCCTGTCCTCCTTCCAGTGAAGCTCCTGCCTGTGGAGAGCCTCTTGCTGCAGAACGAGACCACGGACACGCTCCAGGCCCGGTGGAGCCCTGTCCGGGGAGCAACGGGATACAGGCTCACCTGGACATCAGCAGGTAGGGATGGGGTGGGATTCAGGCTCACCTGGACATCAGCAGGTAGGGATGGGATTCAGGCTCACCTGGACATCAGCAGGTACGGATGGGATTCAGGCTCACCTGGACATCAGCAGGTAGGGATGGGATTCAGGCTCACCTGGACATCAGCAGGTACGGATGGGATTCAGGCTCACCTGGACATCAGCAGGAGGACAGGGGTGGGATTCAGGCTCACCTGGACATCAGCAGGTAGGGATGGGGTGGGATTCAGGCTCACCTGGACATCAGCAGGTAGGGATGGGGTGGGATTCAGGCTCACCTGGACATCAGCAGGTAGGGATGGGGTGGGATTCAGGCTCACCTGGACATCAGCAGGTAGGGATGGGATTCAGGCTCCCCTGGACATCAGCAGGTAGGGATGGGGTGGGATTCAGGCTCACCTGGACGTCAGCAGGTAGGGATGGGGTGGGATTCAGGCTCACCTGGACGTCAGCAGGAGGACAGGGGTGGGATTCAGGCTCACCTGGACATCAGCAGGAGGACAGAGATGGGATTCAGGCTCACCTGGACATCAGCAGGACAGGGCTGGGGGTGTGTATCAGTGAGCAGGGCATGGAAAGATGGGAGCTGTGAGATTCCCGAGGTGCTGGATGCCCTTTGGATTGGATTGGATTCTCTCTGTGTCCAGAGGCAATTGAGGTTTTTTGGGATTTCTGACCGGTGGAGTTTTCTCTGCCATGGCTGCAAAATTTCCTGCTGGGGCTCTGCATGAAGCAGGCTGGTGGATATCCAGCCTTGTTACATGGAATTAGTATTCCATGGATTTTCTGGACCTTGGGATAGCTGAGAGGAGCTGGGAAAACCCTCCCTGCAGAGCTGCACAGCCCCTGAGTATTTGGGGTCAGCCCTTTTTTGGGGGATAACTGAGTATGTGATTTTTGAGGGGACAGCCTGGAGGTGCCTGTGCTCATGGCTTTTCTATCTGCAGCACTAAAACTAAGCTGAATCCTCATTTTTTGGCAAATTTGGGAGTTTGGAGACAGATCCACCTGTGCAGCTGGAGCTTTTCCCCTGCCCTGAACCCAAAGATATTTTCCGTGGTGCTGGAGGGGGAGCAAGAGTGAGAAATTCCAGTTTGATGGCAGATTTTGGCCTTGGGAGATGGATGTTTCTGGGGCTCAGGGATGTCAGGACACCTGGGCTCTATCCCAGGCTTTGGAGAAAAAAACATTTTCTTCTCCCTCAGATCCCCTGGTTATGATGGAAGGAGACATCTCCCACCAGGAAAGGTGGGGATTAGTGGGAGAACAGCTCCAAAGGTCACCAGGAGGGAAAAACCTTCACAGGGAAGACCAAAAAAACAGTTTTTATGGCTTTGTAATGAACCCAAAACCCAGCAGTTTGCCCGGGCTGTTCCCGATATTCCAGCTAGGAATGGAGCTCGGCCCGGGAGTGGGGACAGTGGGACAACCACAACACCTCCACCCCGAATTTCCAGCTGCTTTTTCACCTGGTACCAGCTCATCCCGATTTTTGGGGTGGAAAAATCCCAAGGGCAGCCCCCGCTGGCCTCTGGGTCCTCTTCCCACACTCCATCCCATCCCGGGATTGGGAATGTGGTGATGGGATCCGGACCCTGCTGCCCATCCCAAGCACGGGAGGGGTCAGGTTTTCCTCATCTGACTTTTAAAACCGGGATTAGAGGAACTCAAGCTGGAGATGGGAGCTGTGGAGAGCAGGTGGGAAAAGGGGGATGGGGCTCCGGGGGCCGCTGGAACAGAAAATGGGGACGTGGCACCATCCAGTGACCAAACTGGAAAATTTTCCCTTTTTTTGAAGTTTTTGCGATATCCCCGTTGCCTTGGGAATCCGGGGTGGATCCACAGGAATTCGGGTTTAACTCTTCTCCTGCTGGGCACGTTTAGCTGAGCTGGGTTTAGCCCACAGCAAGGACATTAAAACTGGGTTTTAATGCCTTCCATTCCGGCGGGGAAGGCGGGATGACTTCAGCACGGAGTCACCCAGGGCTGGGCAGGCTGTGGAGCTTTTTATGGGATCCCTGCCAGACCCCAACGAGCCGGGGGACACGAGCTGAGCCAGGGGACACGGACTGAGCCAGGGGACAGGAACTGACCCGGGGGAAACGAACTGAGCCAGGGGACACGAACTGAGCCAGGGGACAGGAGCTGAGCCAGGGGACACGAACTGAGCCTGGGGACACGAACTGAGCCTGGGGACATGAACTGAGCCAGGGGACAGGAACTGAACCAGGGGACACGAGCTGAGCCGGGGGACACGAGCTGAGCCAGGGGACACGGACTGAGCCAGGGGACACGAACTGAGCTTGGGGACACGAACTGAGCCCGGGGACACGGACTGAGCCCGGGGACATGAACTGAGCCTGGGGACACGAGCTGAGCCGGGGGACACGGACTGAGCCAGGGGACACGAACTGAGCCGGGGGACACGAACTGAGCCAGGGGACAGGAACTGAGCCTGGGGACACGAACTGAGCCGGGGGACACGAACTGAGCCAGGGGACACGAACTGAGCCCGGGGACACGAACTGAGCCGGGGGACACGAACTGAGCCAGGGGACACGAACTGAGCCGGGGGACACGAGCTGAGCCAGGGGACACCAACTGAGCCAGGGGACACAAACCGAGCCAGGGGACACGGCCTGAGCCTGGGGACACGAACTGAGCCAGGGGACACGAACTGAGCCAGGGGACAGGAGCTGAGCCAGGGGACACGGACTGAGCCTGGGGACACGGACTGAGCCAGGGGACACGGACTGAGCCTGGGGACACGGACTGAGCCGGGGGACACGAGCTGAGCCGGGGGACACGAGCTGAGCCAGGGGACACGGACTGAGCCAGGGGACACGAACTGAGCTTGGGGACACGAACTGAGCCCGGGGACACGGACTGAGCCCGGGGACATGAACTGAGCCTGGGGACATGAACTGAGCCTGGGGACACGAGCTGAGCCGGGGGACACGGACTGAGCCAGGGGACACGAACTGAGCCAGGGGACAGGAACTGAGCCTGGGGACACGAACTGAGCCGGGGGACACGAACTGAGCCAGGGGACACGAACCGAGCCAGGGGACACGGCCTGAGCCTGGGGACACGAACTGAGCCAGGGGACACGAACTGAGCCAGGGGACAGGAGCTGAGCCAGGGGACACGGACTGAGCCTGGGGACACGGACTGAGCCGGGGGACACGAGCTGAGCCTGGGGACACGAACTGAGCCTGGGGACACGGCCTGAGCCAGGGGACAGGAACTGAGCCAGGGGACAGGAACTGAGCCAGGGGACAGGAGCTGAGCCAGGGGACACGAACTGAGCCAGGGGACACGAACTGAGCCAGGGGACACGGACTGAGCCTGGGGACACCAACTGAGCCTGGGGACACGAACTGAGCCAGGGGACAGGAGCTGAGCCGGGGGACACAAACTGAGCCAGGGGACACAGCCTGAGCCAGGGGACACGGCCTGAGCCTGGGGACACGAACTGAGCCAGGGGACACAAACTGAGCCAGGGGACAGGAGCTGAGCCGGGGGACACAAACTGAGCCAGGGGACACGAACTGAGCTAGGGGACACGAACTGAGCCAGGGGACACGAGCTGAGCCAGGGGACACGAGCTGAGCCGGGGGACACGAGCTGAGCCAGGGGACACGAGCTGAGCCAGGGGACACGAATGGAGCCAGGGGACACAGCCTGAGCCAGGGGACACGGCCTGAGCCAGGGGACACGAACTGAGCCAGGGGACACGAACTGAGCCTGGGGACACCGTTTCCCTTCGCAGAGGGCAGCATCCAGGACGTGACCCTCGGCAGCTCCTACAGCTACTACATGATCCAGGGGCTGGAGCCGGGCGTGGAGCACACGGTGACCATCAACCCCATCTTTGGGGACATCGAGGGACCGGTGGTGACTGGCAAAGCCACCACGGGTGAGTGTCCTGCAGCAGGGGTGGCATTCAGGGGGTGCTGGCACAGAGTTGGTGTCGCTTCTGTCACTTCTCTGCGTCGTTGGGTTTGGGAACGTCTTTGAAGCTGTCGGAACCTTGGTGGAACCGGGCAACTCTTCCCTCCTGCAGTGGCATCCAGCACTGTCCAGACGCTGAACGTGAGCGAGATTTCCATCAACAGCCTCCTGCTGTCCTGGGATTCAGTCATGGGAGCCACCGGATACAGGGTGGCCTGGGGTCCGACACCAGGTGAGATCCGTCTCTGCTCTCCCTGGAATGGGAGAACCTCGGGAGTGGTGGGAGCGGGGCAGGTCCAGCTCATGAACTGCTCCAAGCAGCCTCTCCCACAATTCCAGAGCATGAACTGAAACTAGGGATTATTCCTGGCCCTGAGGTACCAACCTGGCCCCAGCCCTACAAAGAATGAGTTCCCAAGAAGGAGACAGGGAACATTTCCAGATTCCTGTGGTCCCTGGATATGAGATGGTTTGGATTCAATTCCTCTCAACTGGTTTGGATCATTTAGGGATTAAAATTCCAGAATAAATAACCACAGGAAAACTCTCCCTTGCCCTGGTGAACACATGGAATCCCAGCATCACTGAGGCTGGAAAACACCTCCAGGTCCAACCTCTGCCACATCCCCACCTTGTGATGGAAGTGCCACATCATTTGTTCCTTGGCCACCTTCAGGGATGGGGACTCCAAACCTCCCTGGGCAGCCCCTTCCAATGCCTGACCACCCTTTCCATGAGGAAATTCCTCCTGAATTGTAACCTCCAGCAGAGGGAATGCAGTGGATTTCCCGGGATGCAACAGAGCTGCTCTCCAGACTCTTTCTCCTCTTGTGTTTTATTTCCTCTTCCAAAGAATTCTTTGGCAAGGACCGTCCCCGTCACCTGTCCCTCAGCAAGTCGGTGACGTCCCACCAGCTCCGCAGCCTGGCCCCTGACACGGAGTACGTGATCTCTCTGTCCGTGCTCTTCGGCTCCGGGGAGGGCCCCGGGGTCACCACCTCGGCCAGGACAGGTGAGTGCTGGTGGGGTGGTGGAGTAGCTACTACAGAACGTAACCTCTGTGTATCTGGTTCGACCTTGTGTATCCCTGACTGGGGCTGGCTCTAGGCTTGGGAAGAGCTTCAGGTTCATAAGGTCCCAGATTGGTTGAGATTTGGAAGGGTTGGAAAGTCTGGAAGGGTTGGAAGTTTTGGAAGGGTTGGAAGGTTTGGAAGGGTTGGAAGGGTTGGAAGGTTTGGAAGGATTGGAAGAGTTTGAAGTGTTGGAAGAGTTGGAAGGTTTGGAAGGGTTGGAAGAGTTTGAAGGGTTGGAAAGTTTGGAAGGTTTGGAAGGGTTGGAAGAGTTTGAAGGGTTGGAAGGTTTGGAAGGGTTGGAAAGTCTGGAAGAGTTGGAAAGTTTGGAAGGGTTGGAAGAGTTGGAAGAGTTTGAAGGGTTGGAAAGTTTGGAAGAGTTGGAAGAGTTAGAAGGTTTGGAAGGGTTGGAAGAGTTGGAAGGGTTGGAAAGTCTGGAAGAGTTGGAAAGTTTGGAAAGTTTGGAAGGGTTGGAAGAGTTGGAAGGTTTGGAAGGGTTGGAAGTTTTGGAAGGGTAGGAAAGTCTGGAAGAGTTGGAAGGTTTGGAAGGGTTGGAAAGTTTGGAAGAGTTGGAAAGTCTGGAAGAGTTGGAAGGTTTGGAAGGGTTGAAAGAGTTGGAAGGGTTGGAAAGTTTGGAAGAGTTGGAAGGTTTGGAAGAGTTGGAAGGTTTGGAAGGGTTGGAAAGTTTGGAAGGGTTGGACGAGTTAGAAGGTTTAGAAGGGTTAGAAGGGTTGGAAGGGTTGGAAGAGTTGGAAGGGTTGGAAGGGTTAGAAGGGTTGGAAGGGTTGGAAGGGTTAGAAGGGTTGGAAGGGTTAGAAGCCCATCTTGTCCCAACTCTCTCAAACTTCTGGGCTGCTGCTCTGCGAGCAGGTCAAAGCCAGTACTGCTGGTCCAAAAGCAGAGGTGAGATTCTTGGGAAAGGTTCCAAAGTGGCAGCAGGTGACTGGAAACCCTGGGACACCACATGGAGAAAATGGTCTGACCCTTGTGAGGAAGAGAACGGGGAATATTCCTCAGCCGTGAGAGCTCTGGGTGGGTGTCTCACCTGAGGAACAGGGATATGGATCTCCTGACTCCATGGGTCCCTGAGCTGCCTGGCCTGGCCTCCCTCTCTGGGATCTAGGGCAGAGCGTGCTCCTTGATGTCCTCAAGGAGTGGTGTCTCTCCAGGTGAGGATGAGGAGACACCAAGGATCAACAAAAACACCATTTTTAACCCTTCAGTATAATTTTGACTCATTAACGTGTCCGTGATGAGCCGTTGGACAGGAATCAGGACACTCCTGATGTTCTCCCTGTCCTGCAGCTCCTCTGGAATCCGTCTCCAACTTCAAGGTGACGTCCCACACCAGCACCAGCCTGTCCTTGGCCTGGAGTGCCACAGCCGCCGCCACCAAATTCAAACTCACCTGGAGCCCCGTGGCAGCAGGCAAAGGTGAGCGGGGGAAAGGACATTCCAGGCACCTTCCCAAATTCCTGACCCGCTCCTTGGGGTCGGAAGGAGATCCCACGGCTGGGAAACTTGGTCCTGTTGGAGGTCCTTCCTCCTCTTTGTTTTCATGGTTTTGTTTATGGAGATAATCCCCAGAGCTCTGGGCAACGCAGCAATTTCCTTTTGAGGAAAGGAAGTGAGCTCCAGGCTCTGAAATATCCCGGTTTTTCCAGGAAAACAGGTTGCCAGGACTCGGTACCTGGGCAGCAGAGCGTTGGCTCATCGGATTGACCACCTGGTGCCCAACACCCTGTACAGGGTCGGTGTCCGGGCTCTGTTCAGCAGGACCGAGGGGCCGGAGGTGACCCTGACTCACCACACAGGTAATTCCTGCTGGAAAATCCCTCCTTGGCTTGGGATGCAAAGCTGGGATGGATCTCGGGCGTGGGTGGTCGGAGCCCGGTGATAAAAACACCGCGGTCTTGGGTTCAAGCCTCGTGTTCATCCCTTTAAGAGCTGGACTCCGCGATCCAGGTGGATCCAACTCGGGATATCCTGTGGATGGTGGAGGCACGAGCAGCCCTCACAGCTTGGTGGCAATAATCCATGGCTGTTCCCGTGGGAGGGAGTGGACACGGCACACTGGACAATCCTGGATTTATCAGCGCAATTCCCGGAGTTCTTTATCCACAGCCACCACAGGAATGCAGGAACCTCTCTGCGGGCACCACCCAGGGTCACTCGCCAGCCTGCACTCCTGAGGTTTTGGGAATTCCTTGGATGGTGGCTCTCCCTCTTCCAACACGGAGTTCTGGCTCCTTTCAGTGTCTTTTTTGCCTGAATCCATCTCAATGAGTTTTTCATTGAATTTGAGGATGTGTCTGGGTGATCCATCCTCTCCTGGAGTTCTGTTCATGTCACGCTGTGTGTCACCAGCTTGGTGGTGAGGGATGTGGATAATGTTCCTCAGCTTGGATTCCACGGATCCATTAGGAATTTTAGCCTGGCATCCTGGATAATGTTTGGGAAGTAGATATTGAATGAATGCCCGTATTTTTCTCCTCCACCACAGCCTGGAGCCATGGTGCTGCTCTGGGACTGAGCTGAAATCTTATCCCGGTTCGTTTTTCCAGCTCCTTCTGGAGATTCCAACCCCATCCCGACCATCCAAGACCTCAGGGTTACCGACACTGGTGTCAACACTTTGAAGCTGGCTTGGAAAAGTCTTCCTGGGATAAGTCACTACAAGATATCCTGGGAGCCATCCAATAGTAAGAATCCAAATCCTTGGTCAGGGAGCACAAGGAACCCCCAAAAACGGGGAATTTGGCTCAGGAAATTCCTTTTCCCATGGGCGATCAGGGTTGTTGGAGACTTTATTGTCTACAGGGACAGGTTGAGCTCCTCTAAATGAGTCCTGAGCTAAGCTTTAGGCTCTAACCACAGATAGTTAGGATATAGTTGGGATTTGGGAATTCCAAGAATTGGTTCCTTTCCGTATTTGTGACCAGATCTCTCTGCTGCCTGTGCCTCAGTTTCCCCATGGGCAAAATGAGTTCCTAACTCTCCTCCCTGGCCAGGTCCTGTCAGACGTGTGTGAAGATGCTGTAGCAATGACTGTTACCCTTCCCTTTCCGTGGGCACCAGGGATTTTTTGGGATGTCTCCTCTCAGGTGACTCGGAATCCTCCCGGCTGCTCCCGGCGGAGGCCGTTTCCTTCGCGATTCCCAACCTGAAGGACAGCACCACCTACACCATCTCCGTGTCCGCGGTGGGAAAAGGGCAGGAGGGAAACCCCACGGTCCTCACGGCCAGAACCTGTGAGTGTGGGATTCATGGATTGGGATAAGAGCATCTCCATAGGGGAGCGAAAGAAAAAGAGCAGTTTTGGCTGGTGGATGCATTATTCCTGGAATCCACAATATTTTGGGTTGGAAGGGATCTTGAAGATCATCCACTTCCAACACCTTCCGTAGACCAGGTTGCTCCAAGCCCTGTCCAACCCAGCCTTGTTTCTTCTCAGATCCCACAAAAAAACCCAGACATTGATCCTTTCTTCTTATTACTGAGGAATGTTGGGATTTCCCTGTCTTCCCCTGCCAATAATTCCCATTTTTGTGGCACATTATCTTGGAATTCCCTCTCTATGCAATATCTTGAGCTTTTTCCAGCAGGTAAAGGCCAACATCCCTCATGAGTTGTGCCAAACCAGGCAGGTCTGAGATCAAACCAAGCAGAGAATCAGGGATGTGGAGCCAACACTGGGATTTTGGGGTGCATCTGGGGGAAAAAAAAAAACAACAAAACAATAAAAACTTAATTACAAGTTTTACAAGTTACAAAAAATTACAAGTTTCAGTCAGTTTAGAAGATCTTGACAAAATTTCCACCAGCTCCCACCAAATGAGAACCTGGTCTGATTCAGCTTCTTGGAAAACGCCCGAAGTGCTGGAGGAACTCCTTCCTCTCACCAGAATCACGGAATTTGGGAGGCGAAAACGTCCCCAGAGCCCTTTCCAGCCCCTGAGCTTCATCCCTTGCTTTTCCAGCAGCGGAGCTGCCCAAAGTGACGGAATTCAGCGTGCAGGAGGCCGCGGATTCCAGCCTTTTGTTATCCTGGGATGCTGTTCCTGGAGCATCCCAGTATTTACTGACGTGGGGGTTGTCCTCAGGTAACGTTTGGCGCGGGATGGAAACCCTGATCCATCTCCTGGGTTCCTCTGGGTTCTTTAGCAGGAGAATCCCGAGGGTTTCCATGGGTTCCTTCATCCCGGCTTCTCCATTTGGTGGAAAAGAAGGGGAAATGGGAGCTGGAGGAGGCTCACAAAGGTCACATTTGGCCTATTGCAAAATCCATGGGGGAAGGAAAAAAAGGAGGGGTGGGAATAGCTTAGGAAAAAGGAAATTTGGCATTTTATCCCTTCCTGTCCATCAAATCCACCCCCCCCAAAAAAAAAGGTGGATTTTTGTAATCCATAAAACCTCATTTTTATCTGTTTCAAATTTCTGCTCTACTGCGAAGGGCTTGTAAAAATTCCTTAATCATTCCTCACCATTCCTTTTCCCAACTGATTTGGTTTTTCCAGGATTTGCCCTTTTAAACCACCAACTCCATGATTTTTTTCCTGGATTGGACTAAAATCCTCTTTGAATTCGGAGTTTCCTGTCCCTGTGGCTTCAACCACAAACTTTTTTCTAGGGTCAGTTCATGTCCAAAGTCAAAGAAACCAAATCCAACAGAATTCCCTGTGTTCCCTGCAGTGCTTTTGGAACTACCAGGAACTTTATTTTTTTATTTTTTTTTTTATTTTTTTTTTTTTATTTTTTCATTCCAAGGATATTTCAGGGTTGGCAGCTCCATACTTGCAGGTTGTGTCACTCAGGATGAGTGACACAGCATTTTTTTTTTGGGATAAATATTATGGAAAAGCAATTTGGGAATGGAACCTTTGGATCTCTGGGGTGATTTTAGTGATCTAAAGCGACTGCTCCCCTTCCTGTGCTGTGCTGTTCAAATATTGATCCGGAAGGACTCAGAAATCCCTGATTTCAGCGTTCTCTGGGAATCAGGAGTGGAAAATCCCAGGTCTGACAGTCCCTCCATATATTGATCCAGCTGGAATGGGTTCGTAAATATTGATTTCCCTCCCTCCATCGATCCAGCTGGAATGGGTTCATAAATCTTGATTTCCCATCACCAGCAGGTGAATCCTGACCCCACTTCTCCATAGAAGAAAATTTATGTTCCTGAGTGAGTAATTCCAATTTTTCCTGGTTAATTATCCCGACTGCCAACATTGGTGTATAGGAGCAATTAAAAATGTGGTCCTTATTTTTTGTCTTGATTAATTTTCCCTTCACACAACTTGTTTTTTTCCCCTAAATGAACGTTATTTTATTACACATTTTCCTTGCTCATTTAATGCCCTTTTCCCTGCTGATTCCATCCAGCCTGTCCTATTAAAAAAATTGGATCCCTTTCTATTCCACTTGAGATCATTCCACCTGTGGATCAGAGAAAATGAACCAATTTTGGCTATTTTGACTCAGGGAGGGAAGCACAAGACTTTAAGTCAAATTTCAAGAGGGATTTTATAATTTTATTGTTTTATTTAAATGAGGAAAACCTCCCTTCCAAATATTTTTGTGGAAAGTTAAGAACAGCAAACTGGATTTGCTCTTTGGAGATCTTTTCCAACATGAGTTCATGATAGTGGAGCAGATTATTTCTTGCCACACAAACTGAGCTTTTTGGGTGATTTTTTGAAAGTAAAATGTTATTTCAGGATAAAAAAAAAGGTACGAATTTCACTTTGAACAATGTCAAATTCATCATTTATTATTTCTGAAGTAAAGCACTTAGGAAATGTCAATCATTATTATGACATTTTTTCCCCTATCATTATTTTAAACCAAAACTACGAATTGTGTGCAACCAAATTTCTCAGTCAAGTCTGATTTTATTTTTCATCAAACTTTCCATTCATTCCTGGAAAATAATCTTATTTTTAATCCATCATAACCACTGGATAGAAATTGATCTCTCACCCTTGAGCACCACTTGCACCAAATTCCCTAAATTTTTGCATAAATTCCAAATTTTCAATGTACAAAACCGACCTAATTTCATCTGCTTTAGGGACCTGACCATTACAATTTGGAAATTATTTGCTTTTGCCTCTTCCCTAGATTTTCTCTGGGGAATCATCCCCAAATTCCTGTTTGCCAACAGTGATGCCACCAAAACGGGAACGACTCCGTGTTTTTGTGGCTCCCGGTCACGTTCCTGCTGTTTTCCGCAGCTCCCACTCTTTTCCGAGAATTGTTACCAGCAGCTTCCCAATCCTATCGAGCGGCAGGGCTGAGCTCCAGGGAAATGTATTTGTTTTCCATAAAACCAATGTTTGGAGACTCAGAGGGACTGGAGACAACGCTCCTTGGACAAGCAGGTATGAAGGATGGAGACCTGGATTTTCCAGGGAAAACTGATCTTGAGGCTGATTTTTGGAGTTTCCACCCTTTTTCTCCTTGCTGGAGAGGCTAAAAGAGGTTTAAAATTCACCTTTTCTGCTTGGGTCCTACAGCAGGAGCTCCCAGGGAGACGCCAACTGCTCCAGTGGCTCCTGCACCGTTGGATAGGAGGGGATCTCCATCTGGAGCTGCCGGCAGTGTGGGGACCACTCGTCTCCCAGTGCCCACCAGTACGAAGCTCCCAGAGCCCCCAGTATGGACCAGCACGGTGTCGGCACCGCTGACAACCCTGCCTGGGCCAAGTGAGTGGGGGGGTGATGATGGTGATGGTGGTGATGGTGATGATGGTGATGATGGTGATGATGATGGTGATGGTGATGATGGTGATGATGGTGATGATGATGGTGATGGTGATGATGGTGATGGTGATGATGGTGATGGTGATGATGGTGATGATGGTGATGATGGTGATGATGGTGATGGTGATGATGGTGATGATGATGGTGATGATGATGGTGATGGTGGTGATGGTGGTGATGGTGATGATGGTGATGATGGTGGTGGTGATGGTGATGATGGTGATGATGGTGATGGTGATGATGGAGATGGTGGTGATGATGGTGATGGTGATGATGGTGATGATGGTGATGATAATGATGGTGATGGTGATGATGGTGATGATGGTGATGATAATGATGGTGATGGTGATGATGGTGATGATGGTGATGATGATGGTGATGATGGTGATGGTGATGATGGTGATGGTGATGATGGTGATGGTGATGATGGTGATGGTGATGATGGTGATGATGGTGATGATGGTGATGATGGTGATGGTGATGATGGTGATGATGGTGATGGTGATGATGGTGATGGTGATGATGGTGATGATGATGATGATGATGGTGATGATGATGGTGATGATGGTGATGGTGATGATGGTGATGGTGATGATGGTGATGATGGTGATGATGGTGATGATGGTGATGGTGATGATGGTGATGATGGTGATGGTGATGATGGTGATGGTGATGATGGTGATGATGATGGTGATGATGATGATGGTGATGATGGTGATGGTGATGATGGTGATGATGGTGATGATGATGATGGTGTAGAAATAGTCAAAGCTTCCAGAGGCCAAGATCTTCTCTGATCCCAGGAGCTAAAACCATTCTCAATTCCCTGAATAACAGGAATGGAAAAAGTCAGGGAAGGCCCAAACCCCATAAATGCAGTGAAGGCCTCAGCGCTACCCTGAGGGGTGAAGGTGCTGCTGCTCACCCAAAAATTGGCATCACAAGAGGCCTGGGGTTTGTTGTGCTGCTCTGAACACACAAAATCCCGGGATTCTGCTTTAGGACCCCTCAGCTTACGGAATTCCTCTCTTCCCTCTGCAGTTTGTGGGAAGCTCAAGGCAGACGTTGGGTTCCTGGTGGATGAATCCTCGAGTATCGGCCAGAGCAACTTCAATAAAGTGAAGGATTTCCTCTTCCGGGTCGTTTCCTATTTCCCCAAGATTGGGCCCGAAGGGACACAGGCAAGATTTTCTCTTTCCATTTCCTGAAATTATTTTCCTTCCTTTTTCTCCTTCTGCTCAGCCCTGCCTGGAGCAGAGTCTGCTCACCCAGGAGTTGTGGAGCAGAAAGGCCAGGGAAAGACCTGTGTGGAGCAAAAAGACAGGGATTAAAATCTCCTCAATGTCAGCTTTTCCATTTGGATAGATTTCCATTTTTGGTTATTTCTCAGAGACTGAATCATTGGGAAAAAAGCAAATTGCACACCTGGAATGCTGTCTAGGTTAGCCCAGAGATCTGCTGGGTGCACATTCCCCTCTCAGATCCCATTTCTGACACCATCCAGAGTGGGAATTATTGGAAATTTAGACTGGGAATGGTTGGGAAATCCGGAGTGGGGAATTGTTGGGAAGTCCAGGGTGGGGATAGTTGGGAAGTCCAGGGTGGGGAATTGTTGGGAAATCCAGGGTGGGGAATTGTTGGGAAATCCAGAGTGGGGATGGTTGGGAAATCCAGAGTGGGGATGGTTGGGAAATCCAGAGTGGGGATGGTTGGGAATCCAGAGTGAGGAGTAATCCAGAGTGGGGAATGGTTGGGAAATCCAGAGTGGGGAATTGTTGGGAATCCAGAGTGGGGAATTGTTGGGAGATCCAGAGTGGGAATTTTTGGGAAATCCAGAGTGGGGATGGTTGGGAATCCAGAGTGAGGAGGAATCCAGAGTGGGGATGGTTGGGAATCCAGGGTGGGGAATTGTTGGGAAGTCCAGGGTGGGGAATTGTTGAGAAATCCAGGGTGGGGAATGGTTGGGAAATCCAGAGTGGGGATGGTTTGGAATCCAGAGTGGGGAATGGTTGGGAAGTCCAGGGTGGGGAATTGTTGGGAAATCCAGGGTGCAGAATTGTTGGGAAGTCCAGGGTGGGGAATGGTTGGGAAATCCAGAGTGGGGATGGTTGGGAATCCAGAATGGGGAATGGTTGGGAATCCAGAGGGACAACAGTTAGAAATCCAGAGTGGAGAATTGTTGGGAAATCCAGGGTGGGGAATTGTTTGGAAGTCCAAGGTGGGGAATTGTTGGAAAATCCAGAGTGGGGAATTGTTGGGGAATCCAGAGTGGGGAATTGTTGGGAAATCCAGGGTGGGGATGGTTGGGAAATCCAGGGTGAGGATGGTTGGGAATCCAGAGTGGGAATGGTTGGGAATCCAGAGAGACAACAGTTAGAAATCCAGGCTGGGGAATTTTTGGGAAGTCCAAGGTGGGGATGGCTGGGAATCCAGGGTGAGGACTGTTGGGAATCCAGAGTGGGGATGGCTGGGAATCCAGGGTGAGGACTGTTGGGAATCCAGAGTGGGGATGGCTGGGAATCCAGGTGTGGATCCAAGTGGGAATTGCAGGATGTCCCAGCAGCTCCCCCGTCCAACACAGAGCCAAAGGCCCGGACGATGATGGGAATCCCCTGGAGGGCAAACGAAGCCTGAAGGATTTAATGACAGCAAAGCCAACGGGAAGACTCAGTTCCTCATTTATTCGGGGTCATTTATTTAATTTAAATTAGGAAGGGAGAGTTACAGAGCTTGGTTTAAATTGAGGAGGAAATGGGAATTTCTTGGACTCTGCTTGGAGGTTTTAGGTGAATGATGCCGTTACCCTGGCTCAACAAATACCTCTAGGAACATAAAAAAATTTGATTTAGGTGAGGATCTGACTCCCTTTTCCCAGAGAATTCAACCCCTTCCCATTCCCTGCTTGGACTCGAGGCAGTTTGTCCCAGTTCCTGTGGATGCGGCGATTTTATTCCCGTTTTTGGCAGGTTGCTGTCGCTCAGTACAGCGAGGAGCCCAGGGCAGCTTTTCACTTCGACCAACACCGCGACCGCAACGGAGCCCTGGGAGCCATCAAAGGGCTGAGCTACACCGGGGGCAACACCCAAACAGGTCTGGGAAGGGACTTGGACACCCGCGATGGTCCTTGTGGCCCTGCACAGAGCCTGGAAGCCAAGGAAAACGTTCCTCTGAGTGATTTGGAGCCGTTTCCTTGGCAGGAACGTTGTGCTCGAAATGGTTTTGAATTTGATTTTCAGGAGTGGTTTTTCCAACCACTTGGTGCTTTATCCATGTCTTGGTTTTCCTCCCGGGTTTGCCTCATTATTTTATGATTTTTGCCTG
Source organism: Lonchura striata (assembly GCF_046129695.1). Lineage (NCBI taxonomy): Eukaryota > Metazoa > Chordata > Aves > Passeriformes > Estrildidae > Lonchura > Lonchura striata. The sequence continues at coordinate 71,563,772 of NC_134607.1, forward strand.
CACTTGAGGGAGGTTTTTACACCATAAACATGAGGATGGCTGATTTGAAGCATTCTTGCATCCCTGAAATCCAGATATTTTGTCTCATTTAAAGAGCTCAGAGTGGGACAACACTTTCCATGTGCTCATTCCCAGCCGGACGCTGGGAATGCCTGGTTCCCTGGAGGAACACAACCAGGAATGGTAACTTAAAGATGATTAATTTTAATTTAATCGTTTAGCCCAGTTGGTAGGAACCTGGTGCAAATAACGCCAAGATTTGATCCCCCTATGGACCATTCAGGGATTGGACTCGATGATCCTTGTGGATCCTTTCCAGCTTGGAATATTCTGTGGTTTTGTGATTTTTCAATGAATTCTTCACATTTGAGGCACCCACATCCCTCATCCTGCCTCAATAGTATTGGACAAGAGCATAAATATCCAGGAAAAGTCAAAATACAGGAATTTTCATGGGATTGCTTAGGGAAAGAAGGCATGGAATTGGTCATGCTGGAAATTCCTGGCTAACCTTGCCTCTAATCCTTCTTTTTATGGAGTTTGTGTCAATAAAGACATTTTACTCCATGTAGGAATCTTTCCATGGTGTTTTGGAGCTTCTTGACCATTTCACATGCTGGAGTTTTCTTTGTGAAACTTTCTGGGCCTTTCCACAGACATTTGGAGATGGGAATTCTGTGGATTTTATTCCAGACGTGTAAGAAAAGTGCTTCAATTTTCTGAATATTTTGGTTCCCCTTTTCCAAAACTACCTGCTGATACCACCAGAACCATTCCAGCCAAGCTGATTTCCGGCTGTGGTCCTCCAAAAGACATTGTCCCATACCCAGGGCTTTCCACTTTTGAGGAATTCCCTTCATCCTCCACCCATGGAAGGAGACCCAGAGTCCAAACCTGTGGAATTAATCCAACCTCCCACCCTGTCTCTTCTCCCTGTCTGCTCAGGCCGTGCCATATCCTACGTGCTGAAGGAATTATTCCAGCCCTCCAGAGGGATGAGACCGGGTTTTCCTCACATCCTGGTGCTCGTGACCGATGGACAATCCCAGGATGACGTGGTGTCCCCAGCCAGAGCAGCCCATGCTTTGGGTAGGAGTTCCCAGTTGTGTTTCCCTCAGTTCTCCATGAATTTCTTTTGGTTCTCCATGAATTTCCAAGGGTTTGAGGTTGCCCAGTTGGGTCTCCCTTGGTTCTCCATGAATTTCCAGAGGGTTGAGTTTGCCCAGTTGTGTTTCCCTCAGTTCTCCATGAATTTCCAGGAATTTGAGGTTGCCCATTTGGCTTTCCCTCAGTTCTCCATGAATTTCCAGGACTTTGTGATTGCCCAGCTGGGTCTCCCTTGGTTCTCCAAGAATTTCCAGAGGGTTGAGGTTGCCCAGTTGGGTTTCCCTCAGTTCTCCAAGAATTTCCAGGAGTTTGAGGTTGCCCAGTTGGGTTTCCCTCAGTTCTCCATGAGTTTCGAGAGGGTTGACGTTGCCCAGTTGGGTTTTCCTTGGTTATCCATTTATTTCCAGGAGTTTGAGGTTGTCCACTCGGGTTTCTCTTGGGTCTCCATGAGTTTCCAGGAATTTGAGGTTGCCCATTTGGGTTTCCCTCAGCTCTCCAAGAATTTCCAGGAGTTTGTGATTGCCCAGTTGGGTCTCCCTTGGTTCTTCAAGAATTTCCAGGGGTTTGAGGTTGCCCATTTGGGTTTCCCTCAGTCCTCCATGAATTTCCAGAGGGTTGAGGTCGCCCAGTTAGGTTTCCCTTGGTTCTCCATGAATTTCCAGGAGTTTGAGGTTGCCCAGTTGGGTTTCCCTCAGTTCTCCATGAATATCCAGGGGTTTGAGGTCGCCCAGTTGGGTTTCCCTTGGTTCTCCATGAATTTCCAGGGGTTTGAGGTCGCCCAGTTGGGTTTTCCCTCATCTCTCCATGAATTTCCAGGGGTTTGAGGTCGCCCAGTTGGGTTTCCCTCAGTTCTCCATGAATATCCAGGGGTTTGAGGTCGCCCAGTTAGGTTTCCCTTGGTTCTCCATGAATTTCCAGGAGTTTGAGGTTGCCCAGTTGGGTTTCCCTCAGTTCTCCATGAATATCCAGGGGTTTGAGGTCGCCCAGTTGGGTTTTCCCTCAGTTCTCCATGAATATCCAGGGGTTTGAGGTCACCCAGTTGTGTTTCCCTCAGTTCTCCATGAATATCCAGGGGTTTGAGGGTGGTGCACTGTGTGAGGAGTCACTTGGAGGCCCCTGCTGGTTCCTTCTCTCCTTCATCCTTTCTCTTGTCCCTTCTCACCTTGTCTCGGTTTGCTGTAACTCACACCCAGCTCCAGGCTACTTCTCTGTGGGTTCTACCTGATCCCACCAGAGGTTTTTACCAGGTAGGGGTTTGGAAACCCTGATCCCAAGAATTCGGAGTGGTGGGATCCGTGTCATTCCAGGAATCCGCGTCATTGCTGTGGGGGTGTCGGGAGCTGACCCCATGGAGCTCCACAGGATCTCGCTGCAGCAGAACCCCCAGAACGTTTTCTACGTCAGCACCTTCGATGACTTCTCCCAAATCCTCCAAGAGCTGATTGAAGCCATTTGTTCTGATCCTCCGCTTCCAGGAACCCAAATCCCACTGGGAAAGGTGAGTTCCGACTCGTGGGAGTAAATCCAGCTTGGAGTGGGTCAGGCACAAGGAGAATCTTCCCTGAGGGACGTTGCAGAGCAGAATCAGAGTGGATTTAGGACATTGTGTCCCATCCTGACCTCACTGTCCAGCCCTAAAGAAACCTTTGAAATCCAGGGAGTGGAACTGGGGAAGGCAGGATAGAGCTGGGAATGTTTTGGTGGATAAAGCCACTGCAGAACACTTAAATATATTAAAAATTCACATTATAAATTCATAGAATTATATTTTAAATGCCTGAGAATTCTCCTGAATGGTCAAATTTGCTTTTTCCTTTTTTTTTGCCTAAGCCAAGGAATGTTTTAGTCTGTGTTTTCCTGGTCACTCCAGTTTATTTGCCATCCTCTGGTGGATATTACTTCCCTGATAATTTTTTTTCCTCTTTTCTGCTGAAGATCTCCAGGGGCTCAGCAGCTCACGGGGTTTATGACCCCCACACCACGAAGGGAGAGAAAGGGGAGCGGGTGAGTCACGGAATATTCCCAGTTGGAAGAGACCCCCATGGATCATGGAGTCCAGCTCTTAAGGGAATGGCCCCACAGCGTGATCCACTTGGATAATTAATATCCTGGAATCATGGAATGGTTTGGGTTGGAAGAGACTCGAAAGATCATCCAGTTCCAACCTCGACACCTTCCATTATCCCAGGTTACTCTGTCCAGAGCTGGCCTTGGACACTTCCAGGGGTGGGACAGCCCCAGCTTCTCTGGGAATTCCATTCCAGGGCCTCCCCAGCTCCCAGCCAGGAATTCCTTCCCAATATCCCGTCCATCCCTGCCCTCTGGCAGCGAATGCAACCAAATTATGGCCAAGGAAGAGTTCAAGCAAAGAGTCGCTCTCAGATCTTTTCTGTCGATGTTTTGCTCTTCCCGCTCCATGCTGGCTTTGAAAACCCGGGAGAAGCTCTGCTCTGGGATTTGGGAATGCCCCCGAGAGTTGGAGTGCTGCATGAAGCTGTTCGGGTTCGCAGGGCTGAGGTCATCCCCCTCCACCCACGCTGTTCTTTTCCATGTTTTTAGGGTCTTCCTGGGAAGGACGGCGTTCCTGGGCTGCCGGGCAGGCCGGGCCGGCCGGGTCCTCCAGGTCCCGCTGGAATCATGGTATGGATTGGGTCTAACAAACTTCTCCAAAGGGCCATTCCAGAGAAGAGTGGCCAGCATCCCTCTGTCCTGTTTTGCAGGGGCTCCCTGGCAGCCAAGGTGACATGGTGAGTATTTGGAATGCCGGCGTGGTTTGGCTTGGAAGGGACCTTAAAACTCATCCCATTCCATGGGCGGGGACACCTCCCACTACCCCAGGGTGCTCCAAGCCCCATCCAGCCTGGCCTTGGACATTCCAGGGATCACCACCCATGGTCTTGAGGGTGTTTTTCTGTTTAATACTGCAGAATTTTATTTTTAATTCCAGGGATCTCCAGGCTATCCAGGACCCACGGGGCCAAAAGGAGACAGAGTGAGTTCCGTTCCTGGATTTCACTGGGAAAAATTAATTTCTTTGTTGTGACCTCTCTTTTCCAAACACTTTCACCAGGATCTTCAGCAAATGTGAATTTTTAAGCTGCGTCTACCTAATCCTACACTGCCATACTTCATCTTGGGGAGTTTCCCTCAGGAATCTTATGTCTTTATGGAGAAAAGTGCTCAATCCAAATCCCAAACTCTGGGCGTAATTAATTAATTAATTAATTAAAAGTTAGTAATTAGTAAATTAATTGCAGGAGAAGGTGGGGTCATTCTGCCTGAGTTTCCATTAATAACAAACCTGGTTTAATCCATTTAGGACACTAGAATATTTCAGTATTTACTGGGGGCAGATTCCAGGAGGAGCTTCCTGCCCTTCTCCCACTCTCCATCCCTCCTCTTTCCTTGCATCCCTCTGAGCTCCCTGTGCAGGTGAAAATCGGGAATGGATCCTGCTGAAAGCCAACTTCCATTTTTTTTTTCCTTGGGATTAATTATTTTTTCCATGCCAGCGAGCAAAACTCAGGTCATGGCCATGTGGTTTTGGGTACCAGGTGCTGCTTTGGGTTGATGGAATTTGCCTCAAAATCACCCAAACTGCTCCTGGATCTCCCAAGGTGCTTTTATCCACAGGGAGAGCCAGGCTATGTCCTGGGAGGAGTGGAGGTGATTCCTGGCCGGAATGGGCAGCCTGGCCCCGCTGTGAGTATCAAACCCCAGGTGTGGGAGAGCCTTTCCCGAGGGTTGGGAGAGATCCCAAATCCCTCCCTCTCCTGCTTTTCCTTGCTGCAGGGACAGAAGGGGCAGCCGGGGGTTCCTGGGGTTCCAGGACCACCGGGTTCTCCAGGGCCACCAGGAATCTCCATCAAGGTGAGTTTGCAGCACAGTTCTGGGATGTGCCACTGATGCCTTGAGAACCTGACCTAGAGCAGAGGCTGGACCAAAGAATAAATCAGGGATTAATTAAAGGATCTCCTCCATGGATCCACCTTGGGCAGCACCAGAGCCCAGCCAGGGCTGCACCCAAATGAACCAAAATGGCCCCAAAATGAACCCAGGATGAACCAAAATGGTCCCAAAATGAACCCAAATGAACCAAAATGACCCCAAAATGAACCCAGGATGAACCAAAATGGCCCCAAAATGAACCCAGGATGAACCAAAATGGCCCCAAAATGAACCCAAATGACCCAAACTGGTCCCAAGATGAACCCAAATGACCCAAAATGGTCCCAAAATGAACACAAGATGACTCAAAATGGTCCCAAAATGAACCCAAATGAACCCAGGATGACCCAAAATGGTCCCAAAATGAACCCAAATGAACCAAAATGGCCCCAAAATGAACCCAAGATGACTCAAAATGGTCCCAAAATGAACCCAAATGAACCCAGGATGACCCAAAATGGTCCCAAAATGAACCCAAATGAACCAAAATGGCCCCAAAATGAACCCAAGATGACTCAAAATGGTCCCAAAATGAACCCAAATGAACCCAGGATGACCCAAAATGGTCCCAAAATTAACCCAAATGAACCAAAATGGCCCCAAAATGAACCCAAGATGACCCAAAATGGTCCCAAAATGAACCCAAGATGAACCAAAATGGTCCCAAAATGAACCAAAATGGTCCCAAAATGAACCAAAATGGTCCCAAAATGAACCCAAATGAACCAAAATGGTCCCAAAATGAACCCAAGATGACCCAAAATGGTCCCAAAATGAACCCAAATGACCCAAACTGGCCCCAAAATGCACGAGCGCTCCCGGGGCTCTCCCTGGGATCAGTTCTGCTCCATTGGCACCTTGGAGTTCATTCCCATTCCAGCTCCAGCCCATCAGTCCCACCCTGCTTGTTTTTCTCTCTCCAGCCCACGGTGTTTGTGCTCCTGGGCTGAGGTTTGGATCATTTGTCCTTGGTGCCCAGCTGGAGCAGGAATTGTTTTGTGTCCCTGCTCTGTGCACAGAGCTCACCATCCCATCATGTGAAACTCAGACCCACACACCAAAGCAGCTCAGAATGTGAAAATAGAAAAGCCAAACCCGAGGCATGACCACAGGAAAAGGAGACCCAACACCAAACATTGCAGGTGGAGGTGTCTGGAGACCTCTCCTAAATTTCTGCCTTCCAGTGGCAGCGGGAATTTTGCTCTCTTGGATTGTCAGACTGCAGGATTTCTCTGCTGGGATGAAGTTTGGTGAGGAGCCCCTAAATACCCATCCCATGGGAATTCTCCTCATCTTTTCTGTTTCAGGGTGAACCAGGGGAATCAGGAATCAGGGTGAGTACCTGAGGTCAGCTTTCACTTTGGGATGAAAAGCCTTTTTTCCATAATTATTTCCAAGCTGCCCAGGAAGTTCTGGCTTCCAAACTTCCCAAAATTCTGTGGAGATCCATGAAGGGATCATGGAGACTTTCCTGTCCTTCATGCAGGGTCCCCGTGGGAGGAGTGGCCTCAAAGGTGACAGAGGAGACGCGGGAGAGCCGGTGAGTGGCCCCAGGAAGTCAGGGAAAAACTGGGATAGATCCAGAGGAGGGAAAAACGTGGATCAAGAGCCTGGGACAAGGAATGGCCCAAACTGGCAGCAATTCCAAAACAAGGGGAGGGCTGGTTCTTCCCATAAATCATCCCACAAAGAGGTTTGGGAAGTTTGAGCTCAAGGGGAGATATGAGAAATCTGTGGAGGATCACTGGGAATACAAGAGAGCAGGATTGATTTGGGAATTCCCTGTGTTACAAATCTGAAAGGATAACATCCCTGTGCTGCTTCCCATCCTCCCTGGATCTGGTTTTGGTTGGTTTTGCCATAATGGAGAGCCACATCCCATAAATCAGCCCTTTCCATGGGTCTGGATTCACCATTCCAGACCAACGTGGGCTCCCAGCCTCGATCTCCCATTGTTTTCCCTTCCTGAGTAAAGCCAGGGATTCATAACTTATTTGTGAGAGTAAAAGGAAATTTGGGAATACACAGACAGCTCTGCAATTCCTCAGTTTTAAAGGAACTGCTCAGATGGACAGATCAGGATAAATTTTTCTCTGCAGAATTAAAAGTAAACCTCTCCAGTTTAGGGGGGAAAAAAAAGAGATTTGATGATGTTCCTTCCTTTCCAGGGAAAACCTGGTTTGCCAGGCCCTGTGGGGCTCCATGGGGCTCCTGGACTGCCTGGACCACAGGGAGAAAAGGTTGGATATTTCCTGAATCCCTCAGCCCAGAGGGAAAACGACAGGAATAGCAGGGTAGACCTGTGGGAAGGCATTTTGGGATGTCCCAACATTCCTGGAATTCGTTGGCTCTGCTCGGAGGCAAACATTTCCAGAGGAAATCTCTGCCCTCCTGTTCTGCTAAGAAACACTCTGGAGCAGAAATGTGGGAAGGAATGGTGTTGGAATCTGAGGTGTTGGTGATTCCAAAATTGTAGAAAGTTTCTGTTTTTTAGCTCTGCTGCCAAAGCAGAAGCCACAATTGGTCTGTGCTGGTTCCCAGGTTGTTTATTCTGTTTATCTCTCACATGTTCTGCTGCCCTGCCCAGCTCTGTCCTGCAGGGCAGCGTGTGGGGCTCTGCCCTCAGTGGGATGTGACAAACATTCAATACCAGAAACTCCCTGGGCTGCATTTACAAGAACGTGCCAATATCTGTCACCTACGTTGGACAGTGTGTCCCCAGCCTGAAGCAACAGAAAAATGCCAACACCACAGTGAGACATGGAGGGCATGAAGAAGGAGAAAAAGGACAAGGCACACCCAATTTCCTCCAGCTTGTCCCCTTTGGACCCCTCATCTAGAATCCTAAAATTTTACTTTTGCACCCGTGCCACACTTAATTATTACTGATATCAAACACTCAGAGCTGGTAATTGATCCTGTAAGATTGAAAACTCTTTTCCATGGACAGAGATCACAGACAGTGTCTCTGGGGGCTCTGTCCAGGGGGTTCCTGACCCCTGCCAGGGTCCCAGGGCAGCCAGAGGGAAGTTCTGCATTCCCACAGAATGGGAGCTCTGGGATCACATTCCTGAGGATTCTGTGCTTTCCTTGCAGGGAATGGCAGGAATTGGCATTCCTGGCACTGCTGGCATGAAGGGGGAAGAAGGAGAGCAGGTGGGTTGGGAATCTTCCAGTGAGGTTTGCATTAAAATCCTCTCAGAGTGTTCAGTGTCTCCGGAGTCTCCTCCAATATTTAAGTTTTCCTCGGAGTCGCGTGGTTCCGCATGGGAAGGGTGAGAGAAGGGAAGATTTGGGGTTTAAAATTCGATCTTTCACTGTTTCCTCTGTTGTTTTCAGGGAATGATGGGACCTCCGGGAGCACCAGGACCAAAGGTGGGTGCTGGAATCCTGAACCCGAATTCCCGGGCCTGGAATTCAGTTTCCAAGGAAATTTTCTGCCCCTAACCAGCATCATAAGGAATCATCATCATAATTCCTGTGGGAAGCATTGGATCATGGAATGGTTTGGGTTGGAAGTGACCTTCCAAGGCCACCTGGTCCAAACCCTCAGGACTCAGCAGGGACACCTTCAGCCACACCAGCCTGACCTGGAGCCTTCCAGGCTCAAAAGCAAAGAAAGGGAATCATTTTCCACTGCCTGCACTCTGGAATTCCTTGCTGCCAAGGAGAGACCTGGCATGGCAGCAAGGTGGGATATTTTAAATAATAAATGGCACTTTTGAGGCCAGGGAGACTCCAGAGTCCCAGGCTGGAAGAGCTGTCCTGTAATTAATGGAAAACTGGGTCGAAGAGCTCCATCCTTCCCTCCCTCCCTCCCTCTGGATGGCAACAGGAGCCAAAAATGTTGGATCTGGTTTCATTCTGGTGGAAATTCCCTTCTGGTTTCTTCCAGGGAATTCCAGGACCTCCAGGGCAGAAGGGAGACCAAGTGAGTGGAACAGTAAGAGAACGCGACCAGCTCAGCTGGAATTATCCCGATTTTTCCCAGCTCGTTCCCTGTGGGATCCTTGAGCTCAGTTCTCCCCTCTCCTTGGCTCTTGTGCTTCCGAGATGACTCTCAGGCATTTTTAAGGAATAAATGGTGGGAAAGGAATGAGAGAAAAGTTTTCCCTGCCTCACATTTTTCATTCCATTGGCCACCATTCCTTCCTTCTGCCTTTCAGGGAAATCCAGGATTTCCAAGTGCCTTGGAGGTAACTTGGAGAGGTTTAGAGCCCTTCTTGTCTTTCAGCCGTGCAGCTTCAATCCCAAAATGCCAGAATTCCAAGAGTTGTGTCCCACAGAACCGTGGGAAGAACACCCAGACCTTTTCCCTGACCCTCCTGCCGGATTTGTCCTCTTCTCCCTTGCTCCACTTCCTGTATTCCCAATATTCCCATTGTCCCCTCAAAGGAGCTTCACTGCTCTCCAGGAAACATAAAAATAAAAATTCCCACCACTGAATCCATGTGCTCCAGCCCAAGCTCCTCATCCACAGGGATGAGCCCTGCTGGACACCCACAGCTCTCCATGTCCCTCCAAATTCCAGCTTTAAGGAGAAACCTCGGTGGTGGCCACAAGATTTCTTATCCCATAATAATTCTTATCCCATAGCAATTTTTATCCCTTGCTTCGGAAAAGGGATATCAAAATCTCCATGAAAAGGAGATTTTAAAATGAAATTAAATCAGATTTTTTTTAAAAAAACAGAGGATTTCTTTGATTTCTTCTTCTCCTCAGATTTTGGGACCTCCAGGCAAGAAAGGTGTGAGGGTAAGACTGATATTGAAATTATTAATTAATTAATTAATTGGCACTGCTTTGAAAAGGCAAGATCTATTCCTAGAAAAGCAGAGGTTGTCCCATGTTTCCTGAATTTCATTTCCCTGGTGATTGACAGGAGAGGAGAGCTTGGAAAAGTCTCGTCCTGGGAATATTTCTCTTGCTTTTATTCACGTTTTTTTACCTGGTATTCCCATTCTAGCCTTAATCCAGGGGAAAATTTGGGATTTCAGAAGGGAGACATCACTCGAGTGCAGATCCAGCCCAATCCCAGAAGGTAAAATCGGGGATAGAAGAGGCTGGAAGGGATTCCTGGAGGTGTCCAGTCCCACCTCCTGCTCCCAGCAGAGCCCATTCCAAAGCTGGCTCAGGTCTCCCGTGCTGAGAATTCCCGTGAGTGGAAAATTCCCATGGATGGAGAATTCCCATGGATGGAGAATTCTCACATTTTTAGGCCCCCGATCCAGAGTTTGGCCTCGTGGAGAGAAAATTGAATTTCCCAAACCAAGGAGCTCTCTGGGACAGAGCCATTCCCTGGCTGAATTGTCCACATTTTCCAGCTGCTTTCGAGAATTCCAATCACTTTCTCAGTGGCTTGGAGGTGGAACGTGACCCGGAATATCTTAAATTTCAATTCTAAACTTTTTTTTTTTTCCAGTCTTGCTGTCTCGTTGCCATCCTGCCAAGAACCTTCTCTCTGTGAGAAGGATTTACTGCAGGACTGATTCCACATGGCTTTTCCATGGGAATTCCCTACAGTGCTTCAGACCCCCTCATTCCACAGACACAAGGAATTTTGACTTTTTTGCTGGGATTTGATGTTGGAATCACCTCCTTTTGTTGCCCAGACTGCTTAATTTTGGCTGGCAAAAATCCCTCTTTCCTTTTAGGCTGAGCTTAAGTGTTGTCCTAGGAATTTTGCTGTGGCCTCGTGGCCTGGAATATCTGATTTTTTTAAATTATTATTCGTGATATTTCACTGGCAACCCGCAGAGAAATGACAGGTGTTCATTTTATTCGCTTTAAACCACTAAAAATGCATTTATGGTGCTACGTAGTGTGGCAACAACTGTGATGAATTTTGGATGGCAGAAAGCAGATGCTGTGGAAAAAAAATTCCTTAGAAATCCAGGGTGGATGGATGGATGGATTTGGCAAGGGAATTTTTTTCCAGGGTGCATTAGAAGTGCAAAATGCAGCCCCTAAGGAGTCATGGGAACAGGGCTTGGCTTCCTGCAGGATATTCCTGGTTTTAGGTGTGCATTTTATTCCCAGGGAGATCCCGGACCAGCTGGACCACAAGGAGACAAAGGAACCCCTGGAGAAAAAGGGGAGAAGGTGATGACCTTGCACTTCCTTTAGGGATAAAGGAATTTTTGTTTTGTTTTGTTTTCTTGGGGTTTTGTTTTGTTTTTGGTTGGTTTTTTGGGGTTTTTTTTGTGGCCACCAAGGAAATTCTGAGGGAGATGGAATTCCTCCCCAAGTCACCCATCCAGGAATCCAGGGATGTGTAGGAATCCAACGCTCCTGGAAAGGAAATCAGGCAGGGAGTAAATGCTCAGCTCCTCGGTTATCCGTGGGGATGGAAGTACCTTGGATCTGCTCTGGGGAGGTTTCTCCTGAGCTTGGAAAAGCTGCCTTGGCAAAACCCCATATCCCTTTTTTTTTTTTTTCAGGGAAGTCCAGGATTTGGAATTCCCGGCCAGCCTGGGCTAAAGGGAGACATTGGTGACAGGGTGAGTGGGACAGCAGGGTGGAATGGGAAGGGCCCGGGGGACAAACCAGGAGGTTTAGGGACAAAATGTCTCCATCAGCTCCATGGATTTGTTGGGCCTGAGGAGATGAGCACTGGGGAGGTGACGAGGAACCAGGCTGGTGACCCTCTGGAGGTCTGGGGTGACGGGGTCATCAGCTCTGTCCTCAGGTCAGATGCAAAGGTGGGATCCCCCAAAATGTGGAGAATTCCTCGTGACTGGAGGAAAACACGGATGGTCAGTGACTCTATGGACAGAATCCAAGGAAATCCCATTTCCAATTATTTCCCCTCCCGAAAATCTTCATCTTCCTGACTTTTCTGTCTAGGAAGGTCTTGGTGGCTCCCATATGACTCCAGTGATGTCCAGGAAGGATTGGGTTAATCCTTGCTGTTCCCTTCTCCAGGGGCATCACAGTCCTGCTCACTTTAATTCAGCAAAAATTGGCAAATCCCAATATTACGGATGAATATCTTTGGAAAAGGAGTGAGAAGCTCAAAATATTGATGGTTTCAAAGTGGGGGAGACAGGAGACACCTCTGGACAAGGTGCACTTGGCACAGCCCCTCGTGGGACATTCCCCGTTTTCCCTTGGCACAGCCCCTCGTGGGACGTTCCCTGTTTTCCTTGGCACAGCCCCTCGTGGGACATTCCCTGTTTTCCCTTGGCACAGCCCCTCGTGGGACATTCCCTGTTTTCCTTGGCACAGCCCCTCGTGGGACATTCCCTGTTTTCCTTGGCACAGCCCCTCGTGGGACATTCCCTGTTTTCCCTTGGCACAGCCCCTCGTGGGACGTTCCCTGTTTTTTCCTTGGCACAGCCCCTCGTGGGACGTTCCCCGTTTTTCCTTGGCACAGCCTCTCGTGGGACATTCCCTGTTTTTCCTTGGCACAGCCCCTCGTGGGACGTTCCCTGTTTTTCCTTGGCACAGCCTCTCGTGGGACGTTCCCTGTTTTCCCTTGGCACAGCCCCTCGTGGGACATTCCCTGTTTTCCCTTGGCACAGCCCCTCGTGGGACATTCCCTGTTTTTCCTTGGCACAGCCCCTCGTGGGACGTTCCCTGTTTTTCCTTGGCACAGCCTCTCGTGGGACGTTCCCTGTTTTCCCTTGGCACAGCCCCTCGTGGGACATTCCCTGTTTTTCCTTGGCACAGCCCCTCGTGGGACGTTCCCCGTTTTCCCTTGGCACAGCCCCTCGTGGGACATTCCCTGTTTTTCCTTGGCACAGCCCCTCATGGGACATTCCCCGTTTTCCCTTGGCACAGCCCCTCGTGGGACATTCCCCGTTTTCCCTTGGCACAGCCCCTCGTGGGACATTCCCTGTTTTTCCTTGGCTCAGCCCCTCATGGGACGTTCCCTGTTTTTCCTTGGCACAGCCCCTCGTGGGACATTCCCTGTTTTTCCTTGGCACAGCCCCTCGTGGGACGTTCCCCGTTTTTCCTTGGCTCAGCCCCTCGTGGGACATTCCCTGTTTTCCCTTGGCACAGCCCCTCATGGGACGTTCCCCATTTTTCCTTGGCACAGCCCCTCGTGGGACATTCCCTGTTTTCCCTTGGCACAGCCCCTCGTGGGACATTCCCTGTTTTTCCTTGGCACAGCCCCTCGTGGGACATTCCCTGTTTTCCCCTTGTCTGATTTGAACTGGAATTACCTTCCCTGTGTCATTCCTTCTGTGTTTCTGCAGGGAAACGTGGGATTGTCTGGGAAGCCAGGTCAGAAGGTGAGTCCATGGAAAGCTTTGTTCCTTGTGAGGGTGGAGAGGTCCTGGCACAGAATTCCCAGAGCAGCTGGGGCTGCCCCTGGATCCCTGGAAGTGTCCAAGGCCAGGTTGGACACTGGGGCTTGGAGCAGCCTGAGATAGTAGAAGGTGGCCCTGCCCATGGATGGGGGTGGAACCAAGTGGTCTTAGAGGTTCCTTCCAACATCTTTGATCAGGCCTTGAAAGATTCCTGCTAATCCTCACCTGCAGGATTTTCCCCGGGAAAAGTTCCAAACCAGTCAAGGAATTTCTGGAAAAGATCCCACCTGTGGAGTTTGTTCAGTGAGTGTCTCGCTGTGGGCGTTCCTCAAACAGGGATCCCCCCCAGCCTTGGCTGGAGGAGGGTTTGAGTTTGGGAATTGTTCCGTGGATCAGTGAATGGAATGGAATATTAAGGTTGGATCAGCTTCCAGGGCATGGACAAATGGGATGTCACAAAGTGGGATGCGGCCAAGCCAAGAGGTCTTCACGAGATGGGTGAAGTTACGCAGCGGAAGCAAGGAAAGGTGTTTGGGCTGGGAGAAGGCCTGGAGAGGTGGTGTCACAGATTTCCCAGATCCCATGGGATATTCTGAGTTGGGGACAGACCCGCAAGGATCATCCAATCCAGCTCTGAAGGAAATGGGATCAAATCCATGACCTTGTGGGACAAACATCAAACAGAGCAGAGAGGACCCATCCATGAGAGCTCAGCTGATTTAAATGGGAATAAAAATTAAAACACCCAACGGGAACTGATCCTGTGTCCAAGACTGGATCCATCTCGAGTCTCTGCCAACCTGAGCTGCTCCTGGAGGTGGAGAACCTCAGCAGGTTCTGTCCTGAGTGAATTCCAGGGGTGACTGTGGAGTCTGGATAGATGAGGTTAGAGCTGGATGCTTTCCAGGCCAATAATCCTACAAAAATAATAATACTATGATTAAATCAACCGAAATACTATTAACATATATTATTAAATAAATCAAAATCAAATAAATATTAATACTACAAAACCCACAAGCCCAGCCTTTCCTAGCACAGGGTAAAAATGCTGGGAGCCCAAACTTCACCCAGGATTGTGGAAGCAGCTCCGTGACCATGGATGCGCCGCTGGAATCTGCCCCTCGGTGTCTCAAGTGGGAGGGCTCTGGAATGCAGGACGGGAAGGTGACAAGTCTTCTTTCCTTTAGGGGGAGAGAGGTGAACCAGGATTCCCTGGAAAACCAGGAGAGGCCGGCCTGAGAGGAAAAGATGTGAGTGAGGGCAGGATCCGGGGGGACGGAGCTGCCGATCTTTGGGACCAACCAACAACCCCGGCTCTGCCCTGAAATGACAAACAAGGGACAACTTTTCTTCCTTGTTCTTCAACATCAGTGCCCAGAGCAGCTGGGGCTGCCCTGGATCCCTGGAATGTCCAAGGAAATGTTGGACACTGGGGCTGGAGCAGCCTGGGACAGTGGGAGGTGTCCCTGCCATGGCAGGGGTGGCACTGGGTGGGATTTAAGGTCCCTTCCAACCCAAACCATTCTGGAATTCTTTGATCAGGATTTTTTTTTTTTTTGGTCACATCTGCTTGATGTGGATTTAGCTCCAGGTGCAGCCACACCAGCCCTGAGGGGTCGCTTGTGGCTCTGAGCCTCAGATGATCTCAACTTGGGAAGGATCCATAAAAATCACGGAGCTCGGCTCCCTGCTCCTCACAGAACTGCCCAAATATTTCCCTCTCACGGCCACACAAGGTGGGTCCTCAAAAAACATCAGAAGAGGCTTCTAGAAATTTCTCCTGATCCCAGCAAAGAGCTTTCCTCAGCTCTGAGTGCTGGTTGGTCCCTGGAAATAGAATAGGAACCCTATAAAAAGTTCCCTCTTGGCATCAAATGAGGTGGCCCCTCACAAAAAACAAGGTGGGTCCTCACAAAAACAAGGTGGGTCCTCACAAAAAACAAGGTGGGCCCTCACAAAAACAAGGTGGGCCCTCACAAAAACAAGGTGGGCCCTCAAAAAAACAAGGCGGGCCCTCGCAAAAATAAGGTGACCCACATGAAAAACAAGATGGGCCCTCACAAAAAAAGAGGAACCCTCACAAAAAACAAGCAAAAACACCCTGACTGGCTTCTAGAAAAATGGATTTTTATACATTGAGTTTGATGTCACATTATCTGGAATATTCCTGTGGTCAGTTTGGGATGTCCCTGTGGTCAGTCTGGGATGTCCCTGTGGTCAGTTTGGGATGTCCCTGTGGTCAGTCTGGGATGTCCCTGTGGTCAGTTTGAAATATCCCTGTGGTCATTTCGGGATGTCCCTGTGGTCAGTTTGGATATCCCTGTGGTCAGTCTGGGACATCCCTGTGGTCAGTTTGGGATGTCCCTGTGGTCAGTTTGGGATGTCCCTGTGGTCATTTCGGGATATCCCTGTGGTCAGTTTGGGATATCCCTGTGGTCAGTTTGAGTTATCTCTGTGGTCAGTTTGAGTTATCTCTGTGGTCATTTCGGGATATCCCTGTGGTCATTTCGGGATGTCCCTGTGGTCAGTTTGGGATATCCCTGTGGTCAGTTTGGATCTCCCTGTGGTCAGTTTGGGATATCCCTGTGGTCAGTTTGGGATGTCCCTGTGGTCAGTTCGGGATGTCCCTGTGGTCAGTTCGGGATGTCCCTGTGGTCATTTCGGGATATCCCTGTGGTCAGTTTGGATCTCCCTGTGGTCAGTTTGGGATGTCCCTGTGGTCAGTTTGGGATATCCCTGTGGTCAGTTTGGGATGTCCCTGTGGTCAGTTTGGGATGTCCCTGTGGTCAGTTTGGGATATCCCTGTGGTCAGTTTGGGATGTCCCTGTGGTCAGTTTGGGATATCCCTGTGGTCAGTTTGGGATGTCCCTGTGGTCAGTCTGGGATGTCCCTGTGGTCAGTTTGGATATCCCTGTGGTCAGTTTGGGATGTCCCTGTGGTCAGTCTGGGATGTCCCTGTGGTCAGTTTGGATATCCCTGTGGT
The DNA here is from genome assembly GCF_046129695.1 of Lonchura striata. NCBI lineage: Eukaryota > Metazoa > Chordata > Aves > Passeriformes > Estrildidae > Lonchura > Lonchura striata. The sequence continues at coordinate 71,580,068 of NC_134607.1, forward strand.
CAGTTTGGGATGTCCCTGTGGTCAGTTCGGGATATCCCTGTGGTCAGTTTGGGATGTCCCTGTGGTCATTTCAGGATGTCCCTGTGGTCAGTTCGGGATATCCCTGTGGTCAGTTTGGAATATCCCTGTGGTCAGTTTGGGATGTCCCTGTGGTCAGTTTGGGATATCCCTGTGGTCAGTTTGGGATGTCCCTGTGGTCAGTTTGGAATATCCCTGTGGTCAGTTCGGGATGTCCCTGTGGTCAGTTTGGGATATCCCTGTGGTCAGTCTGGGATATCCCTGTGGTCAGTTCGGGATATCCCTGTGGTCAGTTTGAGTTATCTCTGTGGTCATTTCGGGATGTCCCTGTGGTCATTCTGGATATCCCTGTGGTCAGTTTGGGATATCCCTGTGGTCAGTTTGGGATATCCCTGTGGTCAGTTTGGATATCCCTGTGGTCAGTTTGGATGTCCCTGTGGTCAGTTCGGGATGTCCCTGTGGTCAGTTTGGATATCCCTGTGGTCAGTTTGGGATGTCCCTGTGGTCAGTTTGGGATGTCCCTGTGGTCAGTTGGGATATCCCTGTGGTCAGTTTGGGATATCCCTGTGGTCAGTTTGGGATGTCCCTGTGGTCAGTTCGGGATATCCCTGTGGTCAGTTTGAGTTATCTCTGTGGTCATTTCGGGATGTCCCTGTGGTCAGTTCGGGATGTCCCTGTGGTCAGTTCGGGATATCCCTGTGGTCAGTTTGAGTTATCTCTGTGGTCATTTCGGGATGTCCCTGTGGTCAGTTCGGGATGTCCCTGTGGTCAGTTTGGATATCCCTGTGGTCAGTTTGGGATGTCCCTGTGGTCATTTTGGATATCCCTGTGGTCAGTTTGAGTTATCTCTGTGGTCATTTCGGGATGTCCCTGTGGTCAGTTTGGGATGTCCCTGTGGTCAGTTTGGGATGTCCCTGTGGTCAGTCTGGGATGTCCCTGTGGTCAGTTTGGATCTCCCTGTGGTCAGTTTGGGATGTCTCTGTGGTCAGTCTGGTAGAACCGTGGAGGAACGGCTCCTCTGGGACCAAGGTGCTCCCACCCCTTCCCGAGGTGCCAGGAAAAGCGCAGCTGGAAAACGAAACCCGTGGATTGGTCCTGAAGTTGATCCCGGCTCATTTTATTTCCTATTTATTTGTCCTTGAACGAGAATCCTCTTCACTTTCCTGTTAGCTTGGATTTCACATTCCAAACGGCTGGAGTGGAAAAACCAAAAAATAACTAGACTGGTTTTTTGGGGTTTTTTTTGTTTGGTTTTTTGTTTGTTTGTTATGGTTTTTTGTTTTGGTTTTTGTTTTGTTTGGTTGGTTTTTGTTGGTTTTTTTTTTGGGGGGGGGGGTTTTTTGTTTGTTTTGTTTTGTTTTTCTGGGAGATGCTGAAAACAAGAGCGCCATGAATGGAACCCCAGAACATCCCGGGTGGGAAGGGACCCACCGGGATCATCCAGTCCAACCCCTGGCCCTGCACAGGACACTCCAACAATCCCACCCTGTCCCTGAGACCATTATCCAAACATTCCTGGAGCTCAGAACAGTGGGATCCGGTGGCAATCACCTCACCCTTCTCCTAAACTGAAATATTCCAGTCACCCCACACCCTGTGCCCCTTTTTCCTCATTTATGGGAATGCTGTAAAACACCATCCCTAATTTAAGACATCCCAGATATCCCAAAACCTGCCTCTATCCCAGTTTTCCTGGGCTAACGAGATTTAACATCCATTAGAGCCCCTGGAATGTTTGATGGACTCGGTTCTCTCCCTTTAAACCATTTCCTCCTATTTAAGTGCAATAAATCCCTGTCCCTTGATGGAAAAACATTTGGAAAGCCGCTCCTCTCTTTTAGGGAGAAGCTGGAGTCCCTGGAGAGCCAGGAGTGAGAGGAATCAGGGTAATAATTCCATTTTTCTCACTATTATTATCATTTCCTGCCCTGGAGAGTTGGTGGGGCTGCTCCGTTTCCCTTCTCCATCCCACTGGGAGCCCTCACTTGGAAATATCCGCGTCCAAATATTCCTTTCCTGTGGGAAAAATGATCTTTTCCTTGCTGTTTTCCATGTCTGAGCTGCTGCTCGGGGTCTGTTTGGGATTTTTTATTTTTCTTCTCAATCTCTTCTTGCAGGGTCCTCCTGGACCCCCAGGACGTCCTGGAGAACAAGGAATGAAAGGAGATCCAGGAGAACCTGGGAAGGATGTAAGGAATCCCTGAAGGAGCAGCTGGAAGAGGGTGGATGTTGGGAGACCTTGGGTTTATTCCCAGCATTATAAGTAAATAATATTTATTTATTCAGATTAGGGTTGGATGGATCCAATGTGGGCAGATGCAGCAGAGATGGATTCGCTCCATCCTTTTTTCATCCCAGTGGGGAACAAAAAAAAAAAAAAAAATCAGGGAAAATATTACTAATTTTCTCATGATTTTACCTAAATCTTCTTTGGGAGAGTCCCAAAAATATCAAAGCAGCTCCTCCCCCACTCTCACCCTTTTCCCTGTGGCCATTTCAGCAAGAATTGAGAGTTTAAATTTGTGATTTAATGATGTCATTTACTTTATTATTTAATTTACTTTATTCAATCTATTCTATCAAATTGTTTCGCTTATTCTATTTAATTTTTTTAAATTTTTAAAAAATTATTTCTTTTTAATTTTATTTATTCTTGCTGTTTATTTTGTGGGGACAGGGAAGGACACGAGACAGAGCAGCCACAGCAGCAATTCCCAAGAAATTGGGAGGAAAAACTCATTCCCAGAGGTCCACAGGGTGTCTTTGGGTGGATCTTTTGCAGCCATTCCTGCCAAATTCCTGATTTTCCTGCAGGACTCGTGTCCAAGTCACGGGAAAAGTGGGATTGGGAGCAAAGCTGCAGGAATCATCCCCATGGATGCAAAGCAGATCCAATCCCAGGCTTTCCCAAAGAAATGGTGTTGCTTCCTCCAAAGGCGTGGGGGCAGGGAAATAAAAGCAAAATTTGGGTTGCACGAGAGGTAATTCCATTATTCCAGGTGGGATAGCAAAGGAAAAGCCAGGAAAATCAAGGAAAACTCCCGTGAGCTCTTCTGGTGGCCAGGCTTGGAGTGAAGAGCGGAATTGCTCCAAATTGAAGCTAAAAACGGGAATTTGGGAGACGCGGGAAAGGCTTGGTTGGTCCCTCTGGAAAAGGTGGCAGTAGTTTGGGATCAGCACCCAGGAAATGGGAATTTCAGAGGGGAACTAACGCGTTCCTGCTGGTTTTCAGGGAGATCCTGGGAAGGACGGCCTGAGAGGCGAAAGAGGCCCCCCAGGACCAAAGGTAGGTGCTGAGTCCAGGATTTGGTGGTGGTGCCACCACCTTTTGGGAGGAAAACCCGGCTCAGGTCTCCTCTGACCCCCCCAAAAGTTTGGGATTTCAAAGCGGAGCTCCTGGGATGGGCTCAGGAAGTCGTGGTCGCGCCGGGGCCGTGGTCCCACGTCTCCACAGAGCTTCTTTAGGAGGAAGAATGTTCTTCAGGAGTCGAACGGGATAAATTCAAAGGTTGTTCCTTCTTTTCCTCCTCCTGCAAGTCGAAGAGCACACGGAAAGGGGTGGAAGGAGGAATGGCTTTGGATCCCATCCAAGACCTTTAGAGGTGGGAACAGCTCCTTCCTTAATGGAGAGGAAAACGCTGCAGGAAGCGGCACCGGTGGGGACAGGGAGATGTCCTGGTTGCCAGGAGATCCAGACCTTTGGAAAAGCAAAGATTTATCCGAGGGAAGAGGCATCCCAAATTCTCCCTGACGCGCCTTGGCTGGAGAGGCCATCGGAGCCTTCCTGGTGCCCTTCATTCCACCGGAATCTGTCGATGCAGAACCCGGATTTCAGTGAAATGAAGTCCCTCAGAGAGGCAGAGGTCAGCCCCACCTCAGCAGATGTTCCTCACCCCGGGAGCCTCCAGGCTGGACCTTCCAAACCCCTGCGGCTCATCTGTGATTTCATCCCCGCTCCGTCCGAGATCTCTCTCCTGGAGTCGGAATTCCATCACCGCGACCTCCCGTGGGAGCCCATCCCGCTGGAGACATTGGATCCAACCACGTGTGGGGCCACCGGCACCATGGCCACCTCCAGAGGGGACCACCAACCGCAGGAGCAGCTTGGCCATCGTCCTCCTCGGTGTCCTCTGCCCTGATGGCACTGGTGGCACCCAAGGACCTCAACAATCTTTCCTTTCCCACACGTTTGTGGCCAAGAGGTGGAGAAGGGGACGGTGCAAAGTTCTGGTCCAAAGCTCACTTAGATGCTGCTCATGGGCCAGGCTTTCCCTACAAAATCCAGCCGTGCCTGTGTCCAGTGGAGGAGGGAAGGAGCAGGGTGGGATTCAAGCCCCTAAATGGGAATTATCCGGGATTACCCAGCGGGCTGGTGGCAGATGAAGGGCTGGATATGGGATTGCTCCCCTTAATCTTCTTGCTCCTCGTGGAAATTAATGATTCAGGATGGAATTAATGATCCGATCTCGTTTGTTCCAAGGGAGAACCTGGCCCACCGGGAAGAGGAGTGGAAATGAAGGTAAAGAAATCAAAATTAAAGAGCTGGAAGCACCTCCCTCTCTGTGTGGGCTGGGATGGCAGAGGGGACCCAGCGTGCGTCCCCTGGGCCATCAGCCACCTCCAGGAGAAGCTTCTGGAGAGCAAAGTTGGGGCTTTTCTTTCCCCTTGCAGGACCTGGAGAGGCTTTTTGAAGCGTACGGGATCAAGGTAGGAGATCCTTGGTCCTTCCTCCTGACCAAGGTGTGTGATTTGGCTTTTCCATCTCTTCCCTCTGGAATCCTGGAGGTGCCATTTGCTCCCCCAGCAATCCCAGGAAGGTTCATTCCGTTTCCTTTTCCAGGTTATATTTAAATATTTCTGGGGCAGAATTTTTTTTTTTGCTGCCATTTTACGGGGTGGGTGGTGGCTTTGAGGCCCCTGTGACAGTGACACGTGGACCTTAAATCCTCTCTAATTCCAACCTCAGCACCTTCCACTATCCCAGATTGTTCCAAACCCCATCCAACCTGCCCTTGGACACTTACAGGGATGGGGTAGTCACAGCTTCTCTGGGAATTCCAAAGAGTTCTCTGGGAATTCCACCCTCCCAGCCTTCCAAAAATTCCTCCCCAATATCCAACCTAAATCCTCATTCAGTTTAAAACCCCTCCCTCTTGTCATATCCCCATATTCCCATGGAAAAAGGGAATTTTCCCCCCGCTCTCCCTCTTTAATTCCCCTCAAAGTCCTGAAAGGCCACGAAGGTGGGGTTTTTATTTAGGATGGGGACAGACCCCCCAAAACTCCACGGATCATCTCCTTGATCCCAAAGCTGTATTTCAACCCCCGGCAATCCGTCATTCCTCGTTTTGGGCTGGCTGCCCTTGGGTTGTCACCTGCTGGGGACAGGAGGGTGGCACTGGGCCGCCTTACTGGTGTGCCCTGGTTCCAGCTGGAGCTGCTGAGGGACCTCTCGGACGCCATCCTGAGGGACGGGCTCCTGCGGCTCCGGGGTGGCTCCAGGACCAGCCAAACTTCCATGGAAAACCAGGCGGCCGTGCCCGTCACCGTGAGTCGCGTCACCTGCCGGGGGTGACAGACCTCCGGGGAAGGAGGGAGATGGGAATGAGCCACCAACGCCATCGGGGTCACCTCTGTCACCGGGCAGGTTGTGGTGGACTGGGAGAGGATGTGGCTGGCACCGGGATCTGGGATTTTTGGGATTTTGGGATACAAAACACTCATTTTTAAATGGGAATTAAGGAATCAGCCATTCCCAAATGCTTGTGCCCTCTGGGAGTCTTTGAGGACCCCAGAGCCATCAGGGTCACCTCTGTCACCGGGTGGTCGTGGTGGACTGGGAGAGGCTGTGACTGGCACCGGGATCTGGGATTTTGGGATTTTGGGATACAAACCACTCATTTTTAAACGGGAATTAAGGAATCAGCCATTCCCAAAGCCACCCAAGTGTCCTTGTGCCCTCTGGGAGTCTTTGAGAACCCCAAAGCCACTGAGGTCACCTCTGTCACCGAGCAGGTCGTGGTGGCTTGGGAGAGGCTGTGGCTGGCACCGGGATCTGGGATTTTGGGATACAAAACATTCATTTTTAAATGGGAATTAAGGAATAAGCCATTCCCAAACTTTTGTGCCCTCTGGGAATCTTTGAGGACCCCAAAGCCATCGGGGTCACCTCTGTCACCGGGCAGGTCTTGGTGGCTTGGGAGAGGATGTGACTGGCACCGGGATCTGGGATTTTGGGATTTTGGGATACAAGCCACTCATTTTTAAACGGGAATTAAGGAATCAGCCATTCCCAAGGCTACCCAAGTGTCCTTGTGCCCTCTGGGAATCTTTGAGGACCCCAAAGCCACTGAGTTCACCTCTGTCACCAGGCAGATCGTGGTGGCTTGGGAGAGGATGTGGCTGGCACTGGGATCTGGAATTTTTGGGATAAAGGGATACAAACCACTCATCTTTAAATGGGAATTAAGGAATCAGCCATTCCCAAATGCTCTGCACCTCTGGGAGTCTTTGAGGACCCCAAAGCCATCAGGGGCACCTCTGTCACCAGGCAGGTCATGGTGGACTGGGAGAGGCTGTGACTGGCACCGGGATCTGGGATTTTTGGGATTTTGGGATACAAACCACTCATTTTTAAATGGGAATTAAGGATTCAGCCATTCCCAAACCATTGTGCCCTCTGGGAGTCTTTGAGAACCCCAAAGCCATCGGGGTCACCTCTGTCACCGGGCAGGTCGTGGTGGACTGGGAGAGGATGTGACTGGCACCGGGATCTGGGATTTTGGGATTTTGGGATACAAAACACTCATTTTTAAACGGGAATTAAGGAATCAGCCATTCCCAAAGCCACCCAAGTGTCCCTGTGCCCTCTGGGAGTCTTTGGGGTGCTGGGTGTGGGGCTGGAAGCACCAAAAGGGGTCATGAGTGGGGTCTCGACAGCCAAAGGGGTCCCAGGGAAGGAGGAGGATTCCCGGGAAGGAAAGTTTGGATGTGGCCAGCAAGGAATTGCTGCCCACTCGCCCCATCCTGGCTCAGAAACGTCCCCGAGTGGGACGGAGCGTGCTGGAAGGTTGGGAAAGGTTGGGATGAAGCCACCAGGATCCGGCTCCTGCTGGGGGAGGATGCTGGGAGCTCGGCGCTGTCACCGTCTCACCGATCCCTTCTTTTGGTGTGGCAGGATCCGCCGGGGTCCGACACTTCCCGCGGTGTCCCGGCCGGCACCGAGGGGACGGGAGAGGGACAGAGCCTGGAGCTGGAGGCTCCGGAGGTGCCGCTGTCTGGAGGATTCCCTGAGGTGAAAATAAACAGCAGGAAAGGACAAAATTGGGGTTTTTATGGTGTCCAGTTCTGGGCTCTTCCAATCAGGAAGGACATGGAGAGTGTCCAGGGCAGGGAACGGAGCTGGGAAGGGTTTGGAGAACCAGGAGAAGCTGAGGGAGCTGGGAAGGGGCTGAGCTGGAGCCAAGGAGGCTCAGGGGGACCTTGTGGCTCTGCACAAGTCCCTGCCAGGAGGGGACAGCCGGGGGGTCGGGCTGTGCTCCAGGGAACAGGGACAGGAGCAGAGGGAACGGCCTCAGGCTGGACACCAGCAGGAATTTCCCCATGGAAAGGGGGTCAGGCCTTGGGAGGAGCTGCCCAGGGAGGTTTGGAGTGCCCATCCCTGGAGGTGTCCAAGGAATCCCTGGAGGTGGCACTCTGGGCTGGGGATCAGGCCCAGGTTGAACTCCATGGTCCTGGAATTCTTTTCCATCCTGGGATTCTGTGGAGCGCTTCCTGCCCCGGCAGGGGTGGATCCAGTCCTGTTGTCAGGATGGATTTGGGTTGTCCATGCTGGGACTGCCGGAGCTCCAGGAACGTTTGGACAACACTCCCAGGGATTCTTGGGATCTCCTGGGACTGCATGATCCCTGTGGGTCACTTCCCACTCAGGACATTCCATGATTCTGCGACTCCAGAGCCCTCATTTGGAGTAGCCAGACAAATTCCAGCCACTTGCCTCCCGATTAACAGCTCCTAATTATGGGAATCAGGAATTTATCCATAGTTTTAAGGCTCCTCTCCATGCTGGGGTTCCTGTAGGAGGCATCTCCTGGGGTTTGATCTCCCTCTGTGGCTGGAGCAGGATGATCCAATTCCTCAGAGACTTGGACAAGGTGGGACAGGACATTCCCTCTCAGCCCTCGGCCTCCTCTTGCATCCTCAGGTTCTTCCCAGATTTTTCCAAGCTGGATTAGGACATTTTAGGGGCCGAGAGGGGACGTTTGCACCAAGAACCAGCAAAAATTGGGATTTGGGATACAGAGACCCCAAAACTCTCTGTGTTAAGCTTTGGGAGCCCAACCCAAACCGGAAAAAAGGGATTTGGGACCATCAGAGCATCCCTCACTCCCTCGGGGAGGATTCCCTCAGGGAATTCTCCCTTTTCCATTGATGCTGATTGGATGGGTGCAGAGGAGTTAAAATTCCCAGAGCCTGACTGGACAGATCACTGGAATTTTGAGTTTTGCCCCTATTTGATTGCAATGGAAAATGAAATTAGAGAAAGGATAAGGATTTCTGCATGGATCAGTGTCAGGGCTTGGGAGAGGGTCCTGTTGTCCATTTTTTCCATTTTCCCCATTTTTTCCCAGTAATTAACGGAATTTTGTCGGTGTTTATCCATCCCTCTCTGCAGAGTTTGGCTGTGCCCCCGCCACATCCAGGAGATCTGCAGGAAAACCATTCCCCGGATCTCCTGGAAGGACAAGCCCAGCAGGACACCAGCCAGGTACGTTTTCCCAAGGATTTCAGACCAGGGATGGACTGGGATGCAAATCCTAATCCTGGGATTGTCTTCTCCATATCCCTGGAGAACACCAGAGCTCCTGGGACGGGCAGGAGGCTGATGGCAGCGACAGGAATCCCTGGGGAAATGTTTTGTTGGTTAATTCCACAATTTCGGGGGCCAAACCGGGATAATCCCGTAGATCAAACGGATCCCACCTGGCCACACCATCCCTGTGGTATTCCAATTTGGTTGGCTGAAGATTTGATGATTCCCAGTGCTTTTAAAACTGGGAGTTGAAATTCCAAACAGGGAATTTAAAATATGCCTCCTACAAGAGGTTTCCTTTTCCTTCCCATTTTCCATGGATATAGAAATCCATGGATAGGGTCTCAGGATATTCCACAGATATTCCAGGATATTCCTGCTGTGCTCTGGAGCATCTGACTCATGTAAAGAGGAGGATTTTATGGTCTAGGCAGGAATTTGGGGATTTTCTCCGATCCCTAAAATCCCATTTCCCTCTGTTTTCCTGCCCTCCTGGGCAGAGATTCCCTTCCCAAATCCCGCTCCAAACCCAGCACTCTCCAGTCTGGACATCCCTATGGAATTCTTGGAAACACCCAGAGGCAGGACAGCACCAGCTTTAAAAAGCAAAGGGGAAAATCCCGCGGATCTTTCCTTGGAGCAGCAGGAACAGCACCAGCCAGGATATTTTTAGGGATGGCGAGACTGGAAGCGGGGGGATCCTGCTCCAGGAAATCCTGCTCTGCTTTGCCGAGCTCTTCCTTCTGCTCCCGTCCCTTTGTCCCGGCCCTGGCTCGGGAAATGAATTCCTGGGATAATCCCGGAGCTGGAATCACGAGGGCTCAGCAGCCACGAGAGGGCTCCCGGCTCCAAAGGAAAATCCTGGAGCGGGAACTGCGGCTCTGGAGACGCTGGGAGGGGCCAAGAGCATCCCCGGGCTCTGCTTTTCCTCCTGGATGCAGCAATTCCCTCTCCTGGGAATGCTCAGGCTGGAGGAACACAGAGGATGGAGCCCAAATCCATCGGGTTTGGAATGGTTTGGGGGGGGAAGGGATTTTAAGGATCATCCCATTCCATCCCCCTGCCACAGGCAGGGAATCTTCTCCTGTCCCAAACTGCTCCAGCCCCATGTCCAGCCTGGCCTGGGACATTCCAGGATCCAGGGGCAGCCCCAGCTGCTCTGGCAATCCCAGCCCAGCCAGGAATTCCTTCCCAAAATCCCACCCCAAGCTCCCTTTCCAGGGAATTCCCTCCATTCCCAGCTCTCCCAGCCGGGCATTGGATCCATCTTCACCCCGACTCTGCTCCAGGAAGGAATTTTGGGATCCGGGGGTTTCACTGGGAATCTCGGCACTCCAGGAAGGGTCTCCCTTCCCTTTTCCATCCCCAACTTCCATAAAAATCCCTCGGGATGGATTCTGGGCCTCCTTGATCCCAGAATCCTGGAATGGTTTGGGTGGGAAGGGACCTCAAATCCCATCCCATTCCAATCCCACCATCCCAGGCTGCTCCAGCCTTTCCTGGGACATTGCAGGGATCCAGGGGCAGCCCCAGCTGCTCTGGCAATCCCAGCCCAGCCAGGAATTCCTCATTCCCAAGATCCCATCCCTGGCTGCCCTCTGGCAGTGGGAGCCATTCCCTGGGTCCTGTCCCTCCAGGCTTTTCCCAAATTTCAGCTCTCCTGGAGCCCCTTCAGGCCCTGGAATGTGCTGGAAGCTCTCCCTGGATCCTTCTCCTCTCCAGGGGAACATTCCCAGCTCTCCCAGCCTGGCTCCAGTGGGGCTCCAGCCCTGGGAGCAGCTCCATGAATTCCTCTGGATTTGCTCCAGCAGCTCCTGATGATCCCCATTCCATCAGGAGCTTTGTGAACATAAAACAGCTCCCACAGATATTTTAGGACACTCCAGATTCCCTCAGCAGGATGGGATCTGCATCCCAAGGATGTTTTCCTCGCTTGCATTCGGAGTAAAATCCCGTTTATCCTCACGAGGAGGGAACAGCAGATTCCAAAGGCAGGGAGGGAGCAGCTCCCACCTCCCGGAGATGCCACGGAGGGATGGAACCAGTTTTCCTGACAGTTTTCCTGCCTGTTTTCCCAGTAGCAGCAGCAGGAATCACAAATTTCCACCTGGAACATCCCAGGAGCTCCATCCCTGGGGAGAAGTTCCCGGCAGGAGTTAACTGGAAGCAAAGGAACCGCTGGGAAGAGCGGGATGAGCCCAGATCCACGTGTCCGGAACAGGGCTGGATGCTCATCCATGGATGAGCTTTGGGGTTATGGGACCATCCCAAAAATTCCTGCTCCTCCATCCCTGCTTATTTTTTTTTATTTTTATTATTATTATTATTATTATTATTATTATTATTATTATTATCATTATTATTATTATTATTATTATTATTATTATTATTATTATTATTTAGGCTTATTCCTTTCCAGGGTTTATTGGGATAAATCCCCCTCATCTCCATATGGATAAACCCACAATTGCTTCATTTTCTTCCCGGAAATCCTGTCCTTTTTTCCCCCCACTATTTTTCCCTTTCCTTTTTTGCAGGAATATTTTTTTCCTCTCCCTTTTATTTAGGCTTTTCTCTTCCCTCCTTTTCTCCCTTCCCTCTTTTCCTTCCTTTTTTTTTTTTTTTTTTTTTTTTTTCCTTTTTCCCTGCCAGCAACAAATCAACAAATCATTCCTCGAGGGAGCAGCAGCCTCCCGATTTTTCTTGGAAGTGCCTCATTCCCGGAGCAGGAAACTGCCAAAATTACGGAGGAATCACGGAATTCATGAAGTCTCATTACTCCGGGCAATTTCCCAGTAAATGGGATCTCAGGGAACATTCCAAACCTCAGCCAGGTCTTGGCAACCTCTGGAATCGCCTCCACAGGGATCTGTGGAGCATTTCGGAGCCGTTCCCAGGAAAATGAGCAGCGGTGCCACCTCTGGGGGATTTTCCCTCTTTTATCCCAAAAAATCCCACCCTGGATGGCTTCTCCCCATGCCAGCCTATCCTTCATCCCTCTTTTATCCCTTTTCCCCTCATCCTCATCCACATCCAGTGAAGAATTCCAGTTTTAATTGGCTCAAAATTGGGATTTTTCCCACCCCCGGTGAGCCAGAAATTTGCTGGGTTCATTATCCATGAGGTGGAATTATCCCGTGGTTTGATAAAATCCAGGAAAACAGGATGAACATGCCTGAAAACCCCACCGACATTCCTTGGAAGTTTAGGATTTATTTTCCCTGCTTAAACCATCTAAAAATCCAGGAAATTATTGGAGGTGAATCCAGATCTTTGTTCCTAAAAAAAAAACAAAAAAAAAGGGAATATCCCTAAATAACTGCACCACATCCTGATTTTTCTTTCTCCTTGCTCTCCTGGAAGGTCTCAGGACATTTATGGCGAACAAATTCAAATTTCACTTTCGGATCCAAATATTCCCCAAATATTTGCCTCAGGAAATAATTGCCAGGAATATTCCTGGTAGGAATATTCTCGTTTTTCCAACGGATCGTTTCCTGCTGTTGCTATGGAAAAGCAGGGACAATTTAGGAGCCAGGTCAGGAATGATTTGCTTTACTCTGTGTGCCTGAAGTATTCCAAATTATCACCGAGGGGCTGATTAACACACGGCCCTTAATTGGCATTAATTGATGCTTTATTCCAATTCCAGGTGCAATAAGCACGGAGTTGCCCGGGAATGGCTGGAGTAGGGAGGGATTTTTAGTTCTATTTTGGAATATTTTAGGTGGAGGTTTTATTGCTTTGAAACAGCCACGGATTTGCGGCCTGGTGCTAAACTGGAAAATGGAATCGTGGGATTCTTAAGGTTGGGAAAGATCATTTTGGTTTATCGGCATTAATATTTTGATTTTATAATTACAAAATCGTGGAATCACGGAACGGGGTGGGAAAGATCCTAAAGCCCGTCCAGTTCCATGGGCAGGACCAACTTCCACCATCCCAGGTTGTTCCGAGCCTCGTCCAACCTCACCTTGGACACTTCCAGGGATGGGGAATCCACAATTTCTCCAGGAAACCTTTCCCAGGGCCTCCCCATTCCCTGGGTAAGGAATTTTTTCCCTCCCATCCAACCCACTTCTTACTTTTAAACCGTTCCCTGTCCGTGTATCCGGTGCTGTGTTTCCCTCCCCACAGGAAAACGGGAATTCCGACAACGGCTCCGCGATCCCAAGGCACCGATCCAGGAGATCTCCCGAGCATGAGGGACACCCCGCGAGGATCCCATTCCAGAGCCATTCCCGGGATCCAGGGGGGAGCAGTGCCCCTTCCCTGGAGGATTCACCACCAGCTCGTCCCCCCGGAGCTCCGGGAGCTCGGAAATTCCCGTCGGGATCCACGGTGAGCAATGGAAGTGGATCCCTGTTTTCCCATCCGGGCAAAGACGCAATGAATGTGGAAATTTAGGGATAAATATCCATAAATAAAGCAGGAAACAGCTGCTGCGGGATCCATTTTTCATGGACTAACGGATCCTTCTCCATTAATTTACCCCCGGAAATGAGGGAACAGAAGAATCCGGTTCTCGGGGAAAACAGAACAACTGGAATCCCCTTGGAATGTCGAAGGCGTTTCCCTGTGAGGGCGTGTGCTGGTAAACCTGCCCATTCCTGACAAACCTGGACATTCCAGGGATCTTTAACCCAAGATCCCAGAAATGGGGAGGAAAAAGTTGATTTCTATGAAATTTAGGAGCAAAAATTCCTATTCCCGGGAGTTAAGGATGGAAAATTTGGGATAGTTTTCCTGTAAATGGATTTCTTTGAAAGCAGGGAGTGATTCTCACCCTGCATTCCCAGGAGGAACGAGCCCATCCCCACCTTCTCCAGAAATTCCAGGGTTAAAGTGGGACACGTGTGCCATTGCCAAAAGCCTGGGATTCCTCAGGAATTCCTCAGGAATTCCTTGGTCCTGGCAGCTCCCAGATGTCCCATCCAGGCTGGAGCAGATGGGGAGCCTGGAGGCCACCCCAAATCCAGCCAGGAAGCCTCCAAAGGATCCTGGTGATCCCTGGAAACGCCCAGCTTCCCTCTGGAATTCCCCGCTTCCTGCCTCCCATCCCATTCCTCAGAGGCATCTTTTCCATGGCTCAAGGAAAAGTTTTTCCAGCTGCTCTCACACTTCCCTCTCCTCCTTTTGAATCCAAGGCACATCCAGGCCCTCGTCATCCAAGGAGGATTAAGGCACGGAATTCCTCCTGTCCTGCTCTTATCCCAGGGAGGAGGCGGCTGCTCCTTTCTCTGATCCCATTCCACCCTATCCCATAGATCCCATCCCATGGATCCCATGGATCTCATGGATCCCATCCCGATCCATTGATCCCATCCCAGCCCATGGGTGCCATCCCTTCCTATCCCATCCCATGGCATCCCCTCCCATGGATCCCATGGATCTCATGGATCTCATCCCGATCCATTGATCCCATCCCATGGATCCCATCCCATCCCATGGATCCCATCAATCCCATCCCATGCATCCCATCTCATGGATCCCATGGATCCCATGGATCTCATCCTGATCCATGGATCCCATCCCATCCCATGGATCTCATCCTGATCCATGGATCCCATCCCATCCCATGGATCCCATGGATCCCATGGATCTCATCCTGATCCATGGACCCCATCCCATCCCATGGATCTCATGGATACCACAGATCCCGTTCCACAGGTCCCATCCCATTCCATGGATCCCATCCCATTCCATCCTATCCCACGGATCCCATTGCATCCCACGGATCCCATTGCATCCCACGGATCCCATTGCATCCCATGGATCCCATTGCATCCCATGGATCCCATCCCACTGATCCCATCCCATCTCATGGATCCCATCCCATCCCATGGCATCCCCTCCTATGGATCTCATGGATCCCACAGATCCCATCCCACGGATCCCATCCCATCCCATGGATCCCATCCCATGGATCCCATCCCATGGATCCCATCCCATGGATCCCATCCCACTGATCCCATCCCATCCCACTGATCCCATCCCATCCCATGGATCCCATCCCACTGATCCCATCCCATCCCAAGGATCCCATCCCATCCCATGGATCCCATCCCATCCCATGGATCCCGTCCCATCCCATGGATCCCATCCCATGGATCCCATCCCATCCCATGGATCCCATCCCATGGATCCCATCCCATCCCATGGATCCCATCCCACTGATCCCATGGATCCCATCCCACGGATCCCATCCCACTCATCCCATCCTATGCCACTGATCCCATCCCACGGATCCCATCCCATCCCATGGATCCCATCCCACTGATCCCATCCCATCCCATGGATCCCATCCCATGGATCCCATCCCACTGATCCCATCCCATCCCAAGGATCCCATCCCACTGATCCCATCCTATCCCACTGATCCCATCCCACGGATCCCATCCCATCCCATGGATCCCATCCCATCCCAAGGATCCCATCCCACGGATCCCATCCCACTGATCCCATCCCATCCCATGGATCCCATCCCATCCCGGTGCATGTTTTCCTTGCAGAAGGAGGGAGGTGGCCCAGCAGATCCCTCCTCCCGTGGCCCAAAGGTCAGTGCTTTTATCCCACATTTTAATGCACATTCCCGGGATAATGATCCATATTCCCAGAGCTGTCTCACTTTGGAATCTGAGGAATCACAGGAAAAAAAGTCAGGAAAATCAAAACTAAATCATTGGCGATGAGCAGCAATTCCAGGGTGGAATCCTTCACAGCTGATCCAAACATGGGATTTGTGTTTTGGGAATTCTCAATCACTTTGGGATTCCTCCTGTCTCCTTCAAATTCATGGAATTATTGAACATCTGCTTCAAATTATTCCCTTGGGATAGGGGGAGCCTGGATTTATCCTTTGCTCCAGGATTTGTGCTTTTTCCCTCTGCATTCCCACTGCACAGGAGAATTCCCAATCCATTGTGGGAATGGGAGTGCTGGAAAGCAGGGATTCCTCCATGGATATTTGCCAAAAACTGCAGCAGGAATGTGGGCAGCTGCTGCAAAGAGGGGAGGGAAAATCCCTGGGAATAATGAATTTTTTGGGATTGATTTTTTGGGGGGGATTGGTTGTTTTCCAGGGAGAAATGGGAACTCCTGGATCCCGTGGAGACAAAGGAGAAAAGGTAGGGATGGGATTTTCCAGCCTGATCCTTTGAAACCGGAATTCCCTGTGCTGAGAGGGTCTGGAAAGGGAAAAGCAGCTGGGAATACACTCAGGTCCAATGGAAACTGGGATTGGCACATTCCCAAACATTCCTGGGGGTTTTGGTCCCGAATTCCAGCAGTTTTTCTGCCACGCTCAGGAGGAAACGCAAAATTGAAAGGTTGGATTTAGTGATTTTTGAGGAATTTTCCACCCAAAATGATGGAATTATTCTATCCTGCCATCCCAAGAATTCAAGCGGTGCGAAGAGGGGAGGGAAAATCCCTGGGAATAATGAATTTTTTGGGATTGATTTTTTTGGGGGGGATTGGTTGTTTTCCAGGGAGAAATGGGAACTCCTGGATCCCGTGGAGACAAAGGAGAAAAGGTAGGGATGGGGTTTTCCAGCCTGATCCTTTGAAATTCCAGCGGTTTCCCCCACATCCGCCACGCCCAGGAGGAAATACGAAATTTGAAGGTTGGATTTAGTGATTTTTTGAGGAATTTTCCAACCTCAAGGATGGAATCACTGTGTTCCCAAACGCCAAAAATTCAAGGGGGGCCCCCAGTTGCTCATTTTCTGCTGGATTAGAGAACTGAAATTTGGGATGGACAAGGAAATTCCAGCCATGGAATGAGGGGTAGGGATGGAAAAAATGCCACAAAAAATCTCATTTCATGGACACTTTGGGCAGTGATTTTTTTTTATTATTTATTATTAATAAATAATTAGGTAAAAATGTCTTAATCAGAATTATTTATTATGGATAAACTGGATAGGACAGAGCAGCGCATGATACTGAAGTAATTAAATTAATTTGAATTCATTCTTTTGGTGTTTTAAAATAGTTAATTTATTTAAAGCAATTCTTTTTAAAGCAATTAATTATTCTTTTACAATATTTATTATTTCTTTTTAAGGAATTACCTTAAAATTAGCCAAAAACCTCAATAATTGAAGTAGAATTGATGCCGCTCACCCAGACATCGACCTGAGAGGGACGTTTGATGTCCCCTCTCATCCCATCACTGAATTCCTTGGAATTAGGGCGTTTTCCCAGTTTTTCCCCACATTCCAGGCAGGGAATCCCTGGAAATCTCAGGGGTGACAATTCCATGACCTTGGAATCTTCTCTTTATCCCCCAGGGCACCAAAGGAGAACGAGGGGAGGAAGGTCAAAAGGTAAAGGACCGGCCAGGGGTGACTTCTCCTCCTTTTCCCATATCCCAAATTCCCGCCTCGGGATCAGCATCCCGGCCACCTCCTGAGGTGTGGCTGCGGACAGGGAATGTGTCTGACCCGGAATTCCGGGAATGTTCCAGGAGGATCACAGGGAATGTTCCCAGGAATGTTCCAGGAGGATCACACAGACAGGACACCTTGGAGTCATGAATTCCAGGGAATGTGTCTGACCCGGAATTCCGGGATAACGTTCCCAGGAATATTCCAGGAGGATCACACGGACAGGACACCTTGGAGTCATGAATTCCAGGGAATGTGTCTGACCCGGAATCCTGGGATAACATTCCCGGGAATATTCCAGGAGGATCACACAGACAGGACACCTTGGAGTCATGAATTCCAGGGAATGTGTCTGACCCGGAATTCTGGGATAACGTTCCCGGGAATATTCCAGGAGGATCACACGGACAGGACACCTTGGAGTCATGAATTCCAGGGAATGTGTCTGACCCGGAATCCTGGGATAACATTCCCGGGAATATTCCAGGAGGATCACACAGACAGGACACCTTGGAGTCATGAATTCCAGGGAATGTGTCTGACCCGGAATCCTGGGATAACATTCCCGGGAATATTCCAGGAGGATCACACAGACAGGACACCTTGGAGTCATGAATTCCAGGGAATGTGTCTGACCCGGAATTCCGGGATAACGTTCCCGGGAATGTTCCAGGAGGATCACAGGGACAGGACACCTTGGAGTCATGAATTCCAGGGAATGTGTCTGACCCGGAATTCCGGGATAACGTTCCCAGGAATATTCCAGGAGGATCACAGGGACAGGACACCTTGGGAATGAGTCATGAATTCCAGGGTATGTGTCTGACCCGGAATCCTGGGATACCATTCCCAGGAATATTCCAGGAGGATCACACGGACAGGACACCTTGGAGTCATGAATTCCAGGGAATGTGTCTGACCCGGAATCCTGGGATAACATTCCCAGGAATATTCCAGGAGGATCACAGGGACAGGACACCTTGGGAATGAGTCATGAATTCCAGGGAATGTGTCTGACCCAGAATCCTGGGATAACATTCCCAGGAATATTCCAGGAGGATCACACGGACAGGACACCTTGGAGTCATGAATTCCAGGGAATGTGTCTGACCCGGAATCCTGGGATAACGTTCCTGGGAATATTCCAGGAGGATCAGAGGGACAGGACACCTTGGAGTCATGAATTCCAGGGAATGTGTCTGACCCGGAACCCTGGGATACCATTCCCGGGAATATTCCAGCTCCCTCTTTTCCAGAGCTGATTCCCAGCATTTTGTCTCTGCAGCTCAGCTCATCCAGAGGCGATGAGGGCTCCGCAGGAACCCTCGGAGTGGGATCAGCTCGGTGGGATTTCAGCTGGATCTCCCTGGAGCGGCACGAACCAAACTCTCCCTGTGCTGGCTCTACACTGGAAGCAGAATTCCTGATTTTTCCCAACTTTCCTTTCACAGGGAGAACCAGGAATCGGGTTCAGAGGTCCCATTGGCCAGGCTGGCCCACCTGGATTTAAGGTAAGGTTGAATCTCGCTTGGAATTATTTTTTTTTCCCTGGGTTTTTCCTCTTTGTCATCCTGGTTTTCCACCGCTGGATGCGGAGCACGGAAGTGGCACCAAAATAATCCTGGAAAAATGGGAGAAGGATTTGGGATAGAGGGAATGCTCTGTGTCCTCCAAAGGGCCGTTCCAGAGGGAGATCCTGAGGATAAATTTGGAATCATAGGAGGGTTTGGGCTGACCCCTCTGCAGTCAGCAGGGACATCCTCAGGCTGGGAAAAGAATTCCAGGGAATTGTGGGTTCGCCAGGAATGACTTCCAGGGATCCCTGGAATATTTGAATTCGCCACAGGAGATAAAGGCTCTGTCCTTATTTAGCCATGGAAAATCCCTTTTGTCACCAAAACTTGGGAAGAAAAGACATCCCGAAGTTCGGTGACAATTTCTCCAGCCCTTGGATCTCCTCGTGGATCAGGACTGGAAGTGTTGTCCCAAATTCCGCGCGCTGGCCGTGGGAATTCCAGGAGATATCCCAGACTCTTTCCAGGACCTCCAGCAGATCCCACCCAATATCCCAATTCCTTGTGATTCCCTCACCAGGGTGAGCCAGGCGCCCCAGGACCTCCAGGAGCTCAGGGCATCCAAGGAATTCGCGGCAACGCCGGCATTCCCGGATCCCGGGGGGACAGAGGGGCTCCGGGCGTGCCCGGAATTCCGGGACAGAAGGTGAGGGGACGCCATGGGTTGTGTTTGTCACCTCAGGGTGACCACAATGAGCAAACTGCCCGTGCCAGGTGGGCACAATTCCAGGTCTTCCTGAGCCTGGAGGTTGTCAGGGAAGTGGGAAAAAAAATCCCTGATGGAAAAGGAAAGGTACCGGGAATGATTGGAATGACGGGATGCTCCTCAGGTTCCTAAGGAAAGCAGTGGAGCTCCCAGGAAGTTGTTCTTCCTGGGAATTTAACGGTGTGGCTGGAGGAGAGGACTGGCAAGGAGTGGCAGCTGGAATGTTGGGGTCATTAATCCCTGGGAACCGAGGGAGGAATCCCAGAATCCCAGGATTTCTGAGGTTGGGAAAGCCCTTCCAAGGTCACGGGGTCCAGCTGTGCCAAATCCCCCATGAGTGGCACCTCCAGGAATTCCTGGGACACCTCCAGGGATGGGATTCCAAACCTCCCTGGGCTGCCTCTGCCGATGCCTGGCCGCCCTTTCCATGAGGAAATTCCTGCCAGTGCAAGGAACACTCGGATCCACGCTCCTGCTTTTGCCTGGATCAGGGCAACTGGGACCTTTCCCATCCCTGTGTCCTCCTCTCAAAGGCTTTTGTTTTCCAGGGGGAACGTGGCAGGAGAGGCCGGAGTGGATCTCCTGGGCCCGTGGGACCATCGGGATTCCCAGGAAAAGAGGTGGATTCGTACATGTTCCCTGTGCCTTTTGGGCAGCATGGATGAGGGATCTGGGCTGGATGGGCTTCGATCCTCCGGGAATGTTGGGAAAGGAGAGCGCCGAGCACTTCCAAAGCAAATCCTCCCTTTTTATCTTGTTCTCCTTGTCCTCCAGGGAATTCCTGGGACACCTGGACCCAAAGGCAGCAAGGTCAGTGCCACCGTCCCGGGAAAGTCATGAGCACAAATCCTGGGATGGGAATGGGACAATTCCCTGCCTTCTCCTGGCTCCTCATCCCTGACCCCATCCTACTCCATCCCATTCCACCGCCACTCCCTCCCACGGTTCCTGGAGCACCCTCCAGAGAGAACAGCAGAAAATCCATGGAAATGAGTCTCCTGAGTCTTCCCGGGATTCCAGTCCTGGCCAAACTCATCAGGAATTGTGTGGTGGGGTTTCCCTGCTCCCGGTGACACCTCTGGAATTCTCTGCTTTCCAGGGAGAAGTTGGCGTTGGAGCTGCTGGTCCAAGAGGTCCCCATGGATTCCCTGGCCCTCGGGTAGGTCCGTCCATAAATATTCCAGGCTTGGATTCCTGCAGCCTCCCGGCCCCTTTGGAGGCAGCTTTATCCATCGCCTCCCTCCCACCCATCCCAGAAATTCCTGAAGGGTTTCAGGCAGCAAAATTCCCTTTTCATCCTATCCCTGAGAAGTTTTGGTCTCGTTCCGGCAAAGACGGAGTCGGAATCGGAGGCCGCGTTTAAATTTGCTGCTCCTGCGGCTGTCCCACAAATAAATTGGGATTTTATGGCCTCATCCATCGGGAAAAACTCCCCACCTGCTTTGGGATGAGGCCCCCGAGGCAAAACACTCCCTGGAAATGTCAACAGCCGTGGGCAAACCTTGCTGGAGCTTCGTTATCCAAAGGAAATTATCGGAATCGTGTTCCTGCTCTTCCGACTCCAGCATAAATCTAAATCCCAGGATCTCAGGTTGTGTTGGCTTCATAGGGGAGACCTAAACTTGGCCTCAATTATTTGGAATTCGGGCAATTCCTGAGGTTTGAAGGCAGGTCCTGTAGGGTCAACTCAAGGAGGTCATCAAAGGCCTCCATGGACCCTCCAGCGCAGCTCTTTCATCCCAATCCGTGAGAATATCCGGCACCTAATCCCGGTGGAGGGATAAAGAGGTTGGGAAGTCCTCTGGAGACAGGGAATTCTGCCTGCCCCATTCCCGGCGGGACGGTTTGTGGGTTTGGGATTCCTCGTTGCTGCCCCTGCCCCTCTGCGTCCCCCAGGGTGACGAGGGCATCGTGGGAATGCGGGGTCCCCCTGGAATGATGGTGAGTGTTCCCATATTCCCAGAAAACCACGGATCCGCGGCTGGCAGAACGCCCGCGAGCCATGAGAGAAACACAAGGGGATTATTCCCCGTGGGAAACGGGGATTTGGGAACCTGAATTCCAGTGGGATGGGGGAGTGGAAATCCTGTGACTCCCTTACTGTCCTTGTCCAGTTGGGTGGCTCATCCCAAGGTTTGGAAGCCCTCCTGGAATATCAATCCCTCCCTGCCGTTTGTCAAGTCTGCAGGAATTCCGGGAATTTCACAGCAGGAATTTCAGGTTCTCGTTCCACTGGAGGGGGCTGAGTAGGGGGAGACACAAACAGCAGCTGGAATTTGGATAAACTCGTTCTTATTTATTAATTATTATTTATTAGGCTATTATTTTTTCACGGAATGAAAGGAAGAGGATTTTTTTTTATAAGGACGCAGAGCAATAGGAAGTGGGGGAATGGCTCTGAACTGGAATAGGGCAGGGAAAAACGGGATATTGGGAAGAAATTCTTCCCTGTGAGGCTGGGGAGGCCCTGGCACGGAATTCCCAGAAAAATTTGTGGCTGCCCCATCCCTGCTAGTGTCCAAGGCCAGGTTGGACGAGGTTTGGAACACCCTGGGATAGTGGAAGGTGTCCCTGCAGATGGAAACTCCCATCTTCCCGCATATTCCCGGGAATTTAGCAAACAGGGGTGACCACAATGGGGTGACCAGGGGCTTCTCACCTCCCCAAATGCCCTTCCCATCCTGCCTTGGCCTCCACGGGATCTGGAGATCCCCACCAAGGATCCACCTCCACCTTGGAGGAACCTCTTGGAGCAACCCGGCTTTTCCCGGACGATGAGGGTCCAAAAATCCCATTGGGATTCTCAAAATGAGGGAATTTGGCTGAATTTATCCACCTGCCAGGAGATCCCGGTGGTGCACAGAGGGTTAAAGTAGGAGCTCCTGTGCTGGTTCTTCCAGCGGATTTTCCAGGCTGGAGCCCACCCCTGGAAGCAGCTCTGCCTCTGGATGGAGGCTGCTCTATCCCAACTTTCTCACCTTCCCACTTCCCACCTGTTTTTGTGGATCCTTACGTGTTTTTAATGTGTTTTTCCAGGGTCCAAAAGGCTTCCCGGGCATGAAAGGCCAGAGAGTAAGAACTGATCTTATCTACAAAATTTATCTGCAACTCTTATCTCGTCTGCAACTCTTATCTACATCTCTTATCCTATCTGCAACTCTTATCTGTAAATCTTATCTGTAAATCTTATCTGCAACTCTTATCTGCAACTCTTATCTGTAATTCTTATCTGCAACTCTTATCTGCAACTCTTATCTGTAATTCTTATCTCTAAATCTTATCTGTAACTCTTATCTGCAACTCTTATCTGTAAATCTTATCTGTAAATCTTATCTGTAAATCTTATCTGTAACTCTTATCTGCAACTCTTATCTGTAACTCTTATCTGTAAATCTTATCTGTAACTCTTATCTGTAACTCTTATCTGTAAATCTTATCTGTAAATGTTATCTGTAACTCTTATCTGCAACTCTTATCTGCAGCTCTTATCTGTAATTCTTATCTGTAAATCTTATCTGTAAATCTTATCTGTAACTCTTATCTGCAACTCTTATCTGTAACTCTTATCTGTAAATCTTCTCTGTAACTCTTATCTGTAACTCTTATCTGTAACTCTTATCTGTAAATCTTATCTGTAAATCTTATCTGTAGCTCTTATCTGCACTTTGTTCCCTGGTGCTGTGGGCAGCAGCTGCCCTTTTAAACCAGTGGGAATAATCCCAGATTTCCTGGGATTGGACTGGGAGAGCCCCTGGATCAGCCTTTGGGAATAATCCCAGATCTGGGAATGGATGGAGAGAGCCCCTGGATCAGCCTTTGGGAATAATCCCAGATATCCTGGAAGGGACTGGGAGAGCCCCTGGATCAGCCTTTGGGAATAATCCCAGATCTGGGATTGGACTGGGAGAGCCCCTGGATCAGCCTTTGGGAATAATCCCAGATCTCCTGGGAAGGGACTGGGAGAGCCCCTGGATCAGCCTTTGGGAATAATCCCAGATCTGGGAATGGACTGGGAGAGCCCCTGGATCAACCTTTGGGAATAATCCCAGATCTAGGAATGGACTGGGAGAGCCCCTGGATCAGCCTTTGGGAATAATCCCAGATTTCCTGGGATTGGACTGGGAGAGCCCCTGGATCAGCCTTTGGGAATAATCCCAGATTTCCTGGGATTGGACTGGGAGAGCCCCTGGATCAGCCTTTGGGAATGATCCCAGATCTGGGAATGGACTGGGAGAGCCCCTGGATCAGCCTTTGGGAATAATCCCAGATCTCCTGGGAAGGGACTGGGAGAGCCCCTGGATCAGCCTTTGGGAATAATCCCAGATCTGGGATTGGACTGGGAGAGCCCCTGGATCAGCCTTTGGGAATAATCCCAGATCTGGGAATGGACTGGGAGAGCCCCTGGATCAGCCTTTGGGAATAATCCCAGATCTCCTGGGAATGGATGGAGAGAGCCCCTGGATCAGCCTTTGGGAATAATCCCAGATCTGGGAATGGATGGAGAGAGCCCCTGGATCAGCCTTTGGGAATAATCCCAGATTTCCTGGGATTGGACTGGGAGAGCCCCTGGATCAGCCTTTGGGAATAATCCCAGATTTCCTGGGATTGGACTGGGAGAGCCCCTGGATCAGCCTTTGGGAATAATCCCAGATTTCCTGGGATTGGACTGGGAGAGCCCCTGGATCAGCCTTTGGGAATAATCCCAGATTTCCTGGAAGGGACTGGGAGAGCCCCTGGATCAGCCTTTGGGAATAATCCCAGATCTGGGAATGGACTGGGAGAGCCCCTGGATCAGCCTTTGGGAATAATCCCAGATCTGGGAATGGATGGAGAGAGCCCCTGGATCAGCCTTTGGGAATAATCCCAGATCTGGGAAGGGACTGGGAGAGCCCCTGGATCAGCCTTTGGGAATAATCCCAGATTTCCTGGGATTGGACTGGGAGAGCCCCTGGATCAGCCTTTGGGAATAATCCCAGATTTCCTGGGATTGGACTGGGAGAGCCCCTGGATCAGCCTCGTGTGCTCTGCACTCCAGCTCCTATTCCATACGGATTCCATTAAAAGATTTGTGGGAGAAATGTGGGAAATCCTTCATTTTTGGGATGCCACCCCTGCAGGATGGAGGTGCTGAATCCCACTGGGATGGGAAATCCGGCGGCGATCCCGCTTTGTGCTGAGCATGGATCAGGAAAACCATCTCAGTCCTCTGGGGTGTTATTCCCTGTCAGTGCCATAAATTTGGGTTTTTCCACATCATTTCATGGCGAGCTGAGGGTTTTCCAGCGTGTCCACAGGATCTCACTTCCAGCTCCCGGAGATTTTAGTGCCTTGGAGTGGGATCAGTGGCCTGAGCAGCACAAGAGGCAATAAAAAGGGAATAATTCACCTTTTTTTCCTCTCTTTTCCTGTTTTTAGGGTGATCGGGGACTTGTGGGACCAAAGGGAGAACGAGTAAGGACATCCCAGTTTTTTGGGGGTTTTTCCTTTCAGTGTGGCTCCCAGAAAAACCTGGATCCATCCTCTCCTTGTTGTGCCTGTGAAATGGAGACAACACCTGGATTCTCCCCCTCCTTTTTGGGGGTCTCCACCAATTTAAATCCCAATTTTTTGCTTCCATCCTCGCAATCTCTCAGAGCTGATGTTTGTGGGATGGATTTGATGGGATCCTACAAAAGCACAACAATAATAAAAAAAAAAAAATTTTAACAAAAGTCATTTTGGGAACGATTTTCCGGGGCACAAAACTCCTGAATTAAGAGAGGAAGAAAATTCCCCCTGATTTTTGGAATGAGCAGCTGACCCCAAAGCCAAACCTAATTTCCACCAGCCCGAGCCGGCTCCTGACAGGTAATGGGAAAATAACTCCTCAAGTGCTCCTGGAAAATGCTCAGAAACCGCTGAACTCGTGCCCGGCGTTTTGTTAAGTCCCTTCCTGGCCGGAATGGCTGGTTGGAAAATGAGATTTTGGAAAAGCTCCGTGATGATGCCGCCCTTTGAGTCACGCAATATTCCGTGATTAAGGCCCATTTGTCTCTGAGGAAGCTCCTCTGGAAAGGAGCTCGCCCGCCCCGGAGACCAATCAATTCTTAATTTGCTTTGTGAGGAAGCCTCGGAGCTCTTCCCAAGCCGAAGGAATGAGCGGGATGAGTTTTCCAAAGGATGCCTTGGTAAAAGACGAGGTGGAATCGGAGATAAAACGGGAGCCGGAGGGGAAAAACCGGCTTGGGATTGTTCCGCCTGATTGCAGCTTCATTTTCCATCTCCTTCTCCCCGGATCGACGTGGGAATAACTCCATGGATCCCAGGGCTGGATTAAACTGCAGGATTTTTAGTCTCCCTTCTATCCCCAAAATTTGTTGAGCCCCATCCTGCCTCTGCTAGAGAGCCGGGAAGCGGGAATGTGTATGAAACCGGAACGTGGAGAGGCTCGGACAGAGTCCAAAAAACGCCAGATTTTTGGGAATGTTGAGGCATGCAGAGCTGGTGAAACCCCAGCAAGGCACAATCACCCAGACTGGGAATATTTGCCCTGAAGGGAGCTGAGTGAAGGGAATTTTTTCCCAAAGGGAGCCCGGCTGTCCATCTTTGGAGACACGACCGTCCCTTCTCCAGAGCAGAGACATTCCTTGGGATGGCCGGGATTCCACTCCCCGAGGAGCTTGGCACGGATGTGTCCGTGGGGTCCCTGTGGCTCCCAGGGGTGACACTTTGGGGTGTCACCTCCCAGAACCTCCCTCTAAGGGGTGACCTTGGAGCCGTTCCTCAGCTCCAGCTGCATCCATCACTTAGGAAACCACGGAAAGCTCATTCCCAATCCTGCCGGCGGCCGCTGGGAAGAGCTGGAAATCCTCTGGAGATCCCGACCCGCTGAGTGACAAAGCCAAGGGGCGCTCACGGAATGTGTCCCAGCGCTGGGATCAGGGAACGGTCCCGTTGTCCGTTTCCATCCCGGAGAAATGCGCTGGGATAACGCCAGCGGGCTCCAACGTTTTCAGGAGGTCACTGGGAAACCTCCGGATTTGGGGTTTTCTGGGCATGTTCATGATCCAGCTTCTAATTAAGGGTGATTAACCCTAACAATCAATGCTGTTGTTGATCGCTGCATTCCCACCAGCTCACGGTGGATCCCTTTCCCTGTTTTCTCCTTGCTCCAGGGTGAATCCGTGACGAGTTTTGGACCCCAGGGCTACAAAGGCACCAAAGGAGATCCCGTAAGTTTGGCTTTCCAAGCTGTCCCTTCCCTGCTCGGGATCGGCGCTGGGAAGCAGCACTTGGATCCGGCTGGATCCTTCCAGGAGAGGTGGAATCATTCAAATCCACCAATCCCTGGTTTTCCTTTCAGGGTGAGCAGGGACCGCCAGGTTTTGATGGAGACAAAGGCGAGAAGGGAGAGGACGGACCCGTAGGAGAAAAGGTGGGAATTTCCCAAAGCCCTGCGAGGAAGGGACTGAGGGCGGTAAACAGAATTCCCAGAAAAATTATGGATGCCTCTGGAAGTCCCAGGCTGGACGAGGCTTGGGGCAACCTGGGATCGTGGAGGGTGTCCCACGGCTGGGATCGGAACTGGGTGATCTCTAAAGTCACCTCCATCCCAAACCATCCCGGGATTCTGCTGGAAAACACAGCCACACCCAGCTCTGGCATGGACAGGGAGGGGAGGGGGCTGGGCAGGGGTTTGGGGACCCCAAGCGCATCCCATTTCCTCGGGTGTCCCACTGGGAAAAGCGACCGTTCCGTTCCCGCACCCTCCTCTCCCTCCAGGAGCCATCCGTGCTCCTGGAGCCTCTGGAATGCTCTCGGGAAGGCTTGGATGGCTCCTGTGTCCCTTTGCGTCCCCTGGGTGGTGGCAGAGCTCCTCCCTCTCCCTCTGCTCCCCAGGAGCTCATCCCAGGTCCCAACCCAGCCCCCTTTTCCTGGGAGGAATCATGGAATTCTCCCACTCCCGGCTGAGTCACAGCTCCCGTCTCCGTGTCCTACTCATCCCGATTTCCATCGCATGGAAATGGCTTTGGCCTCACAAGCCTGAGCCAGGATTGAATAAATTGAATTTCCTACAGCAGCAGTGACACATCCAGCTCCGGTTATTTCCCACGGGAAGCTGGATCCCAGTGTATTCCGGGTGGGAATTGCCTGATCCAAGGTGGGCACGTCCCTTGGGAAGAGGCAGATCCCGCCCTTTTCTGATCCCGCTGCTCGGGTCCCC
This sequence comes from Lonchura striata, assembly GCF_046129695.1. Lineage (NCBI taxonomy): Eukaryota > Metazoa > Chordata > Aves > Passeriformes > Estrildidae > Lonchura > Lonchura striata. The sequence continues at coordinate 71,607,771 of NC_134607.1, forward strand.
AAAGCGAAGGAAACTCTTGGAGATTCTCCCATGTTTTTTTAAAGTCGGATGAAATTCCATGTATTTCGTTCATCCGATTGGACTCTGATGAAAATTCCTCCGTAAAAATTAATCCGTAAAAAACAACCCTTTAAAATACTCCAGGAAAAAAAAAATAATCCATGAAAAAATAATCCATAAAATAACGCACGAATGTCTCCTCTTGGATAAACATCTGGATGACTTTGGAGAGTGGAATCTCCAGCCCCAGTGAGCCCAGCAGGGTCTTCTCCTGGATTTTTGGCAGAGATACAGCTCATCCCGAGGATCCAAACCCCCTTCCCGCCTGTCCTCCTGCAATCCCCACCACTGGGCAAGGAATCTTTTCCATAACAATTCCCAGAGGTCCCTGCCAAGTCCTGGCACTGGTGGCTTTCTTCCTGACCCCTGGGATGGAATTTTTGATATGGAAATGGTGCTTTTGGTCATCTGCGTTATCTCCATGGGTTTTTCCAGGGATAAATTCCCGAGGGTAGGTGCTCACAATGTATTAAACAGGGATTTTAACATTCTAGGGAATCAAAGGAGAAGCTGGATCCAAGGGAATGATGGGACTTTTCGGGAGCAGAGGACCCGTGGGACGGAAGGTAAGCTCCAAACTTGAGGCATCTCCTGCCAGGACTGAGGTGGAAAATCCCATCTCGGTTTTCCCATGGGATATAATCCCTCATTCCCTCCCCAAATTTCCCGATTGGAATGATTGAAACTCTGGAAAAGCAGGAGCAGCTGCACTTTTCCAGGAAAATCCTGGAGATTTTAAAGGAGCAGAGCGCTCTGGGAGGTTTTCCAGGCTGGAATGGTCACTAAGGAGTTGCTGGAATGTCAATATTCCAGGAGGGAGGTGACAGATGTTCTCCAAGCTCCATGTAGAGCCAGTGGAACCCGTTGTTTTCCAGCTGGGATATTTGGGATATCCCACTGTCCTTCCAGCTGCCCAAAGCTCTCTTTGTCCCTTTTCCAGAATTCCTACAGCATTCCCTGTTTCCAGAGGGATCTCGGCTCTTCCCCAGGGTAACTCATCCCCGCTTTCCTTGCAGGGGGAGCCAGGAGAACCGAGCTCGCCGGGATCTCCCGTGAGTTGGAAAACGTTTCCCTGCCTTCCCAAACCCTGGGTGTGGAAAAGGGCCCTGGTCCTCTCCCAGGCCAGGAATTTGGGAAAGGGTGGGAAGAGGCCATGGGAACTCGGAGCTGCTCCCAAAATCCCTGTTCCTGGAGGTTTTGCTGGAAAACCAGCTTGGAGATCAGGGATCGCAGCCAGAGGTTCGGGGTTACGGCCTGTGGAAGAAATTCCTCTCTGTGAGGTTCCCGATGCCCTGGCACAGAATTCCCAGAAAATTATGGATGTCCCATCCCTGGAAGTGTCCAAGGCAATGGGAGGCGTCCCCGCCCTTGGGATTGGAACTGGATGGGCTTTGAGGTCCCTTCCCACCCAAACCATTCCGTGGTTCCATGATTTTGCATCAAGGAACACAGCAAAAATACGTTTATTTAATGTTTTTAATGCCTTTGTATATTCACCCCAAGTGGAAATGCCTCCAAGCTCCAAAGACTCTCAGAATCATGGATTCATGGAACATTTGGAGTTGGAAAAGACCCACCGGGATCATCGAGTCCCGCCCTTAAATTAAGGGCCCAAACTCCAAATTTCCAAGGTTGTCCAAAGAAATGAGTCCCCGTTGATTCCTGGTCACAGCCACGGAATTATTGACAGGGCCTGGAATCCCGAGTGGGAATTGCTCCCTGAGGAAAAGGCCCTCATCCAATTAGTTATTGCATTTATTATTATTATTATTAATTATAAACCACCTTCTGAGCACTTGGGCACAGCCTCGAGGCCGGAACGTGCCGCAAGACCTGGGATCAGCACTGCCAGGTGTTGGATTGAGGATATTTATGGAATTGTTTTGTAGGGAACGCCTGAATCCATGGCCCGAATCCATCCGGGAATAGAGCAAAGTTTGCTGTGTGCAAAGGGATGCCAGCATCCTGTTTTTCCCTGGATTTTAGGGATAATAATTCCCACAGAGTGGTGACTTCCATCTGAGCAAAGCAAAGGAATCTTCCTTTTGGAAATATCCTGGGATTCTGCTGGTGCAGGGCAAAGCTGGGATTTGGTCCCTCACCACATTCCCAAAATTGCGAAAGCCAGGATCCAAGCTGGGACAATGCTGGAAGATCCATAAATCCTGGAATTCAACCCACCTGGGGCTACCTCTGCCACGTTCACTCCCCACTGGTTTTATTGGGAGATTTAGGGAATTCTCACCCGTCATTTTAGGGAATTCTCACCTGTCATTTCAGGGAATTCTCACCCGTCATTTTAGGGAATTCTCACCTGTCATTTTAGGGAATTCTCACCCGTCATTTTAGGGAATTCTCACCCGTCATTTTAGGGAATTCTCACCCGTCATTTTAGGGAATTCTCACCCGTCATTTTAGGGAATTCTCACCTGTCATTTTAGGGAATTCTCACCCACCGTTCCCATCCATTCAGGCACCTGAGGGAGGATCCTGGTGGGAATTGAGCTCCCATTTCATTTCCCAAGCGCTCCCACTTTGATTATCCCTTCCCTGAGTTGATCTCGAGCTCTCCATCATTCCCCAAATCCTCTTTCCCCCTTTTCCCGAGGACAGAACTCCCATCCTGCCTGGATCCAACGCCAAATCTTCCAGGTGACGCCTCCTCATTTTCCTTCATTTCCCTCTAATCCCGTCTGTTATTCCCACAAATTGCCAACGATTGCTGCTCCCGCTGAATTCCCTGGCCGTGATTTTGTCACCCTCACCCATTTACTCTCCCAATTTCCTGATCCATGGAAGTTCCCAACCGAGCTGACAGCGTTTGTGTCTTCTCCCTGCAATTATTCCTCGGAATATTTCAATGGATCCGCTTGATTTCACCCACGGGTCCAGTTTGGATATTCCAGGCGCCTCCTCCTCCTTTCCTCACTTTTCTAAAAGCTCCGCTCCCTTTTTATTCTACCATTCCCGCCTCCCTTCCCTCTTTTATGTTCCAATTGCTGCTTTTTATTCCCATTAACTCGTCATTTGGATCATGGACTCGAGCGTCCAGCTCCTCTCCTTTATTCCCCGTGATTGTGCATTAAAATAACGATGTGCATTAAAATAACGATGTGCATTAACCCCTTGTTCTCCCCAAAACTCGGATTTTTAAATGCTCTTTTCTCTCATTTCATGCTCCCTGTTTTGGTTTTCCAGGGATTTTGAATCCCTGGAGTCTGGAGGGCGCCAGACTCAGAGCTCAGCAGGAGTGGGAATGGTTTCTAAGCAGGAATTTATGATGGATATTAATTTTTTTCAGGAAAACTGGGATCACACAGGATCCTAAAACGCTGCGGGTTGGATCATTCCCTTCCAGATCCTCTCATCCCAAACCCCCTGCCAAGGGAAATTTTCCACTAAACCGGGCAATTCCCACCCCAAACACCAAATTATTTTTTTTGGGGGGGGGAAAGAAACTCAAAACTGCAGCAGATAATCCTGCCCAGAACCCAGCAGGGACGCGCTAAAACCATTTTTCCAAGGTGGAGATTCCATTTGCATCATCCCATCAAACACCGAGGAGCAGGAGCCCAGGAGGTGGGAAAAACTTTCGGGGAGAACTTTGGGAATTCATCCTTCCAACGGCTCCGTCCTTCCGGGGGAGCATCCCCCATGGATTCCAGCCTTTTCCCGGGGTGTCCCTGCTCATTCCCAGCTTCTCCCCGCCTCCACCCACGGGAATTTTTCCATGGAATCGGAGGATCCGAGGGTTCTCTGCGTCACGGGGTGGGTGACTCAGCCTCCCTGCGTGGACCCGCGGCGCTGGCAGCTCCATTCCAGCAACGTTTCCATCCCAAATCCGAAGAGCCGGAGCCGTTCCCAGCATTCCCCCAGTAATTGCCTTTAAATTGCCAGTTAAATTTTAATTTACTCCCATTTATTGTCCAGCCTTGACTTCCCTGGCACGACACCGGGACGGAAATCTGAGGGAAAAAATTTCCATTTGGCTTCTTTGCATTTCCTTCTTTCTTTTATTTTTTTCCCCCCCCTTTTATTTTCCTCTTTTAATTCCTCCTGTCCCATCTTTTTGGGATGGAAATCCGAGGGAACAAATTTCCATTTGGCTTCTTTGCATTTCCTTCTTTCTTTTATTTTTTCTCCTTTTTTTTTTCCTCTTTTAATTCCTCCTGTCCCATCTTTTCGGGATGGAAATCCGAGGGAACAAATTTCCATTTGGCTTCTTTGCATTTCCTTCTTTCTTTTTATTTTTTCCCCTTTTTTTTCCTCTTTTAATTCCTCCTGTCCCATCTTTTCGGGATGGAAATCCGAGGGAACAAATTTCCATTTGGCTTCTTTGCATTTCCTTCTTTCTTTTATTTTTTTCCCCCCCTTTTTTTTTCCTCTTTTAATTCCTCCTGTCCCATCTTTTCGGGATGGAAATCCGAGGGAACAAATTTCCATTTGGCTTCTTTGCATTTCCTTCTTTTATTTTTTCCCCTTTTTTTTTTCCTCTTTTAATTCCTCCTGTCCCATCTTTTCCCCGTCCTGGGAAAGCATCACCTCCATGAACTTCTTCCCTTTCAGGCCATGTCCAATCCCGATTTTAAACCTTCCAATCCATATTCCAAAATCTCTCCAGCCCAGGATAAGCAGGAAAGGGAGAGATAAAACCCAGCTCTAAATCTTATTTATGTTTCCTGGACTAAGTAGGCCAGGCTTAGACCCAGCTTTCCAGCACATCCTTATGATTTTAAACATTCCAATCCATATTCCAAAATCTCTCCAGCCCAGGATAAGCAGGAAACCACTTATGGAGAGTTTAAACCTGGCTCTAAATTTTATTTCTGTGGCCTGGATTAAGTAGGCCAGGCTTAGACCCAACTTTCTTTCAGCATATCCTTAAGTGAGCTTAACTTTTCCTAAACCCAGCTGGGATTCTCTCAGGATAAGAAGGATCTCATGGAAAACCTGGCATTTGAGATATTTGGGATATTTAAGGGAAATATTAAAGTTAATTAGGAGAATTCTAATTAATGTCAGGTTTTTTAGTGCACCAAAAAAGCTTTTTGATCCATTCCTGGTCTGATCCCAGCTCCCAGCTCCTTCAAAACTCCAGGCACTTGAAGGTATCCCGGATTTGTGGGATTTAACCATCACACTAATGGTTTATTACCCTCCAATCTGTCCCAGCAAACAGAAATATTCCCATTTTCCCTGGGGTTTTATGGTTTATTTACATCCCCAGATGGAATTTTCTGTTGCTTGTGTCAATAAATAATTACCAATAGAGAGATAGCTGTGCCTGGAATATGGAGGAACATGGATTTTCCCTGATCCAGGGAGTCCCTGGCAGACAAATCTGATTTTTATTTTTAACTTAATGAATTTGTTTCCTTCCAACAACCGCAGCAAACAAATTCCCAGCAGAGAATTCCACTTGTTCAGCCCCGGATTTCCTCAAGCAGCCAATTAGTTCTCCCCTCAGAGGGGCTCAAGTGGGGATAAATCCAATTTTTCCTTCACATCCAGGTGCTGGGAAATGCCATGAAAATCGGCCGGGATGGATGAGGAGATTAAAACAACCTTGGGAAAAAAAAATTTAAATTTAAAAATTAAAAAAAAAAGGAGGGATTTTAGCAGCTTTATTTTGCTCCCACAACAATGGGAGATTCCATGAAATGAGCTCCCAGTGCTGGATGTGGCTCCAGAAGCCAAAAAAATTCCAAAATGGGATAAAAAAAACCCTGCAGCCCCCCGGGGTCTGACATTCCTTAAATCCCTGTTCCCATTCCCAACCCCATCCAAATCCCCTTGCCTGGAACGACCCTTTTGGTGCCACAGTTTCCCTGGCTGGAATTCCGAATTCATTTGGCAGGGATTTACAACCCATGGAATTGGGGTGAGGAATGGGAATAAATCCCAGCCTCAGGCCTTGGGGCTGCTCCTGGGGGACTCCCGCCCTCGGCTTGAGGGGTCCTGATTCCATCCTGGACTCTCCTCATCCCTTTTCCCTGGCTCTGGAATGAATTTTTCCCAACTTTCTGGCAGGGCGCAGCAGGACAGGATGGGAAGAACGGGATCAAGGGAGCCAAAGGTGACAGAGGCCTCCAGGGGCAGAAGGGGAATCCGGTGAGTGGCAGGAAAGGACACGGATTGTTTGGGAAAGGCTCTGCTCCTTCCCAGATCCAACATTCCTGTCTGTTCTTTCCTGATCCCACATTCCTGTCTGCTCCTTCCCAGATCCCACATTCCTGTCTGCTCCTTCCCAGATCCCACATTCCTGTAGCTCCTTCCCAGATCCAACATTCCAGTCTGCTCCTTCCCAAATCCAACATTCCTGTCTGCTCCTTCCCAAATCCAACATTCCTGTAGCTCCTTCCCAAATCCCACATTCCTGTCTGATCCTTCCCAGATCCCACATTCCTGTCTGCTCCTTCCCAGATCCAACATTCCTGTCTGCTCCTTCCCAGATCCAACATTCCTGTCTGATCCTTCCCAGATCCAACATTCCTGTAGCTCCTTCCCAGATCCCACATTCCTGTCTGCTCCTTCCAAGATCCAACATTCCTGTAGCTCCTTCCCAGATCCCACATTCCTGTCTGTGCTTTCCTGATCCCACATTCCTGTCTGCTCCTTCCCAAATCCAACATTCCTGTCTGTTCTTTCCTGATCCCACATTCCTGTCTGCTCCTTCCCAGATCCAACATTCCTGTCTGCTCCTTCCCAAATCCAACATTCCTGTCTGCTCCTTCCCAGATCCCACCTTCCTCTCTGCTCCTTCCCAAATCCAACATTCCTGTCTGCTCCTTCCCAAATCCAACATTCCTGTCTGCTCCTTCCCAGATCCAACATTCCTGTAGCTCCTTCCCAAATCCAACATTCCTGTCTGTTCTTCCCAGATCCCACCTTCCTGTCTGCTCCTTCCCAGATCCCACATTCCTGTCTGCTCCTTCCCAAATCCAACATTCCTGTCTGCTCCTTCCCAGATCCAACACTCCTGTAGCTCCTTCCCAGATCCAACATTCCTGTCTGCTCCTTCCCAGATCCAACATTCCTGTAACTCCTTCCCAGATCCCACATTCCTGTCTGCTCCTTCCAAGATCCCACATTCCTGTCTGCTCCTTCCCAGATCCAACATTCCTGTCTGCTCCTTCCCAAATCCAACATTCCTGTCTGTTCTTCCCAGATCCAACATTCCTGTCTGTTCCTTCCCAGATCCCACATTCCTGTAGCTCCTTCCCAGATCCAACATTCCTGTCTGTTCTTCCCAGATCCAACATTCCTGTCTGTTCCTTCCCAGATCCCATATTCCTGTCTGCTCCTTCCCAGATCCCACATTCCTGTCTGCTCCTTCCCAGATCCAACATTCCTGTCTGTTCCTTCCCAGATCCAACATTCCTGTAGCTCCTTCCCAAATCCAACATTCCTGTCTGTTCTTCCCAGATCCAACATTCCTGTCTGTTCCTTCCCAGATCCCACATTCCTGTCTGTTCCTTCCCAAATCCAACATTCCTGTCTGCTCCTTCCCAGATCCCACATTCCTGTCTGTTCCTTCCCAGATCCCACATTCCTGTCTGCTCCTTCCCAGATCCCACATTCCTGTAGCTCCTTCCCAGATCCAACATTCCTGTAGCTCCTTCCCAGATCCAACATTCCTGTTTGCTCCTTCCCAAATCTAACATTCCTGTCTGCTCCTTCCCAAATCCAACATTCCTGTAGCTCCTTCCCAGATCCCACATTCCTGTCTGCTCCTTCCCAGATCCCACATTCCTGTCTGCTCCTTCCCAGATCCAACATTCCTGTAGCTCCTTCCCAGATCCCACATTCCTGTCTGTTCTTTCCTGATCCCACATTCCTCTCTGTGTTTTCCCAGATCCCACATTCCTCTCTGTGTTTTCCCAGATCCCACATTCCTGTAGCTCCTTCCCAGATCCCACATTCCTGTCTGTTCTTTCCTGATCCCACATTCCTCTCTGCTCCTTCCCAGATCCCACATTCCTGTCTGCTCCTTCCCAGATCCAACATTCCTGTAGCTCCTTCCCAGATCCAACATTCCTGTAGCTCCTTCCCAGATCCAACATTCCTCCCTGCTCCTTCCCAAATCCAACATTCCTGTCTGCTCCTTCCCAAATCCAACATTCCTCTCTGCTCCTTCCCAAATCCAACATTCCTGTCTGTTCTTTCCTGGTCCCACATTCCTCTCTGTGTTTTCCCAGATCCCACATTCCTGTCTGCTCCTTCCCAGATCCCCCATTCCTTTCCCTTCCCACCCCCCTAAAGGCCTCGGGGCTTTCCTCAGGGTCTTTCCCAAATCCTGGAAAAGTCTCCAATGCACATCCTGGCCTGGTTTTTAGGAGTTATCCTCCTCCACTTCCCAGCGCATCCATATCCCAAAATTTTGTATTTATCCCGTGTTTCCCAGCCTGAGTTTTCCTCAGCTTCTTACCAACGCCCGAATTTCCATTCCCTGCACATCCCGAGTCCCTCTCTGCCTGATGGAAAGCAGGAAACCAAAGAATCTTCCATTAAATCCCTCATGGATTTCCTGGGATCGGCTCCTTCGTGACAGGGAGGCTCCCAAAAAACTTCCAGTGGTTGGGATTTTGGCCCGTTATTCCTGAACTTTCATCTCCTTTGTCCTTTTTTTTCCATGTAGGGAGGGAAAGGTGACCCCGGGACCACTGGTGACACCGGGCAGAAAGGGACAACGGTAGGACATGGATCCAGGGAAAATCTCCATCCTTGGAGATGCCCAAAATCCCTGGGGAGGTGGCGGAACACCTTTGGACGGCACTGCTTGGATTGGGAGCTGGAGAAACGTTCTCCAGAGCTCCTTCCAACCTCAACCACCCCGTGATCCTGGGAAATCAAGGCTGGGACGAGCAGAGATGGGGAAGGAGCACCCAGCAGCCCCAGAATTCCTCCTCTGCCCTCATTCCCGGTGTTCTCCTTTATTCCCAGGGCTCGCGAGGCCTTCCAGGCCGGATCGGCGCTCCCGGAGCCAAAGGTGCCACGGTGAGCCAAGCCCAGATTTCCACCCTGCTCCAGCTGCCCCATCCCCAAAATTGTTTCACACACATTCCCAGGAAAGTTTCGTGCGTGGAACCCTGAGGAATCCACCTCATTTCTGTGGAAAATTCCCTCTTGGAAGGCCTGGAAGAGCAGGGAATCACAGAGGATCGGGAAGCTTTAAGATTTTTAGGGAATTTTGGGATAATCTGGTGTTAAAACTAAACTAAACCCTGCCCAAATCCCTCCTGATCCGTGGCACAGAATTCTCGGGAATCCACCCCATTTCTGTGGGAAAATCCCTCTTGGAAGGCCTATGAAAAGCAGGGAATCACAAAGGATTGGGAAGCTTTAAAATTTGCATGGAATTTCAGGATAATCTGGTGTTAAAACTAAACTAAACCCAGCCCAAATCCCTCCTGATCCGTGGCACGGAATCCTGAGGAATCCACCCCATTTCTGTGGGAAAATCCCTCTTGGAAGGCCTGGAAGAGCAGGGAATCACAGAGGATTGGGAAGCTTTAAGATTTTTAGGGAATTTTGGGATAATCTGGGGTTAAAAGCTAAACTAAACCCAGCCCAAATCCCTCCTGATCCGTGGCACGGAATCCTGAGGAATCCACTCCATTTCTGTGGAAAATTCCCTCTTGGAAGGCCTGGAAGAGCAGGGAATCACAGAGGATCGGGAAGCTTTAAGATTTTTAGGGAATTTCACGATAATCTGGGGTTAAAAGCTAAACTAAACCCAGCCCAAATCCCTCCTGATCCATGGCACAGAATTCTCAGGAATTCACCCCATTTCTGTGGGAAAATCCCTCTTGGAAGGCCTGGAAGAGCAGGGAACCATGGACCAGGAAGCTTTAAGATTTTTAGGGAATTTTGGGAAAATCTGGGGTTAAAAGCTAAACTAAACGCAGCCCAAATCCCTCCTGATCCATGGCACGGAATCCTGAGGAATCCACCCCATTTCTGTGGGAAAATCCCTCTTGGAAGGCCTGGAAGAGCAGAGAACCATGGACCAGGAAGCTTTAAGATTTTTAGGGAATTTCAGGAAAATCTGGGGTTAAAAGCTAAACTAAACCCTGCCCAAATCCCTCCTGATCCATGGCACAGAATTCTCAGGAATCCACCCCATTTCTGTGAGAAAATCCCTCTTGGAAGGTTTATGAAGAGCAGGGAATCACAGAGGATTGGGAAGCTTTAAGATTTTTAGGGAATTTTGGGATAATCTGGGGTTTAAAAACTAAACTAAACCCTGCCCAAATCCCTCCTGATCCATGGCACGGAATTCTCAGGAATCCACCCCATTTCTGTGGGAAAATCCCTCTTGGAAGGCCTATGAAAAGCAGGGAATCACAAAGGATTGGGAAGCTTTAAGATTTGCAGGGAATTTCGGGAAAATCTGGGGTTAAAAACTAAACCAATCCCAGCCCAAATCCCTCCTGATCCATGGCACGGAATTCTCAGGAATCCACCCCATTTCTGTGGGAAAATCCCTCTTGGAAGGTTTATGAAGAGCAGGGAATCACAGAGGATTGGGAAGCTTTAAGATTTTTAGGGAATTTCGGGAAAATCTGGGGTTAAAACTAAACCAATCCCAGCCCAAATCCCTCCTGATCCATGGCACGGAATTCTCAGGAATCCACCCCATTTCTGTGGGAAAATCCCTCTTGGAAGGTCTGGAAGAGCAGGGAACCATGGACCAGGAGGCTCTAAGATTTTTAGGGAATTTTGGGAAAATCTGGGGTTAAAAACTAAACCAATCCCAGCCCAAATCCCTCCTGATCCATGGCACGGAATTCTCAGGAATCCACCCCATTTCTGTGAGAAAATCTCTCTTGGAAGGTTTATGAAGAGCAGGGAATCACAGAGGATTGGGAAGCTTTAAGATTTTTAGGGAATTTCGGGAAAATCTGGGGTTAAAACTAAACTAAACCCAGCCCAAATCCCTCCTGATCCGTGGCACGGAATTCTCAGGAATCCACCCCATTTCTGTGGGAAAATCCCTCTTGGAAGGCCTGGAAGAGCAGGGAACCATGGGCCAGGAAGCTCTAAGATTTTTAGGGAATTTCGGGAAAATCTGGGGTTAAAAACTAAACCAATCCCAGCCCAAATCCCTCCTGATCCGCGTCTTAGCAACAGCCTGGGCTCAGATCTAAATTGGTGCCGGGCTCTTATCAGCACCATTAGTCCCTTATCAGTAAACAACGCTAATGAGCCTTAATGGGCTTTTTATGGAGGGATTGGGAAGTTGGATAAGAGAAATGGAGCAGTTGGTGACAGAGGCAATGTTGATGTTATTGTTGTGGTCATAATCATGCTTAAAATTAATATTATTTTTATTGTTATTGCTGCTAACACTTGGATTCGTCATCCCCGCTCCATTTCGCAACGGAATTTTTATCTAGGGAATATTCCCCACCTACTTTCCTCCAAGGCGAGCTTGGAGTTGGGATAATCTCCAGTTTTAAGGATTCCAAATTATCTTGGTTATGGGTTAAATTAGTGTTAGTTTGTTAATTGGTCTCATTTGGTAATAGTTAAATTTTAGTGATCTGAAATTTCCAGGCTGAGGTGGGACTTTATCTCCGAGTGTCATCCCAGGATCATGCCTTTCCTTGCTTTTCCAGAGTTTTCCCGATGTTTTGGGGGTTCTTTGTCCTCTACTGCTTTTCCATCCACAGGGAGAAGTTGGCAGTCCTGGAAAACCAGGAATTCCAGGATCGAATGGACAGCGTGGACCAAAGGTGAGGATCTGAACCATCACAAAATCATGGAATGGTTTGGGAAGGGACATTAAAGGTCATCCCTCGAGAGTTTTCCCAGAAGTTTTCCCAAATCCACCTCTGGAAAATGCTCGTGTCCTCCAAAGGGCATGAATTGGGTTTTCCCGGATCTGTTCCCATAAATCATCATGGATTGGGTGAGGATTCTTGGATATTGGGATTGGGATCTTTACTCACCTCCTCAGCTGAGTTAATCCATCCCAGTGCTGATGCTCCACAGCCCCTTTTCCATGTTTATGGGAATTTTCCCTCTCCTGGAATACCACCAGTGCCCAGACTGAGGTGACACTCAGTAAATACCTCTAACCCAAGGAAAAACCAGTTCATTCCCAAAATCCCAGCTTTTCCAAGCCCACATGAGCCATGCTTTTATTACCTTGGCTCCTTCCAGGGCGAGCCAGGAGCCTCGGGGAACGACGGCGCCTCGGGAATTCCTGGGGAGAAAGGAGAAAAGGTTGGTGCCATTTCCGAGGAATAAATCCCACATCCATCAGGTGGAGTTAACAAAATTTCACATTTCCCACATCACTGGTGCCCTTTCCAGGGGGGAAATGTCAACTGGCTGGAATGTTAGGGTTGGGAATGCAGTTGGAAAAGGGCAGGGGAGAGAGGTCTCCTTAAATTCCCTTCTTTCCATGGATAAAATCCCAGGAGGAGCCAGTTTGGTGTGAGGAGAAGCCGGGAGTCACTGGCAGAGTTATTCCAGCACCATTCCCAAGGAAAATCCCTGGGATGCTCTGGGGTAGGAGAAGTGGATCAGGCTGTGGCCGCCCCGCCGTGGGAAATGGGAAAGGTCTCCAAGCTGATCCCGAGTTCTGTTCTCATCTCCTTGAGGAATTCCCACCTGGAGCACTCCCCACCAATCTTCCTCCTCGGCATTCCTTAATTTCCTGCTTTATTCCTTAAAAAAAACCACACCTAAGTTTGTACTCTGCCTCCTGGGGGGAAAAAATTGGGATTTCTGATAAAACAGTAAATTTTTAAGGGAAAAAAAAAAAACAAAACAAAACGAACTCTCAGCAGCCTCCATCAAATCTCTTGGCATTTTCCACCCTCAGACCCTTCCCACATTCCAGTCTCTGATGGATTTGGGATCTTAAAGGATTTTATTGTTCCCTACTCCCTGATGGTCAAACACCTCCTGAAGTCTCCGGCTGGTGGCTTGGAGACCATTCCCAGGGAATTCTCATTCCCTTCCTCTCCCACCCTTCTCCTCTCCCACAGATTTGTTTTCCACCACTGCTGGCTCTTGGATTTTTCCTTCTGCCGGGTTTCATGGGAATATTTTCTGTTCCAGCAGCTCTGGCAGAAAGCTCAGTGGTGAAGATGACATTTATAGGTTTGGGATCTTCCTCTTTCCTCATTTTTCCCCAGGGGTTACGAATGAAAGGGTTCCGTTCAGGTGAGCTGGGAATTTTGGAAATCTTGGAAAACCCAAGTCACCTTTTCTTCTGGACTAGGAAAGGTGGAGAGCAAAGCTCCCACGCCAGAGGAATGTGGGAGGTGTTCCCGTATTCCCAACCCCGTGGAAGCGTTTGGATGAGGTTTGGCTGCCCCATCCCTAAAACCCCTGTGATTCCCAGGGAGCCAAGGGAGTTCCTGGAGTGGCAGGATTCAAGGGACAAGCGGGATGGCCTGGGAAGCCTGGAGGGGCCGGAGCAGCTGGACCTCGAGGGCCACAGGGCGAGCCAGGCCCACAGGTGAGCAGCAGGTCCTGCATGCCACAGGAATCCCTCAGATCCTGCATCCCACAGGTCCTGAATCCCAACAGGAATCCCACAGGAATCCCTCAGATCCTGCATCCCACAGGAATCCCTCAGATCCTGCATCCCACAGGTCCTGCATCCCACAGGAATCCCACAGGAATCCCTCAGGTCCTGAATCCCACAGGTCCTGAATCCCAACAGGAATCCCACAGGAATCCCTCAGGTCCTGAATCCCACAGGTCCTGAATCCCAACAGGAATCCCACAGGAATCCCACAGTTCCTGAATCCCACAGGTCCTGAATCCCAACAGGAATCCCACAGGAATCCCACAGGTCCTGAATCCCACAGGTCCTGAATCCCAACAGGAATCCCACAGGAATCCCTCAGGTCCTGAATCCCACAGGTCCTGAATCCCAACAGGAATCCCACAGGAATCCCTCAGGTCCTGAATCCCACAGGAATCCTGAAGGTCCTGAAACCCACAGGTCCTGAATCCCACAGGAATCCCTCAGATCCTGAATCCCACAGGAATCCCAGCAGGTCCTGCATCCCACAGGAATCCCTCAGATCCTGAATACCACAGGAGTCCCAGCAGGTCCTGAATCCCACAGAAATCCCACGGATCCTGAATCCCAGTGGGTCCTGAATCCCACAGGAATCCCAAATCCCACAGGAACCCCCTCCTGGCCACCCCTGTCGTGTCCCCCTGTCCCCCCTCTCCAGAGCTCTCCCACATTCCCTCTTCCCGCAGGATTTTGATCCGTGGATTCCATCTCCCGCTTCCTTTCCCTGGGGACATTTTCCCTCCCCTTTCCTCCCCTCCTTTCCCGTCTCTCCAGGAGGAGATTTGACCTCTCCAGGGGGAGATAATTCCAAGTCACCAGGACACCAAGTGCTTCATTATCCCAGGATCAGGATGCCGAGGCTTGGGAAGCAGCCGGTGGCTCTCAGCTCCCGAGTTTAATGAATATTTTTGCATTCCAGCCACGCTGGGCACCTTTAGAATCATAGGGGAAAAAAAATCCTGGGAAATGAGATGTTAATTCCATCGATGAGCTGGATCACCCTGCCCTGGAAGTTTTCTGGAGACAGCTCCGAGAAATAAATAACTTTGCAAAGTGGAAAAAGAAAAAAGGCTGGAAATGAAAATTCCCTCCGTGGTTTTGCTGGGAGAGTTTCGGGCTTGGATTAAAGAATACAAAAATTACCTGGAAGATCCAAGAATCGGAGAAAAGTTGGAATAAAATAACCTGGAAAACCAAATTTTATCCGTAAGCCCTGCTTGATTCCTGACAACAGCAGCAATAATTTGGATTTTGGAGACAGAAGTTGGGACAATTCCCAATTTTTTGGGAAAATCTGAGTGAGCCTGGATCCCATCAGATCCATTCTCCTGGATTTCCAAGGATATCCTACAGATCTTTGCAGGAATTCTGACATGGATGGGTCACTAAAAAATCTCTATTCCACCTCATTCCCGCAGAATTTTCCTCCTTTTTTCCCAAGGCGATATCCATTGACAACTTTTACACCACGTCAGCTCCATCGGGATCAAATCGTGGCGGGATTTTGGCAGATTCCACGTGAAAAATAATGTTTTGATTAATTAAGTTATTAAAAACGACAACCTCGGTATCTGGAATGGGAGATGTCTATCGGAACATGAGGCTGCTCTTCAGAAAGACAAAAAATGTGCGATCCCGTGGAATTCCCAAAAAAAAAAAGGGATTTAAGGCAATAAGAGGGATGCAGAGCAGGAAGGATAAACAAGGAACTCGACCCATATCCAGAAATTCCCAATTTTTTTTTTTTTTCATGGCACCAGATCTCCTTTAATCAACTCCTTTATCACAAAATCAACTTGAAAACAACTCCCAAATATTTCTATTTTTTTTTTTTTTCCCCTAAAGACACTTGGATTTTCTCCCTGATAATTTGCCTTTTGGAAGCTGAATTTTACCTGGAAAAATACCTCTGGAAATCGGCATCTTCCTTAAAAATAAGAGCTTGAAGCCCCTAAATAAAGATGCTGGAAGTGTGACGGGAATCTTTAAGAGGAATTTTGAAGGGTGGTTGTAGGAGGAAGGTGGGAAAAGGTCCTTCCGGAACAATAAAATATGGATTAAATCCCGCTACAGCCCATGGAAACAAAATTATTCTTCCTCCTCTTGCTCCCCAGGCTGTGCCTTGCCATGAAAAATAAATCAAAGGAATCGCAGGAGGGAGGAAGGAGCCGAAAGTACAAGATTCCCTCATGGATATTTAAAAAGGCTGGAATTTTTGATGTTATTAGCGAGCCCAGAAAAGCCTGTCTGGGATAATAAATGGCTTTTTTTTTATTTTTTTGGACACTGATTAAAGAGAGGCCGTGAGGCGCCACTTTTCCCACCCACGGCGCTCCGTGGCTTCTCCTGGAATTAAAGAGAAACGCTGGGAATGGCTTGTGGGGTTGGGACACGGGGGGGAAAAAATTCCAGAGCACATTCCCAGGTTGGGTTTTAGGGGGAAAAAATCCCAAAGAAATTGGGGATATCTCTGGATATCTGCCTGAACTCTCCTTCTCCTCTCCAGGGTCCACCAGGGAGAAGAGGGAGATCCCAGCTCTGCCTCCAGGGACCGCCGGGCATGGACGGGCCGAAAGGAGAAGCGGTCAGTACGGGAACGATCCGCTGGGGCTCCCAAAATTCCAAACTGGGCTTGGATGAACCTTGGATCCTCCAGGTTTCGTCTCTCAGATTTCCCAACACCAGCAGAGCCATCACAATCCCAAATTCCAGGCGTCGGACACGGGCAGCGCTGCCCAAATTCCTGCCTGGAGGCGCCTCCAGCTGGGGCGGGAGATTCCTTTGGGAAAACGAGAAATTTTGGATCAGCAGAGCAGGAATGACCCCCTAATCAGTGCGGGGTCATTAACGCACAATTAACGCTCAGCAGAGAATTCCATAAGGATTTTGGATCCCGGCCTGTTTGGGGTCAATCCCTACACCCTGCATCCCAGTGTCCCGAGGGATTTTAGGATCAGGAGTGGCACTGCTTCAGCTCCATGTGCTGCTGGGGGATAATGTGATTTTTTTCCTGGCGCTGGAAGCGAGCGTGGATTGAGAAAAATGATCCTCCCGGCTTTAATTGGGATCATCCTTCTTGTCCTTTAATGTTTTGAAGTCCCCTTAATGCACAAATCCAGTTTCCAGCAGTTGGGAGTGGAAAATTTGTCAGGGTGTTTTTATCCCTTGTGGACAAAGCTCGACATCTCCTTGTTTTTCCATCTTTCCAGCACTGGAATTGCAGCTCCAGTTTCAAATCTTTTGCTTGAGCTGATTCCCAAAGATT
Source organism: Lonchura striata (assembly GCF_046129695.1). Classification (NCBI taxonomy): domain Eukaryota; kingdom Metazoa; phylum Chordata; class Aves; order Passeriformes; family Estrildidae; genus Lonchura; species Lonchura striata. The sequence continues at coordinate 71,624,645 of NC_134607.1, forward strand.
CTGTGCAGACCCTCTCCTTGTATCCACCTCTTCCAGCTGGAAAATAAACCCAATTTGATCCGTGGATTTCATCTCCCAGTTTTTTTCCCTCTAGAGATTTTCCCTCCCCTTTCCTCCCCTCCTTTCCCATCTCTTCAGGGGAATATTTGACCTCTCCACGGGGAGATAATTCCAAGTGATCAGGACACCAAGTGCTTCATTATCCCAGGATCAGGATGCTGAGGCTTGGGAACGGCGGCTCCCGTTTTTAATGAATATTGTTGGGATGCAGCAGAGCTCCCAAAAAATCTGGGATGATCTGATGGACCCATGGACGAGGCCGTTCCTGTCAGCCACTCGCAGAAAATCCCTAAAATTTAGAGGGAAACACGTGAGGCTTTTTACCCACCTCCCTTCCGAGCTATCATCCCTGAGGAGCGCTTATTCCCGGAGCTTTTCATGGACAATCTCCGAGGATTTGGTGATGATGGAATGTTTTCCACAGGGGGAAAATGGTCCTGCCGGGCAGAAAGGAGCCAAGGGCGATCCGGGCCTTTCCGTGAGTGCTTGTTCTCAAGATCGTTTCCCATTTTGGGGGGAAAATGGAGAAAATTGGCCAAAGAGGCCGAGGGGAGGAGGGAAACGCTGGGAAACGGATTCACTCCGAGAATATTTGGGGAATGAAGCTGTCGGGGATGGCAGAGCCAGGCTCTACAAAGCCAAGCCTAAAGGACCAGGCCGGTTTTTCCCTCCCCAATCTTTGCCACGACTCCCAGCTCCTGGCTGTCCGACAGGATCGGTGCTCCGGGGCGGATCCAAGCCAAAGGAAAAGCAGGAGAGGGAAATTCCCCTCATCTTCAAAGCCTTTAGGGAAAAGCGGCCTTCCAAATGCTGAGGAAGAAGGAAGGGTTACACCTCATGGATCGGGACAAAATTCCTGCTGCAGCTCCCTCCGCATCCCTTCGTCCCGGATTTTGTGCCACTTTTGTGACACGAGGCATTCTTTCCATTTCCCCAGGGTGTGGATTGATTTTTCCAAGCAGGATTCATTTTAGCCAGGGGGGTTGTGGGAAAGGATCTCCTGAATTTGGGGCTGTGGAAAATTCCAGCTCCCTGCATGGGAAGATACCCCAAACTTGATGACCCCAGGAAGTCCAGTTGGACATGGATCATCCCACAGGGAAGATTCCCAACGGATCAGTGGCTGTCAGCTGTCCCAGGGATGAAGGATGGGCTCCAAATCCATGAGATCACAGCTCTCATTCCATGGGGAAAGGCTTTGGCTGGCAAAGAGGCAGAGAAAGCAGGAGGAGGCGCAGCTCCAAATGATCAAAGGTGGTTCCACAGCCCCATTCCCAAGGGGAAATCCTGGAGGATAACTTGGATGCAGGTGGCTCCAAGGCTTTTCAGAGCTCGGGGAAGTTTGGGAGATCGTGGCTTTGGGGACAACGCCACGAGCGTGGGGACACTCCTTGGAAAGCCAGCCCAGGTTTGAGGGGTGACATGGGTTGGGTTCCCATTCCTCGTGGCCAGAGGAGCTGGCTGCAGGAAAACCTGGAATTTCCAGATGGAATGAGGCACAAATCTTGACCCGAGCTCCCCGTCACACCAAATCTCCGCTCTCGTTACGCCCCAAACGAGGCGGCTCCACCTCGGTGGGACAATGCCAAGAAGGTGGGGACACTCCTTGGAAAGCCAGCCCAGGTTTGAGGGGTGACATGGGTTGGGTTCCCATCCTGTATGGCCAGAGGAGCTGGCTGCAGGAAAACCTGGAATTTCCAGATGGAATGAGGCACAAATCTTGACCCGAGCTCCCCGTCACACCAAATCTCCGCTCTCGTTACGCCCCAAACGAGGCGACTCCACCTCAGTGGGACAATGCCAAGAAGGTGGGGACACTCCTTGGAAAGCCAGCCCAGGTTTGAGGGGTGACATGGGTTGGGTTCCCATCCTGTATGGCCAGAGGAGCTGGCTGCAGGAAAACCTGGAATTTCCAGATGGAATGAGGCACAAATCTTGACCCGAGCTCCCCGTCACACCAAATCTCCGCTCTCGTTACGCCCCAAGCGAGGCGACTCCACCTCGGTGGGACAATGCCAAGAAGGTGGGGACACTCCTTGGAAAGCCAGCCCAGGTTTGAGGGGTGACATGGGTTGGGTTCCCATCCTGTATGGCCAGAGGAGCTGGCTGCAGGAAAACCTGGAATTTCCAGATGGAATGAGGCACAAATCTTGACCCGAGCTCCCCGTCACACCAAATCTCCGCTCTCGTTACGCCCCAAACGAGGCGACTCCACCTCGGTGGGACAATCAGGGAGATGCTGCCAGGGTCGGAATTGATCCCTAAATTCCCTTTTTCCCACTCTGGCACAGGAGGAAGAGGTGAAGGAAGTGCTGAGGAGCGAAATGAGAGGGATTTGTGGTGAGTTGGCCCCTGGCGACCCTGCCAGCAGCTAAATTGGAGCCACCTCCGCGTCGGCACGCGTCCAAATGTCACCGTCAGCAGCAGGTGGAGCGGGGCCCCTCTCCAGGAGGGTGGAATTCCAGGCCCTGCAGATTCCTGACCTCCCGAAATTCTCCGGTTTTATCCTTTATTCCCCCCCTGTCTCTTCCCGTTTGGTTTTGTCAGCAAATCTTTCCCCCATTTCCTCAGGGATGGGGAAAGCGCTGGGTCACTCGGAGCTCGCCGAACCTTTTAATTCCCAGTTTTTTGTGGCATTCCTTGGCATTGTGCACAGTTCTCCACTCCCACGGGGAATAGCTACCACCAGCACCACAAAAAAAAAAGAAAAAAAACAAAAAAAACCCACAAAAAAACCCAAAAACAAAATAAAACAAAAACAAAACAAAACAAAACAAAACAAAAAAACCACAAAAAAACCCAAAAATCCCCACCCAAAACCATCAAACAAACAAAACCCACAAAAAAAAAAAATCAAATCAAACAACAGAAACACAACAAACAAAAAACACAAAAAAAAAAAAAAAGGAAAATTTGGGGATGTTTTTATCCCAGAACCTCAACACTGAAATTTTTTGAGGTCTTGCTTTCCTTGCCCTGAAGAAATCCATAAATTTGAGATCCAGCAGAAAATTCCTACCTCATTCCCTGGGCTTTCCCTATGGATATGGAGGATTTTTAGGTTCACCACTGCTGGAGCTGTTAGGAAGCATTTGGATCCTTGAAAACGGGGAAAAAGGGATGAAAAATAATCCATAAAAGTAATTATTTCCTCGGCAAATCTTATTTACGTTGGGAAAAAAAAAGTAGCAAACCAACTCTTCCCTGTCTCTTCTGTCTGCAGGTTGTGGAGGCGAGTTGGGAAGGATGTCCATGGAGAAGGGTAAGGCTGGGAATTCATGCAGGAAAGGATCTTCTCCTTGCCCCAAACCAGCCCCAGACTGCAAGTGAAAAGTTGTTTTTAGGAATAAATGGGGTTTTTTTCTGGGATTCAGTGCAGGAAATGTCGGATCACCAACAGCTTTTGGATCCTGGCTTGAGGGGGACGGGTTTTCCTGAGAGGAATCTGAGGGATCCGAGGGAATCCTGGAAGTCTCCTGTTTTCACCCCCTCCTCCAGGACATGATCGAATCCCTTCCTGACTCCCAGTTTTTAAAGCTGAACCCACAGAAATCCCAATCCCTGCCCACAAAATTCCGGGATTGCTCCACCATCCCAAGCCATCCCCGGGATCAGCTCCGGGACTCATGGGATCCTCAAATCCAATGGTCCCCGGAGTCCGGAGCGCTCCAAAAGCATCGGATCCGTCCTCAGTGACCCTCATCCCGCAGGTCTGCAGGCAGCTGAAGTCCACAGGCAGCTCCAAGGGTATTCCCAGTCTCGGGAATACACCGGGAATGGCGGAAAGTGGGAAGAAGAGCTTGGCACCACTGACGGCAGGACCACGGTGAAGCCCTTCGTGGAGCCACCTCCGCCCCTTGCAGGTGAGTCCAGCTGCCTCCTTCCCGTCTTTCCAACCGCGGAATGCTCATTCCGTGCTAAATCCGCTTCCCGGGATTTGGGCAGGAACGAGGCAGGGATGGGATTCCCGTGAGCTACCCCACGCTCTCGGAGACGACACGAGCCAACGTCCCTGGGAGGCAAGGAAAACCCAAATATTCACGGGATCGGTGGTGATCCCAGCCTTCCAAAGGGTTCCTTTTAAAAAGCTGGGAGGAGGCTCCCGCTTCCGGCATGATTTTGTCCCACTTTTCCCACCACACCCTTGGCAAATTCCAGCAAAACTTCCAAGCGGGAAGAAATGGCATCTCTGAGACCCGACACTCATCCCGGATTGGTTCTGCCCAGGGCCTCGTGAAGGTTGTAATAAAGGATAAAACCACAGCTTAAAAACGTGGGAAAACCTGTTTTCCGTGAGTTTTTCCTTTTGGAAAAACCACCGGAGCTGTTCCTGCCAGTGTTTTCCAAGAGGGAAGGGCCCCGGGAGAGCCAGATCTGCTCCTGGAGCAGGGCAAGAGCCACCCATGGACCTCGTGGTCTCCTCGCCAGGGCATGGATTTCCATCTGGATTCGTGGGAGAGAGGGAAAACAGGAGGGATTTGTGGCAGGATTCCTCCTACCTGGAGCTCCAACCAAAAATTTCAGGACAGGATTAAAAATCAGGGAGAATTTGGGATCGTTTCTTGTAATCCAGCAGACGAAGATCAGATTTGGTGGCCAGGAGGAGGACGAGAAGGAGGGTTGGGTACAATGGGTGGCACAGCTGGAGAAATAATTCGAAATAAATTAAAAATTAAAAAAAAAAAAAAAATACACTTAAAAATTAATTTTAAAACAACTAAATAAATAAATTTTTTAAAAAAATGTAAATCCCATTGTGCTGAGCGAGACACCCCGACGTTGCCACCTTTACACCCCAAAATCAGCTGTAGCGTTGCCCTACGGTTTATGGCGTATTATGGGATGCAAGTGTGATGTTCCTGGGGAATTTCTTCCAAATTAGGGGCACGGAGCAGTGGAACGGTTTTCCAGCCTGGGGGTTTGGGGCTTAATTAAATCTGATCAAACACCGTCATTAAATCCTCTTTGTCACCCCAAAAACATCCTCTAGGGGAGGTCTCCGAGATCCAAATTCCAGTCTGAGAGGGAGCTGGACTCCATGATCCTTCCAGTTTGGGACATGGAATGGTTTGGGATGGAAGGGACCTTAAAAATCCCCCAATTCCAGGCCAAGGAGTCCAAAACATGTTTGGATTCCAGGTTTTTTCCAGGCCTCTCTCCAGTTTGGGACATGGAATGGTTTGGGATGGAAGGGACCTTAAAAATCCCCCAATTCCAGGCCAGGGGAGTCTAAAAAATATTTGGATTCTGGGGTTTTTCCAGGCCTCTTTCCATTTTGGGACATGGAATGGTTTGGGATGGAAGGGACCTTAAAAATCATCCAATTCCAGGCCAGGGAGTCCAAAAAATATTTGGATTCCAGGTTTTTTACAGATCCTTCAAATTCAGGACATGGAATGGTTTGGGATGTCCTTAATAATCCTCCAATTCCAGGCCAGGGGAGTCTAAAAAATATTTGGATTCCAGGGTTTTTACAGACCCTTCAAATTCAGGACATGAATTTATTTGGGGTGTCCTTAAAAATCATCCAATTCCAGGCCAGGGAGTCCAAAAAATATTTGGATTCCGGGGTTTTTCCAGACCCTTCTAATTCAGGACATGAATTTATTTGGGGTGTCCTTAAAAATCTTCCAATTCCAGGCCAAGGGAGTCCAAAAAATATTTGGATTCCAGGGTTTTTCCAGGCTTCTTTCCAGTTTGGGATATGGAATGGTTTGGGATGGAAAAGGCTTTAAAAATCCTCCAATTCCAGGCCAAGGAGTCCAAAAAACATTTGGATTCCGGGGTTTTTCCAGGCCTCTTTCCATTTTGGGACATGGAATGGTTTGGGATGGAAAAGGCTTTAAAAATCCTCCAATTCCAGGCCAGGGAGTCCAAAAAATATTTGGATTCCGGGGTTTTTACAGACCCTTCAAATTCAGGACATGAATTTATTTGGGGTGTCCTTAAAAATCATCCAATTCCAGGCCAAGGGAGTCCAACAAAGATTTGGATTCCAGGTTTTTTACAGATCCTTCTAATTCAGGCCATGGAATGGTTTGGGATGTCCTTAATAATCCCCCAATTCCAGGCCAAGGGAGTCCAAAAAACATTTGGATTCCAGGTTTTTTACAGACCCTTCATATTCAGGCCATGGAATGGTTTGGGATGTCCTTAAAAATCCTCCAATTCCAGGCCAGGGGAGTCCAACAAAGATTTGGATTCCGGGGTTTTTCCAGGCCTCTTTCCAGTTTGGGATATGGAACAGTTTGGGATGGAAGGGACCTTAAAAATCCTCCAATTCCAGGCCAGGGGAGTCCAAAAAACATATGGATTCCGGGGTTTTTCCAGGCCTCTTTCCAGTTTGGGATATGGAATGGTTTGGGATGGAAAATGCCTTAAAAATCATCCAATTCCAGGCCAAGGGAGTCCAAAAAATATTTGGATTCCGGGGTTTTTACAGACCCTTCAAATTCAGGACATGAATTTATTTGGGGTGTCCTTAAAAATCATCCAATTTCAGGCCAAGGGTGTCCAAAACATATTTGGATTCCAGGTTTTTTCCAGGCCTCTCTCCAGTTTGGGACATGGAACAGTTTGGGATGGAAAATGCCGTAAAAATCATCCAATTCCAGGCCAAGGGAGTCCAACAAATATTTGGATTCCGGGGTTTTTACAGACCCTTCAAATTCAGGCCATGGAATGGTTTGGGATGGAAAAGGCCTTAAAAATCATCCAATTCCAGGCCAAGGGAGTCCAAAAAATATTTGGATTCCAGATTTTTTACAGATCCTTCAAATTCAGGCCATGGAATGGTTTGGGATGGAAAATGCCGTAAAAATCCCCCAATTCCAGGCCAAGGGGTCCGACAGAGATTTGGATGGGAGGGTTTTTATGGCTCCCTTTCCAACCTGAGGCATGGAGCAGTTTGGGTGGGAAGGGGCCTTAGGGATCATCCAATTCCCAGCTCATATTCCACGGTTCTGTGATTCCCCGGGATGGAGAGCTTTGGGAAGAGCTTTGGGAAGGGTTTTCAATCCAACCCATGCACGCTGGCCCCATCCAGGGGTAAGGAATGAACGCATCCCAAAAAAACCCAGCCGATCCCAGAACCAAACCCCAAACCATCGCTCCGGGCGCTCTGCCGACGTCCGTGCCGGACGTCCGCGTCTCCCGTGGGGACGGAAACTCGCTCGGCAGCGCCCGGGATGGGACGGATGGGACGTTCCGGGTGTTGTGGGATCACGGCAGCAGCCAACGATCCCGTTAAAACGCGGGGCCGAGGCGGGAGGGCTCATCCATCCGTCTCCGCCACGCGCCGAGCGCGTCTCCGAACGCCAGATTCCCATCGCTCCCGGCTTTTCCGAGGCTCCAGCCTGACGTTTATCTCCGGCAAACAGCCAAGAAAATTCCATTTTCCCTGACGGACGGCCGACCTCTCGCGCGGGGTTGTTTAACACCATTACAGGGATTTATTGCCGCCGGTCGCTCCGTGACATTTCTTGGGAGAACTCGTTAGCCGCGGGAAGGCTCCAAGGGGCTTGACTTCAATGAGGGATAATTTGTTTGCACGCCCTCATTCCATGTGATTTCCTTGGATTTTTTTCCTCCCAACCCTCCAGCTCCAGCCCCGGAGCAGCAGACAACGGGAACCTCTCGGCGAGGAGCCCGCAGCCAATTCCCAGGAGGAAAACTGGGAATGAAGTGACATTTTGGGAATGAAGTGGCATTTTGGGAATGAAGTGACATTTTGGGAATGAAGTGGCATTTTGGGAATGAAGTGGCATTTTGGGAAGAAGTCACTTCCCAGGTGGGAAGCTGGGAATGAAGTGACATTTTGGGAATGAAATGGCATTTTGGGAAGAAGTCAATTCCCAGGTGGGAAGCTGGGAATGAAATGGCATTTTGGGAATGAAGTCACTTCCCAGGTGGGAAGCTGGGAATGAAGTGACATTTTGGGAATGAAGTGACATTTTGGGAAGTCACTTCCCAGGTGGGAAGCTGGGAATGAAGTGGCATTTTGGTAATGAAGTGACATTTTGGGAAGAAGTCACTTCCCAGGTGGGAAGCTGGGAATGAAATGACATTTTGGGAATGAAATGGCATTTTGGGAAGAAGTCACTTCCCAGGAGGAAAACTGGGAATGAAGTGACATTTTGGGAATGAAGTGACATTTTGGGAATGAAGTGACATTTTGGGAATGAAGTGACATTTTGGGAAGTCACTTCCCAGGTGGAAAGCTGGGAATGAAGTGACATTTTGGCATTTTGATCCAGAAAAACACACTGGGAGCATCCTCCTGGAATTCCCTGAATGCAAATGTTCCCGTGGAAATATCCCACCCAAAATCCAGGGTGCAACCAGCCCTTTGTCCCTCTGGGAATCCACTCGGATTCCCTCCTTTATCCACTCCCACATATCCCCATTTTTCCTGGAGAATCCACTCCTGGATATCCCCATTTTTCCCGGAGAATCCACTCCTGGATTATCCCCATTTTTCCATTCTGGGAATCCACTCGGATTCCCTCCTTTATCCACTCCCACACATCCCCATTTTTCCCGGAGAATCCACTCCTGGATATCCCCATTTTTCCTGGAGAATCCACTCCTGGATTATCCCCATTTTTCCATTCTGGGAATCCACTCGGATTCCCTCCTTTGTCCACTCTGGGATCCATCCCAGGGGTGGGTGTGGGGATGTTTTCCAGAAAAAAAATCCAAGCCTGGATTTTTACGGGACTGTTTTTATGGATTTTTTTATGGACTGTTACGGGGATGTTTTCCAAAGTGTGACCTTTTCCCACCTGGATCCAACCCCTGGATGGTTCCGGGGTGTTTTCCCACGTGGATCCAAGCTCTGGGAATTTTGGGGTGTTTTCCCATGGGAATTGTGGGGTGTTTTCCCATGGAATTTTGGGGTGTTTTCCCATGGGAATTGTGGGGTGTTTTCCCACCCGGATCCAGCCCTTGGGAATTGTGGGGTGTTTTCCCACGTGGATCCAAGCTCTGGGAATTGTGGGGTGTTTTCCCATGGGAATTGTGGGGTGTTTTCCCACCCGGATCCAAGCTCTGGGAATTGTGGGGTGTTTTCCCACCCGGATCCAGCCCTTGGGAATTGTGGGGTGTTTTCCCATGGGAATTGTGGGGTGTTTTCCCATGAGGAATTGTGGGGTGTTTTCCCACCCGGATCCAGGCTCTGGGAATTGTGGGGTGTTTTCCCTTGGGAATTGTGGGGTGTTTTCCCACCCGGATCCAGCCCTTGGGAATTGTGGGGTGATTTCCCATGGGAATTGTGGGGTGATTTCCCATGGGAATTGTGGGGTGATTTCCCACCCGGATCCAAGCTCTGGGAATTGTGGGGTGTTTTCCCACCCGGATCCAGGCTCTGGGAATTGTGGGGTGTTTTCCCATGGGAATTGTGGGGTGTTTTCCCATGGGAATTGTGGGGTGTTTTCCCATGGAATTGTGGGGTGTTTTCCCACCCGGATGCAGCCCTTGGGAATTGTGGGGTGTTTTCCCATGGGAATTTTGGGGTGTTTTCCCATGGGAATTGTGGGGTGTTTTCCCATGAGGAATTGTGGGGTGTTTTCCCACCCGGATCCAGCCCATGGGAATTGTGGGGTGTTTTCCCATGGGAATTGTGGGGTGTTTTCCCATGGGAATTGTGGGGTGTTTTCCCATGGGAATTGTGGGGTGTTTTCCCATGGAATTGTGGGGTGTTTTCCTGCAGCCCATGGATGAGGGCTCCTGCCAGCACCATTCCCATTCCCAGATCGTTCCCAGGAGCTCCTGGACATCTCCCTTGGGTTAATTCCATGGAAGTGTGCATGGATCCACCAGGTCCAGATATTTCGGAGGTTTTTGTGCTTTCCAAGGACTGAAGTAGTGCAGGAATTTGGGGATTTGTGCCTTCGGAACCCTGGAATGTTCCACCCAAGAACACTCTGGCATCTCCTCAGCTCAATCCTAGACCGGTTTAGGACTGGATTAACACCCGGGCTTGGGGTGTCACCTCATCCAGGGAATGGGAAAATCCCCTGGAAGCACAGCTTGGCTTCCACTGCCAGATCCAGGAGTTTTGGGATCGCTTTGTGAGGATTTTCCCTCCTCTCCAGCTCATCCCAAATGGGGCCTGGCAGGGATGCAATCCCTGCTCCGAGCAGGGCGGGAGCTGGGACTGATCCCCGCCTTCCAAGGAAAATATTCCTCTCCCAAAATTCCCTCTGGGGAAAAAAAATCCGTGAATTCCCTACAATCCGTTAAAAAAAAAAAAAAATCCTCTGGTGAGGTTCATCTGCTCTGGGTTTGAGGGAAACTGTAAAAAGAGAGAGGAGTTAAACCTCAGATCTGTAATTTTGGGAATATTTTTGAGATCCGGGCCCAGCAGCACCGGGAAATGGCTGAAACTCCTCCTGCCCGTTTTTATTTCCAGGGAATTTGCTTTGGGAGCAGCTGAAGGGACCTCCAGCGTGCTTTGTGGGAATCCAAAACCACCGGGAATGGGATTCATCCCAATCCAAGACACATCCTTGAGTTCTCCGTGCGCCCGTTTTTCCTGGCCGATCCCAAGCAGAGCCAGGATTGGGATATTTGCTTTTTGGGGATGTGGGATGGGCCAATCCCCGCGGTGTCAGGGACCTCCCAAGCCGCTGCGAGCTTGGGAATTCCAAGAGGGAATTCTCCAGATTGCAGCCAGCATTCCCATTGTTTCCTCTCCTCTCTTTTTCCCAAAAAGGCAGAGGGATCTGAGCGGCTCCAAGCGCTTCGTTTAAATCCAGTGGGATTGGGAAGAGTCACCCCGACCCCTCCGGGATAAGGACGAGGAGAACAAACACCGAGAAACTGGAAAAAAAGATGTGGGAAAACTGGAATTATGGACATCGTGGGATGAGGAGAGGGAAACCTCTGGATACACAGGAAAAGGAGGGTGGGAAGGGCAGAATTCCTGAGCCAAACCACGTGGCACGGAATTCCCGAGTTTTATTTCGGTAAAATAAAAGTGTCTCAATGCTGTGGAATTCTGGAGCGTTCGCCTGGAAGAGGGAAACCTCGGGAATGGCAGAGAAAGGTGGGAAAAATCTGTTTTTCCAGCTGGATCAGGTGGAGCCCCATCCCTTTTTGGCCTGGCCCTAAACTCCCTGGAGCCTTCAGAATTCCCACCTCCTCCTCCTCCTCTTGGGAATTCCCTGGGGCCTTCAGAATTCCCACCTCCTCCTCCTCCTCTTGGGAATTCCCTGGGGCCTTCAGGAATTCCCACCTTCTCCTCCACTCCTCCTTCCTTTAGGAATTCCCTGGGCAGGTTAAGAGGATCCACCCAAAAATCTCCAAGAAAAAAAACAGGGAATTCCCTGGGCAGGTTAAGAGGATCCACCCAAAAATCTCCAAGAAAAAAAACAGGGAATTCCCTGGGCAGGTTAAGAGGATCCTCCCAAAAATCTCCAAGAAAAAAAACAGGGATCCAAGCCAGGCTTGTCCCTAAAAAAATCCACTTCCAAGTCCTCAAGGAGCTTGGAGCTGCAACTTGTGGAAATCCAAGAAAAGGTGTGGAAATCCAGGAAGAGGGACTCCAAATCCCGGGATTTTGGTCCCATGGAGACACAGCTGAGGGGGGTTCTGCTCCATGGGACAATCCTTGGGAAAGGTTACAGGATTTCCAATGGGAAAACAAGGATTTATCCAAAGTTTTCCACGTCGTTTGGTAAAACTGAGCTCGGATTTGCCAGGTTTCAGAATTCCCAGAGTTCGGATTTCCCAGGATTCGGGATTGGCTCTTTGCTCATTCCCTCACTCCCAAAATCCCGGGGACTGGGCAGGGAGGAGCAGAGATTTGGGGATTTTCCTTCCTTTTCCTCCTCCGCCCCAAAAAAGTGAAAAACATGGAATTTTGTAAGCCTTGGCAAGGAGCCGTTTCCAGAGGGACAATTCCAACCTCTCCTCCTGGAATCCTGGCCTGTCCCGAGATGTCCTTGGGCAGGAAAAACATTCCGGAAAAATATTCCCTGGGAGAAGAAACAAAACGTTCCCGGTGGGAAGAACGGCGTCACCCGGAAGGGAGGGATTGGGCTTTTCCAGAGGGCTCGGGAACGAGTGGAATTCTGAGAAACATTCCCACATTTTCCTGCTTTCCCTGCGTGAATGTACCCAGGAATGCAGCCTCTGGAATTCAACATCCCAGGAAATCTGGAATGAGTGGAATTCCAGCCCCCGGGGGAGTTGAGACCATCCAGGGAAATAAAGGATTTGGAATAATCAGGAAAGAATCTCATTCCCAAATTAAATGATCCGGGAAAGGGAGGCTTGGAAGAGGCACAGGTTCCCTGGTTGGAAAATAAAATCATGGAATGGTTTGGGATTGGAGGGACTTTAAGGAATATCCAATTCCACTCCTGCCATGGACAGGGAATCTTCTGCTGTCCCAGGCTGCTCCAACTTTTCCTTGGACATTCCAGGATCCAGCCCCAGCTGCTCTGGCAATCCCAGCCCAGCCAGGAATTCCTCATTCCCAAGATCCCATCCCTGGCTGCCCTCTGGCAGTGGGAGCCATTCCCTGGGTCCTGTCCCTCCAGGCTTTTCCCAAATTTCAGCTCTCCTGGAGCCCCTTCAGGCCCTGGAATGTGCTGGAAGCTCTCCCTGGATCCTTCCCTTCTCCAGGGGAACATTCCCAGCTCTCCCAGCCTGACACTGGATCCATCTCCTCTCCAAGAAATTCATGGACCCAGGGGCTTCACTTGGAATCTCAGGAAGCCATGAAGGGTCTCCCTTCCCTTTCCCTCTCTTTTCTATCCCCATTTTCCATAAAAATCCCTCAGGATGGATCCTGAGTGTCCCAAATCCCAGAATCCTGGACCAGTTTGGGTGGGAAGGGACCTCAAAGCTCATTCCAGGGCCACCTGCCATGATCTCAGGGTGCTCCAGTCCTTCCTGGGACATTGCAGGGATCCAGGGGCAGCCCCAGCTGCTCTGGCAATCCCAGCCCAGCCAGGAATTCCTCATTCCCAAATTCCCACCCATCCCTTCCATTAAGGATAACAAGCCGTTCGATAATTAAGAATTCAACATGGAATTTTCTCCCAAATCCCAAAAGCAAAAATTCCTCAATCCCGCTCCCTGGGGAGGCTCTTCCCAATTCCTTTGGATGCTCTGGGAGCAGGAGGCCAAATCCTGCTCCAGCCTTTAGGATCTGGAGCCAAAAATTGTGGGAATTGGTCACCGAGGCTGAGGAGACGCCAAGCAGCAGAAATTCCAGGAAAATCCTTGATAAATCTGGGAATGCACAGGGGTGGAGGCAGCAGAAATTCCAGGAAAAATTCCTTGATAAATCTGGGAATGCACAGGGGTGGAGGCAGCAGAAATTCCAGGAAAATCCTCGATAAATCTGGGAATGCACAGGGGTGGAGGCAGCAGGAATTCCAAGAAAATTTGATAAATCTGGGAATGCACAGGGGAGGAACGGGCCTGTGGGATCCGGGAAACTGAGGCAATTCCCTTCCTGCTGTTATTCCCAGAAATTTTTGGCCAATCCCTTCATTCTCCCTTTCCAGCCCAGCGCCATCCCTAAAAATCATCCCTAAAATTCCCGGACGTGCCTGGGAGAACGGCCTCGGGAAAAGCCGGGCCGAGCGGCGGAAATCTGGGATTTGACGCGCGCCAAGCCGGCGGAGGAACCCCCCGTGGAATTTGGGAATAAAGAGGGATTCGGGATCGGGATCCGCATCCCGGGGATGGGAATCCAACGGATCCAGGAGCGCTCCCGGCCCCTTTGCAGGACGGGATTCCTGGAATATTGGCTGCTGGAATATTGATCCATCCCTGGGATATTGGCTGCTGGAATATTGATCCATTCCTGGAATATTGGCTGCTGGAATATTGATCCATCCCTGGGATATTGGCTGCTGGAATATTGATACATCCCTGGGATATTGGCTGCTGGAATATTGATCCATCCCTGGGATATTGGCTGCTGGAATATGGATCCATCCCTGGGATATTGGCTGCTGGAATATTGATCCTTGGGATATTGGCTGCTGGAATATTGATCCATCCCTGGGATATTGGCTGCTGGAATATTGATCCATCCCTGGGATATTGGCTGCTGGAATATTGATCCATCCCTGGGATATTGGCTGCTGGAATATGGATCCATCCCTGGAATATTGGCTGCTGGAATATTGATCCCTGGGATATTGGCCGCTGGAATATTGATCCCTGGGATATTGGCCGCTGGAATATTGATCCATCCCTGGGATATTGGCTGCTGGAATATGGATCCATCCCTGGGATATTGGCTGCTGGAATATGGATCCATTCCTGGGATATTGGCTGCTGGAATATTGATCCATCCCTGGGATATTGGCTGCTGGAATATTGATCCATCCCTGGGATATTGGCTGCTGGAATATGGATCCATCCCTGGGATATTGGCTGCTGGAATATTGATCCATTCCTGGGATATTGGCTGCTGGAATATTGATCCATTCCTGGGATATTGGCTGCTGGAATATTGATCCATCCCTGGGATATTGGCTGCTGGAATATTGATCCCTGGGATATTGGCTGCTGGAATATTGATCCATCCCTGGGATATTGGCTGCTGGAATATTGATCCCTGGAATATTGGCTGCTGGAATATTGATCCCTGGGATATTGGCTGCTGGAATATGGATCCCTGGGATATTGGCTGCTGGAATATGGATCCCTGGGATATTGGCTGCTGGAATATGGATCCATCCCTGGGATATTGGCTGCTGGAATATTGATCCCTGGGATATTGGCTGCTGGAATACGGATCCCTGGGATATTGGCTGCTGGAATATTGATCCCTGGGATATTGGCTGCTGGAATATGGATCCCCGGATCCAGCCGGGAATTCCGGGAATCTCGGGGCCGCGCTGCCTCGGTGATTCCTACGCAATCCCAGCAAAGGGAAGGGATGGAGCGGGCCGGGAGGTCGGGATCATTTGCTAATTGGCTAACGAGCCAGGCTGGAATGGCACCGCTGGATGCGCCGGGAGACGGGATCGGATCCGTCGGGAAGGAGCCGACCAAACCCCGGCGGATGGAAAAGCAGCCGGAAAATCCCAGCTGGGATCGGGCTGGTTCCGGATGGATTTTTCCAGCGGGAGCAATTCCCGGTTCCCTCAAGGGAGGGTTGGGATCGATCCTGGAATGGTGGGACGGCTCCGTTGGGAAGGATCCCAAAGCTCATCCCAAGGCCGGGGAGGTCTCCCAGGATCCCGGCTCATCCCAGGCCTCGCCCGGCCTGGCCAAAATCCTGGAAAAGCCTCCGGGGCTCCTCCGGCCGCTCCGGAGCTTTTCCTGCCGTCCGCAGTGCGGAAATCCCCGCGCCGGGAATCCCGTAATCCCGGGGATCCCACGGCGAAATCCCGGCCCTGTGCCCAAATGGCCATTCCCAAATCCCAAATCCCAAATCCCAAATCCCCAATCCCAAATCCCAAATCCCAAATCCCAAATCCCAAATCCCAAATCCCAAATCCCAAATCCCAAATCCCAAATCCCTGTTCCAAAATCCCAGATCCCAAATCCCAAATCCCAAATCCCAAATCCCAAATCCCAATCCCAAATCCCAATTCCCAAATCCCAAATCCCAAATCCCAAATCCCAAATCCCCATTCCCAAATCCCAAATCCCAATCCCAAATCCCAAATCCCAAATCCCAAATTCCAAATTCCAAATTCCAAATCCCAAATCCCAAATCCCAAATCCCTGTTTCCCAAATCCCCATTCCCAAATCCCAAATCCCAAATCCCCATTCCAATCCCAAATCCCCGTTCCCAAATCCCAAATGCCCATTCCCAAATCCCAAATCCCAAATCCCCGTTCCCAAATCCCAAATCCCCAATCCCTGTTCCCAAATCCCCATTCCCAATCCCAAATCCCAAATCCCAAATCCCCATTCCCAAATCCCAAATCCCAAACCCCAAATCCCAAATCCCCAATCCCCAATCCCAAATCCCAAATCCCAAATCCCAAATCCCAAATCCCAAATCCCAAACCCCAAATCCCAAATCCCCAATCCCAAATCCCAAATCCCAAACCCCAAATCCCAAATCCCCAAATCCCCAAATCCCAAATCCCAAATTCCCAAATCCCAAATCCCAAATCCCAAATCCCCAATCCCAATTCCCAAATCCCCATTCCCAAATCCCAAATCCCAAATCCCAATTCCCAAATCCCAAATCCCAAATCCCAAATCCTGCACTTTTTGGGAATTTTTCCTTTTTCCCTCATCCCGCCCCTCGTCCTTCCCACCCCTCCCAAACCTCCCCTGGGATTGCGCTGAGAATTCCCAGAAAAAATTCCCAAATTCCCCATTTGGGAAAAATGCACGATCGGGAAGAGGAAAATCCCCTGGAAATGGGAAAATCCACTCTGGGAATCCAAACACTTTTTTGGGATAACCTCGATCCCTGCTGGGACCCCACACCCCCGGCAGCTGGAAAAACCTTTGGAATAAACACATCCCAAAAAACCTTTGGAATAAACACATCCCAAAAACCCTTTGGAATAAACACATCCCAAAAATCCGGGAATCCTCCAAAAAACCTTTGGAATAAACACATCCCAAAAAACCTTTGGAATAAACACATCCCAAAAAACCTTTGGAATAAACACATCCCAAAAACCCTTTGGAATAAACACATCCCAAAAATCCGGGAATCCTCCAAAAAACCTTTGGAATAAACACATCCCAAAAATCTGGGATCCTCCGAAAAACCTTTGGAATAAACACATCCCAAAAATCCGGGATCCTCCAAAAAACCTTTGGAATAAACACATCCCAGAAACCTGGATCCTCCGAAAAACCTTTGGAATAAACACATCCCAAAAATCCGGGATCCTCCAAAAAACCTTTGGAATAAACACATCCCAAAAATCTGGGATCCTCCAAAAACCCTTTGGAATAAACACATCCCAAAAAACCTTTGGAATAAACACATCCCAAAAAACCTCTGGAATAAACACATCCCAAAAAACCTTTGGAATAAACACATCCCAAAAATCTGGGATCCTCCAAAAACCCTTTGGAATAAACACATCCCAAAAAACCTTTGGAATAAACACATCCCAAAAAACCTCTGGAATAAACACATCCCAAAAAACCTTTGGAATAAACACATCCCAAAACCCTGGGATCCTCCAGAAAACCTTTGGAATAAACACATCCCAAAAAACCTTTGGAATAAACACATCCCAAAAAACCTCTGGAATAAACACATCCCAAAAAACCTTTGGAATAAACACATCCCAAAAAACCTCTGGAATAAACACATCCCAAAAAACCTTTGGAATAAACACATCCCAAAAAACCTCTGGAATAAACACATCCCAAAAAACCTTTGGAATAAACACATCCCAAACCCCGGGATCCTCCAAAAAACCTTTGGAATAAACACATCCCAAAAACCCTTTGGAATAAACACATCCCAAAATCTGGGATCCTCCAAAAAACCTTTGGAATAAACACATCCCAAAAATCCTTTGGAATAAACACATCCCAAAAAACCCTTTGGAATAAACACATCCCAAAAACCCTTTGGAATAAACACATCCCAAACCCCGGGCGGTGCCTCTTCCCAGTTTTTTTTTTCCCGGTTTTTCCCCTCCCGCCTGGATCTCATTTCAAGGAAAAGATTCCCGAGGCGACGTTGGAATCACGATCCAGCCGCGTGATCCCGGGATTTTCATAAATACCCCGCGGAGCCGCCGCCGCTCGCCAGAGACAGAGAAAAATAGAAAATAAAAATAAAAATATCCTTGGAAAAAACCATAAAAATTAAAATTCCCGGAGGAGGAGCGGGCAGGGCTCGATGCCTTTTCCCGGCACTGATTCCCAACCCTCGTCCCGAGAGCCAGGAGAGCAGGTGAGCGCATCCCCCGCAGCGGCTCCTCTCAGTATTCCCAGTTTTTAGAAATTTTCCGTGGGATGGCACATTCCAGGGTTTTTTTGGGGGTTTTGGGATTTTAGGGATTGAGGGAGTTTTCCAGCTCTGGCTCCCATCCTGAGCTCTTTGCCCCATGCTCCAGGTATTGAGTTTTCCAGGATTTTTATTTTATTTTATATTTTATTTTATTTTATTTTATTTTATTTTATTTTATTTTATTTCATTTTATTTTATTTTATTTTTTTTATTTTATTTTTTTATTTTATTTTATTTTACTTTATTTTACTTTATTTTATTTTATTTTATTTTATTTTATTTTATTTTTACTTTATTTTATTTTATTTTATTTTATTTTATTTTACTTTATTTTATTTTACTTTATTTTATTTTATTTTATTTTATTTTATTTTATTTTATTTTATTTTATTTTATATTTTACTTTATTTTATTTTATTTTATTATTTTACTTTATTTTATTTTATTTTATTTTATTTTACTTTATTTTATTTTTTTATTTTATTTTATTTTATTTTATTTTATTTTATTTTATTTTATTTTATTTTATTTTATTTTATTTTATTTTATTATTTTATCTTATTTTATTTTATTTTATTATTTTATTTTATTTTATTCTGTTTTAAAGGGAGAGCAGCTCAGCAAGGCAGGGGCAAAGCAATCCCGGGTGTTTTGCTCCCAGGGGATTCGGAATGGGAGAAACGATCCGATCGCCGCGGCTGGGGCCGGGCCGGGCCGGGCCGGGCCGGGCCGGGCCAGGGAATTGGGTGCTAATCCCAATTTGGGATTCGGGATTTGGGGATCGAGGCGCGCGCAGCCCGCCCGGATCCCGGGAAAAGCTCCGGGAATTCGGGAATCGGCGCCGGGAAAAGCGCCCGGAGAGCGCAAGGGGCCGGCTCCATCCCCGGGTTAGCCCGGGTCTATCCCGGGTTTATCCCGGGTTTGTTTATCCCGGATTTAAACCGGGTTTATCCCACATTTATCCCGGGTTTATCCCGGGTCTATCCCGGGTTTATCCCGGATTTATCCCGGATTTATCCCGGGTTTGTTTATCCCGGATCTATCCCGGGTTTATCTCAGGTTTATTTATCCCAGATTTATCCCGGGTTTATCCCGGATTTATTCCGGATTTATTTATCCCGGGTTTATCCCGGATTTATTTATCCCGGATTTATCCCAGATCTATCCCGGGTTTATCCCGGGTTTGTTTATCCGGGTTTATCCCTGGTTTATTTATCCCGGATCTATCCCGGATTTATCCCGGGTTTATCTCAGATTTATCCCGGTTTTATCCCAGATATATCCCAGATTTATCCCAGATTCATGCCGGGTTTATTCCGGGTTTGTTTATCTGGGTTTATCCCGGGTTTGTTTATCCGGGTTTATCCTGGATTTATCCCGGGTTTGTTTATCCCGGGTTTATCCCGGGTTTGTTTATCCCGGGTTTATCCCGGGTTTGTTTATCCCGGGTTTATCCCAGATTTATCACAGTTTTATCCCAGATTCATCCCGGATTTATTTATCCCAGTTTATCCCGGTTTTTCCCGGGTTTATTTATCCCGGGTTTATCCCGGTTTATCCCAGATTTATTTATCCCGGTTTATCCCGGTTTATCCCGGGTTTATCCCGGATTTATCCCTCGTTTATTTATCCCGGTTTATCCCGGTTTATCCCGGTTTATCCCGGATTTATTTATCCCGGTTTATCCCGGTTTATCCCGGATTTATTTATCCCGGTTTATCCCGGTCTATCCCGGTTTATCCCGGTTTATCCCACATTTATTTATCCCGGATTTATCCCGGGTTTATCCCGGTTTATTTATCCCGGTTTATCCCAGTTTATTTATCCCGGTTTATCCCGGTCTATCCCGGTTTATCCCGGTTTTTCCCGGATTTATTTATCCCGGTTTTTCCCGGTTTATTTATCCCGGTTTTTCCCGGATTTATTTATCCCGGTTTTTCCCGGTTTATCCCGGTTTATCCCGGTTTATCCCGCTCCTCTCCTCCCGCTCTTTCCGGGATCTTTTCCCTCCTTTTCCGAGCGGCGCGGGAGGAATTCCCGGCAATTCCCGCTGAATTCCCGGCGGGAGGAATTCCCAAGATTCCCGTTCGCCCTTTCCTCCTTTCCTTTGGAATTATTTTTCCATTTTTTAGCAAGGAGGAAACGCCAATTCCAGATTTTTTTTTTCCCGCTCCATCAAAACTCCAGGAGCGGACGGCTCGCCCCAGCGCCGGCAAAAGGAACCCAAATCCCAGGAAAAATCCGCTTTTCCTGGTTTTTGGGGTGTTTTCCTGGATTTCCGTTCCTTTTGCCAGGATATCCATCCCGGCCAGGAGCAGGAGCGGCTCCGCGTGGATCCAGCCGCGTTTTCCCTTGTCCTGCTTTTCCATGGGATTCCCGCAGTGGGAAAATCCCGGGAAAATCCCGGGAAAATGCCGGGAAAATCCCAGGAAAATCCCGGAAAATCCCAGGAAAATCCCGGGAAAATCCCAGGAAAATCCCAGGAAAATCCCGGGAAAATCCCGGGAAAATCCCAGGAAATCCCAGGAAAATCCCAGGAAAATCCCGGGAAAATCCCAGGAAAATCACAGGAAAATCCCGGGAAAATCCTGGGAAAATCCCGGGAAAATCCCAGGAAAATCCCGGGAAAATCACAGGAAAATCCCGGGAAAATCCCGGGAAAATCCCGGGAAAATCCCAGGAAAATCCCAGGAAAATCCCGGGAAAAGGCTCCGTGCGTGCAGGGAGCTCCAGCCCCGAAATTCCCGGCGGGAACAGCCCGGCAGCTCTGGAAGGGTCGGGGCGATATTCCAGGATTTGGGAATCACGCGGGACTGGGAAAATCCCGAAATTCCCACCCGGAGGAGCAGCAAAGGGCAAAGTTAAGGGGAAAAGACATTCCCAAAATTCCCTCTCCAAGGAATGGCAAAGGGCAGAATTCAGGGAATAAAACTTCCCAAAATTCCCACTCCAAGGAATGGGAAAGGGCAGAATTTAGGGATGGAATTCTCTGGGAATGAAATCCACCAAATCCCCAAATCCGGGATGGAATTCCCTGGGAATGAAATCCACCAAATCCCAAAATCCGGGATGGAATTCCCTGGGAATGAAATCCACCAAATCCCAAAATCCGGGATGGAATTCCCTGGGAATGAAATCCACCAAATCCCAAAATCCGGGATGGAATTCCCTGGGAATGAAATCCACCAAATCCCAAAATCCGGGATGGAATTCCCAGAGAATGAAATCCACCAAATCCCCAAATCCGGGATGGAATTCCATGGGAATGAAATCCACCAAATCCCAAAATCCGGGATGGAATTCCCAGGGAATGAAATCCACCAAATCCCAAAATCCGGGATGGAATTCCCTGGGAATGAAATCCACCAAATCCCCAAATCCGGGATGGAATTCCAGCCCAGCCCTGGGAATGTTCCCAGCCTGGAATTGCCGTGCGAGGCGCTGGCCGCGAGGTGGAGCCAAAGATCGGGAATGGCAGCAGGATTCCTGGGAATTCCAGGGTTTGGGAATGGCAGCAGGATTCCCGGGAATTCCAGGGTTTGGGAATTCCAGCAGGATTCCCGGGAATTCCAGGGTTTGGGAATTCCAGCAGGATTCCCGGGAATTCCAGCAAGATTCCCGGGAATTCCAGGGTTTGGGAATTCCAGCAGGATTCCCGGGAATTCCAGGGTTTGGGAATTCCAGGGTTTGGGAATTCCAGCAGGATTCCTGGGAATTCCAGATTTTGGGAATTCCAGCAGGATTCCCGGGAATTCCAGATTTTGGGAATTCCAGCAGGATTCCTGGGAATTCCAGGATTCCTGGGAATTCCAGATTTTGGGAATTCCAGCAGGATTCCTGGGAATTCCAGGATTCCTGGGAATTCCAGGGTTTGGGAATTCCAGCAGGATTCCTGGGAATTCCAGGGTTTGGGAATTCCAGCAGGATTCCCGGGAATTCCAGCAGGATTCCCGGGAATTCCAGGGTTTGGGAATTCCAGCAGGATTCCCGGGAATTCCAGCAGGATTCCCGGGAATTCCAGGGTTTGGGAATTCCAGCAGGATTCCCGGGAATTCCAGCAGGATTCCCGGGAATTCCAGAGTTTGGGAATGGCAGCAGGATTCCCGGGAATTCCAGGGTTTGGGAATTCCAGCAGGATTCCTGGGAATTCCAGGGTTTGGGAATTCCAGCAGGATTCCCGGGAATTCCAGATTTTGGGAATTCCAGCAGGATTCCCGGGAATTCCAGATTTTGGGAATTCCAGCAGGATTCCTGGGAATTCCAGCAGGATTCCTGGTGGCTTTTTGGGGGGATCAGGTGGGAATAAAGGGAGATGGGGAATGTTGACGGAGCGGGGAATTGTCCAGGGATTTACAGTGCCCAAAAATGTCCCAAAACAACCCAAAAATGGGCCAAAAAGACCCCAAAAAATCACCAAAAATGGGCCAAAAAAGAGCCCAAAAAATCACCAAAAATGGGCCAAAAAAGAGCCCAAAAAATCACCAAAAATGAGCCAAAAAGACCCCAAAAGAGGGCCAAAGGGACCCCAAAAATGGACGAAAAAGACCCCAAAGATACCCCAAAAATACCCCAAAAATGGGCCAAAAATACCCCAAAAATGGGCCCAAAATACCACAAAAATGAGCCCAAAAAGACCCCAAAAATGGGCCCAAAAAAGACCCCAAAAATGGGACAAAAATGGGCCCAAAAAAGGGCCCCAAAAGACACAAAAATGTC
This sequence comes from Lonchura striata, assembly GCF_046129695.1. Classification (NCBI taxonomy): domain Eukaryota; kingdom Metazoa; phylum Chordata; class Aves; order Passeriformes; family Estrildidae; genus Lonchura; species Lonchura striata. The sequence continues at coordinate 71,647,339 of NC_134607.1, forward strand.
CCAAAAAGACCCCAAAAATGGGCCCAAAAAGACCCCAAAAACGTCCCAAAAAATACCCCAAAATTGGCCCAAAAAATACCCAAAAATGAGCCAAAAAAAACCCAAAAATGGGCCAAAAAGGACACCAAAAAAACCCACCAAAAATAGGCCCCAAACGACCCCAAAAATGGGCCAAAAAAACCCAATAATGGGCCCAAAAAGATCCCAAAAAAGACTACAAAAAAGACCCCAAGAATGAGCCAAAGAGAGCCCAAAAATGGGCCCAAAAAGACCCCAAAAATGGGCCAAAAAAGACCCCAAAAATGGGCCCAAAAACCCCAAAAATGGGCCAAAAAAGACCCCAAAAATGAGCAAAAAAGACCCCAAAAAATGAATCAAAAAGATCCCAAAAATAGGCCCAAAAAAGACCGCAAAAATGGGCCAAAAAATCCCAAAAATGGTCCCAAATAGACCCCAAAAATGACTACAAAAAAGACCCCAAAAATGGGCCAAAAAGTCCCCAAAAATGGGCCAAAAATACCCCAAAAATGACCCCCAAAAAAGACACCAAAAATGGGCCCAAAAAAGACCCAAAAATGGGCCCAAAAACCCCAAAAATGGGCCAAAAATCCCCAAAAATGACCCCAAAAACCCCCAGAAATGGGCCCAGAAGAGCAAGGACCAAAAGGAACGACCAAAGGAAAGCCAAATCTTCTCCTCCATGGAAGGTCCCTGGAAGTTCCATGAAGGAAACGTCAAATCCTCCCATCCATGGAGGTTCCATGAAGAAACAGTGAAATTCTCCTCTCCATGGAAGCTCCATGGAAGTTCTATGGAAGAAATGTCAAATTCTCCTCTCCATGGAAGTTCCATGGAAGTTCTATGGAAGTTCTATGGAAGCTCCATGGAAGAAATGTCAAATTCTCCTCTCCATGGAAGTTCCATGGAAGAAATGTCAAATTGTCCTCTCCATGGAAGCTCCATGGAAGTTCTATGGAAGCTCCATGGAAGTTCTATGGAAGAAAGGTCAAATTCTCCTCTCCATGGATATTCCATGAAGGGAAGGCCAAATTCTCCTCTCCATGGAAGTTGCATGGAAGTTCTATGGAAGCTCCATGGAAGTTCTATGGAAGAAAGGTCAAATTCTCCTCTCCATGGAAGCTCCATGGAAGTTCCACGGAAGCAAAGGCCAAATCCTCCCATCCATGGAAGTTCCATGAAGGAGAGGCCAAATCCTCCTCTCCATGGAAGCTCCATGGAAGCAAAAGCCAAACCCTCTCCTCCATGGAAGCTCTGTGGAAATTCCATGGAAACTCCATGAAGGAAAGGTCAAGTTCTCCTCTCCATGGAAAATCCATGAAGGTCAAATTCCAGGAACGGTCAAATTCTCCTCTCCATGGAAAATCCATGAAGGTCAAATTCCAGGAAGGGCCAAATCCTCCTCTCCATGGAAGCTCCATGGAAGGTCAAATTCCAGGAACGGCCAAAATCTCCTCTCCATGGAAAATCCATGAAGGTCAAATTCCAGGAAGGGCCAAATTCTCCTCTCCATGGAAAATCCATGAAGGTCAAATTCCAGGAACGGTCAAATCCTCCTCTCCATGGAAAATCCATGAAGGTCAAATTCCAGGAAGGGCCAAATCCTCCTCTCCATGGAAGCTCCATGGAAGGTCAAATTCCAGGAAGGGCCAAATCCTCCTCTCCATGGAAGCTCCATGGAAGCCTCATGGAAGTGGAGCTCCTTGGACATCCCACCTCCCACCAGCGCCCCAAGCCAAGGGCTGGGGTCTCATCCCAGGGCAGCTCCTTCCCACCTGTCCCAACCTTTGGGTGGGAGCCGGGAGGTGGCTCCAAGCGCGGGAAGGGGAGTTCAGGGATGGGGACCTCCGCAGGTGCCACGGGAAGCTCACGTCCCTCTCCGCCCTCCCGCGGGTGTCTCCAGGGCCAGGCCACCGCCATGTCCCACGCCAGGCTGCTGCTGCTCCTCATCCTGCTCGGCGGCGCCGGGACCGGCCGGGCCCTGAGCCTGTCCAACGGCGCCTCCATCTTCAGCTGCCTCGAGGCCGCGCTGGCGGAGGCGCGGCGGGTCCTTCCCGAGGAGAACGCCGTCCTGGAGAAGCGCGGCTCCGAGTCCCTGGAGGAGGCCTCCGAGGAGAACGAAGAGCTGGGCAAAAGGACGTTCCCGGGGGACAACCGCGCGGCCCAGGGGAAGGGCGAGACCCACCAGAAGAGGCCCAAGAGCGACCGGCGCGCCAAGGTCACGCTGTCCCTCGACGTCCCCACCAACATCATGAACATCCTCTTCAACATCGCCAAGGCCAAGAACTTGAGGGCCAAGGCGGCGGCCAACGCCCACCTCATGGCCCAGATCGGGCGGAGGAAGTGACCGGGCCACCGCCGGAGGGGACGGCCGGCCGCGGGCGATGCCAGCGCCGTCTGGCTTTGACCCGTCGAGCGACCTCGCGTCCACGTCCCTTCTCCAACCAGCTCTCCTCCCCGTTCTCCTGGCGTTCCTCCCGGACATTTCCACGCGCAGGGAAGAGGTCCCTGTCCCCGGCACGGCGCGGCGGACGCGTCACCCGGGAAGGTTCCCGATTAAAGCCGCCATCTCTGGAGTTTCCAATCTTTGTTGTCCCATCTCCTGCTCCGTCGGGTCCGTAGGGGTTCCAAAACCTCGTGGCCTCGTCCCCACCACGTTCCTCCCAGATCCCACCACGAGCTGGTCCTGCCACGGCCACCGATCCACCGGGGAGGGAAAAGTGCCGGGACAACCTCAGGATGGATTTCCCAGCTCCTCCTCCTGGGTCTTCCCTGAGGTTGTCACCAGCACCTTCAGCACCAACTTCCCACCCACGTGGCCCCGGTGTCCCCTGATGGTTCCTGGCCATTGTCACCCACACTCCTGGTGTCCCCTGATGGGTGCTGGCCATTGTCACCCACACTCCTGGTGTCCCCTGATGGTTCCTGGCCATTGTCACCCACACTCCTGGTGTCCCCTGATGGTTCCTGGCCAGAGCCACCAACATGGCGCTGGTGTCCCCAGATGGGTCCAGCCAGGGCCACCCACACATTCCTGGTGTCCCCAGATGGGTCCTGGCCATTGTCACCCACATAGTCCCAGTGTCCCCTGATGGGCCCCAGCCATTGTCACCCACTCAGCCCTGGTGTCCCCAGATGGGTCCAGCCAGGGCCACCCACACATTCCTGGTGTCCCCTGATGGGTGCTGGACATTGTCACCCACATTCCTGGTGTTCCCCAGATGGGTCCTGGCCATTGTCACCCACATGGCACCGGTGTCCCCTGATGGTTCCTGGTCAGGGCCACCCACACGGCCCCAGTATCTCCAGATGGGTCCAGCCAGGGCCACCCACACAGTCCTGGTGTCCCCTGATGGGTCCTGGCCATTGTCACCCCCATGGCCCTGATGTCCCCAGATGAGTCCCAGCCATTGTCACCCACATAGTCCCCGTGTCCCCTGATGGTTCCTGGCCAGAGCCACCCATGTGCCTCTGGTGTCCCCCAGATGGGTCCTGGTCATTGTCACCCACTCAGCCCCAGTGTCCCCAGATGGGCCCTGGTCAGGGCCACCCACATGGCACCGGTGTCCCCAGATGGGTCCAGCCAGGGCCACCCACACAGTCCTGGTGTCCCCAGAAGGGTCCTGGTCATTGTCACCCACATGGCCCCAGTGTCCCCTGATGTGTCATGGCCAGGGCCACCCACACGGCCCTGGTGTCCCCAGATGTGTCCTGGTCATTGTCACCCACATAGTCCCAGTGTCCCCTGATGGGCCCCAGCCAGGGCCACCCATCAGGTGTCCCCTGATGGTTCCTGGCCAAAGCCACCCACATGGCACCGGTGTCCCCTGATGGTTCCTGGTCAGGGCCACCCACATGGCACCGGTGTCCCCAGATGGGTCCAGCCAGGGCCACCCACACAGTCCTGGTGTCCCCCAGAAGGGTCCTGGTCATTGTCACCCACATGGCACCAGTGTCCCCTGATGGGCCCTGGTCATTGTCACCCACATGGGCCCACTGTCCCCAGATGTGTCATGGCCAGGGCCACGACATGGTCCCAGAGTCTCCTGATGGGTCCCAGCCATTGTCACCCACATGGCACCGGTGTCCTCTGATGGGCCCCAGCCAGGGCCACCCATCAGATGTCCCCAGATGGGTCCTGGTCATTGTCACCCACTCAGCCCTGGTGTCCCCAGATGTGTCCTGGTCATTGTCACCCACATGGGCCCAGTCTCCCCAGATGGTTCCTGGCCATTGTCACCCACTCAGCCCTGGTGTCCCCAGATGTGTCCTGGTCATTGTCACCCACATAGTCCCAGTGTCCCCTGATGGGCCCCAGCCAGGGCCACCCATCAGGTGTCCCCAGATGGGTCCCAGCCATTGTCACCCACTCAGCCCCAGTGTCCCCTGATGGTTCCTGGTCAGGGCCACCCACACGGCCCCAGTATCTCCAGATGGGTCCAGCCAGGGCCACCCACACAGTCCTGGTGTCCCCTGATGGGTCCTGGCCATTGTCACCCCCATGGCCCTGATGTCCCCAGATGAGTCCCAGCCATTGTCACCCACATAGTCCCCGTGTCCCCTGATGGTTCCTGGCCAGAGCCACCAACATGGCCCTGGTGTCCCCAGATGTGTCCTGGTCATTGTCACCCACATAATCCCAGTGTCCCCTGATGGGCCCCAGCCAGGGCCACCCATCAGGTGTCCCCAGATGGGTCCTGGTCATTGTCACCCACATGGGCCCAGTCTCCCCTGATGGTTCCTGGTCAGGGCCACCCACACAGCCCTGGTGTCCCCCAGAAGGGTCCTGGTCATTGTCACCCACATGGGCCCACTGTCCCCAGATGTGTCATGGCCAGGGCCACGACATGGTCCCAGAGTCTCCTGATGGGTCCCAGCCATTGTCACCCACATGGCACCGGTGTCCTCTGATGGGCTCCAGCCAGGGCCACCCATCAGATGTCCCCAGATGGGTCCTGGTCATTGTCACCCACATGGGCCCAGTCTCCCCAGATGGTTCCTGGCCATTGTCACCCACTCAGCCCTGGTGTCCCCAGATGTGTCCTGGTCATTGTCACCCACATAGTCCCAGTGTCCCCTAATGGGCCCCAGCCAGGGCCACCCATCAGGTGTCCCCAGATGGGTCCCAGCCATTGTCACCCACACAGCCCCAGTGTCCCCTGATGGGTCCTGGTCAGGGCCACCCACATGGCACCAGTGTCCCCAGATGGGTCCAGCCAGGGCCACCCACACAGTCCTGGTGTCCCCTGATGTGTCCTGGTCATTGTCACCCACATAGTCCCAGTGTCCCCTGATGGGCCCCAGCAGGGCCACCCATCAGGTGTCCCCAGATGGTTCCTGGCCATTGTCACCCACATGGGCCCAGTGTCCCCTGATGGTTCCTGGTCAGGGCCACCCACATGGCCCCAGTATCTCCAGATGAGTCCAGCCAGGGCCACCCACACAGTCCTGGTGTCCCCTGATGGGTCCTGGCCATTGTCACCCACATGGCACCAGTGTCCCCAGATGGATCCTGGCCATTGTCACCCACACTCCTGGTGTCCCCTGATGGTTCCTGGCCAGAGCCACCAACATGGCCCTGGTGTCCCCAGATGTGTCCTGGTCATTGTCACCCACATAGTCCCAGTGTCCCCTGATGGGCCCCAGCAGGGCCACCCATCAGGTGTCCCCAGATGGTTCCTGGTCATTGTCACCCACATGGCACCAGTGTCCCTAGATGTGTCATGGCCAGGGCCACCCACATGGCCCTGGTGTCCCCAGATGGGTCCTGGTCATTGTCACCCACACAGTCCTGGTGTCCCTGGTGTCTCCTGGCCATTGTCACTCACCCAGCCCCGCTGTCCCCAGGTGGGTCCGGCCAGGGCCACCCCACATCCTCAGGTGTGTTTGGATGCCAGGACCTGCAGGTTCCTCTGTGGCTGCTCCAAACCCACCCATGGTCCCACCACGAATTCCCACCCGTCCCCTCCCATTTGCCCACGGCTCCGTTTTCCAGCAGGTTCCGCTCCTCATCCTCAGTCCATCCGTGCCCACCTCGCTCCACGCTCCCACCCTCCACCTTGGAGGATCCATCCCTTCTTCTAAACCCATCCTCCTCCTCCCAGCCCCGCCGGAATTCCACCTCATCCCCACATCCAGAAGGTTTGGGAAGGTGGAGAGAAATTTGGGGAGGAAATTCGGGAAAGAAACTTGGTCCTTCACCCCCCGGGAGGTGCTCACCAAGAGGAGAAAATGAGATCCCACCAGCCCCATCCATGGAGATGTTCCAGGTGGGATCCACGGGACAGCCAGAGGCTTGGGAATGTCCCGGTGGGTGGGAAACGTCCTGGAGAAGCCACCAGAGGGACAATGGCCTCCTGCCTCAGCTCCAGAGGGAGGTGGTCTCTTCCCACCACAATCCGCTGGAATCTTGGATTCGATGGATTGTTAGAGCCCGGCAAATTGTCCCCCAGCAGGATACGGCCATTGTCCCCATTTCCCATGCGGGGAAACTGAGGCACGGGAAGAAGCCGCTCCTGGACGCTCATCCCTTTGTTGGGATTGGGGATGTCTGGGTGTCCCCGGGCGTTGCGGGCCCAGAGGATCCTCGGGAGGAGGGACCAGGGATTTGCTCCGAGCTCCAGGAGAAATCCCCGCTCGGAGCGGAAAGCCGGGATGCGATTCCCGCTGGAATTCCCGGGAAAAGCGCCGCTCCAGGTTGGGATTGGGGACAGCTGCTCCCCTGGCAGCCGGGCCCAGCTCCGGCTGGCCAAGGAGAAGACCACGGAATTCCCGAGGTCGCCCGCCTGGAGCTCCGCGGGATCTTCGCTCGCCACGGAAGGAAAATCCCCGGGAAGCGGGAAGGGATCGGCCGGATCCAGGCACAGCTGAGGCAGGGACAGCTCTGATCAGCTTTGATCAGTTCTGATCGGCTCTGATCAGCTTTGATCAGCTCTGATCGGCTCTGATCAGCTCTGATCAGCTCTGATCGGCTCTGATCAGCTCTGATCAGCTCCGATCAGCTCCGATCAGCTCCGATCAGCTCCGATCAGCTCTGATCAGCTCTGATCAGCTCTGATCAGCTCTGATCAGCTCCGATCAGCTGATAAGGAGTGCTGGGAACGGCCGGGATCCTCCCACCCACACCTGGCACCTGGACAAACGGATCCTTCCCAAAGGAACCTTTCCCAAATTGATCCTTCCCAAATTCACCCTTCCCAAACGGATCCTTCCCAAATTCATCCTTTTCAAAGGAATCCTTCCCAAAGGAATCCTTCCCAAATGGATCATTCCCAAATGGATCATTCCCAAATCCAGCTTTCCCAAATTGATCCTTCCAAAATTGCCTCTTCCCAAATTGATCCTTCCCAAAGGGACCCTTCTGAAATTAATCCTTCCCAAATTGATCCTTCCCAAATGAACCCTTCCCAAACGATCCTTCCCAAAGGAATTCTACCCAAATTGACTCTTCCCGAAGGGACCCTTCTGAAATTAATCCTTCCCAAATTAATCCTTCTGAAATTAATCCTTCCCAAATTAATCCTTCTGAAATTAATCCTTCCAAACTTCACCGTTCCCAAATTGCTTCTTCCCAAATGGACCCTTCCCAACTTCACTCTTCCCAACTTCACCCTTCCCAAAGGAATCCTTCCGAAATTCCCGGGCTCTGCCCAGTGGGTCCGGGGTGTCCGGAGGGGCCGAAGCGCCGGCAGATTTCCCGAGGAAACGGGATGGGAACGGGAGCACGGGAATCCCCACCGACATTCCGGTGGGGCTGGGAGCGCCGGAGCTGGGGAGTGCTCGGGAAGGGACGTCCGGGGAGATCCGAGGGGTTTGGAGGATCCGAGGGAGGATTCCAGGCAGGATTCAGCCTTCCCAAATCCTTCCTCTGCTGGATCCCATCCCAAACCCTTCCTCTGCTGGATCCCATCCAAATCCTTCCTCTGCTGGATCCCATCCCAAACCCTTCCTCTGCTGGATCCCATCCAAATCCTTCCTCTGCTGGATCCCATCCCAAATCCTTCCCATTCTGGATCCCATCCAAATCCTTCCTCTGCTGGATCCCACCCAGATGATCCCAAATCTTTGCTGGATCCCATCCCAAACCCTTCCCATGCTGGATCCCATCCGAAATCTTTGCTGGATCCCATCCCAAACCCTTCCTCTGCTGGATCCCATCCCAAATCCTTCCTCTGCTGGATCCCATCCCAAACCCTTCCTCTGCTGGATCCCATCCCAAATCCTTCCTCTGCTGGATCCCATCCCAAACCCTTCCTCTGCTGGATCCCATCCCAAATCCTTCCTCTGCTGGATCCCATCCCAAATCCTTCCCCTGCTGGATCCCATCCCAAATCCTTCCCATGCTGGATCCCATCCCAAACCCTTCCTCTGCTGGATCCCATCCCAAATCCTTCCCCTGCTGGATCCCATCCCAAATCTTTGCTGGATCCCATCCCAAACCCTTCCTCTGCTGGATCCCATCCCAAATCCTTCCTCTGCTGGATCCCATCCCAAACCCTTCCTCTGCTGGATCCCATCCCAAATTCTTCCTCTGCTGGATCCCATCCCAAATCTTTGCTGGATCCCATCCCAAACCCTTCCCATGCTGGATCCCATCCCAAATCTTTGCTGGATCCCATCCCAAACCCTTCCCATGCTGGATCCCATCCCAAATCCCTCCTCTGCTGGATCCCATCCCAAATCTTTGCTGGATCCCATCCCAAATCCTTCCTCTGCTGGATCCCATCCCAAATCCTTCCCATGCTGGATCCCATCCAAATCCTTCCTCTGCTGGATCCCATCCCAAATCCTTCCCATGCTGGATCCCATCCCAAATCCTTCCTCTGCTGGATCCCATCCCAAACCCTTCCCATGCTGGATCCCATCCCAAATCCTTCCTCTGCTGGATCCCATCCCAAATCTTTGCTGGATCCCATCCCAAATCCTTCCTCTGCTGGATCCCATCCCAAATCCTTCCCATGCTGGATCCCATCCCAAATCCTTCCCATGCTGGATCCCATCCCAAATCCTTCCTCTGCTGGATCCCATCCCAAATCCTCCCTCTGCTGGATCCCATCCCAAATCCTTCCCATGCTGGATCCCATCCCAAACCCTTCCCATGCTGGATCCCATCCCAAATCTTTGCTGGATCCCATCCCAAATCCTTCCCATGCTGGATCCCATCCCAAATCTTTGCTGGATCCCATCCCAAATCCTCCCTCTGCTGGATCCCATCCCAAATCCCTCCTCTGCTGGATCCCATCCCAAATCCCTCCTCTGCTGGATCCCATCCCAAATCCTTCCTCTGCTGGATCCCATCCAGATGATCCCAAATCTTTGCTGGATCCCATCCCAAATCCTTCCCATGCTGGATCCCATCCCAAACCCTTCCTCTGCTGGATCCCCTCCAGCTGATCCCAAATCCTTCCCCCAGGCCTCCAGCTCTTCCCTGGCCTGCAGGAATCCCCTCCTCCTCCCTTTCCTCCTCCACTCCAAGGGTTTTTTTTCCCACTTTTTCCCCTCCCATCAGAGCAAACCGGAGGCGCCGCAGGAATTCCGACATTCCCAAGGCCGGCAGGATCCTGAATTCCATCCCGGGATCGAGGAGGATCCAGCCCCACCTGCTGAGGGACAGATTCCAAATTTACATTCCCAGCGTTTAGGGACCATCGCCACGTTCACATCCATGGGGTTGGGGCTGGGAAAACCACAGCAATTCCCAGCAGGCAGCAGGACAAGGAACGGGATGGATTTGTTGGGAATTCTGTCAGGAGCTCTGGAGCTCCAGGCCCACCTGGAGCTGGGATGATGGATCCCCTTCCTGGGATCTTCCTGGGGTTCCTGCCTGCTCCAAGCTGGCCCAGGTGGGGCTGGGACCTGGCATTTGGGGCGTTCCCAAATCCTGGGATTTGAGCATTCCCAAATCCTGGGATTTGGGGCGTTCCCAAATCCCAGAATTTGGGGCGTTCCCACCAGCCAGGAGCTCCTCGTGGATCCCCCTCAGCAGATGGAAAAGAGATGGAAAATCCAAAGCAGGGTGAGGCCCCTCCCCAAACCCCAGCTCCGTGTCATTCCCAATTGCTTTTCCATCCATTCCTTCCTGAGCAGTTTTTATGGATTTTTCCCGGGAACGGCCTCACTTCCTGCTTTCCTCAGGATGATCCCAACCCTCCACTGAACCCAAGCAAGGTTTGGGACAGGAACGTCCAAGAGGACCAAACCATCATTCCCAAGGAGCCGTTCCCACATCCCAAATCTGGATACAATTTTAAAATTCCTTTTTTCCGGCCTCTGGGACACCTCATATCCATGAATTCCTTGATTTTGTCCGTTTTGCGTGGAAAATGAAACCATCGTCCACCTGCACTGGTGACTTCAGTCCTGGCTTTATCCCTTCTCCCACAGCTTCTCCAGGTCTTCCAGGACATCCCTAAATCCCAACCCTGATGGAATTTTATCCGTGTTTCAGGGAAGGGACATCCCCTCCCCGCCGGAGTGCAGGTCCCTCCTTCCCTCTGGAAGTGGGATCCAGCTCCATGGGAAAGGCTTGGGAATTTTCATTATCCATGGTGTGGGCTCAAGAAGGAAGAGTCAAAATTCAGGATTATTTGGAGCTGCCCTGGAGTTGGGACAATCCCAAATTTTCATGGATCTCCAAGGCTGGAAGAACCATCCCAGCCCACGATCCCAAGCCAGGAGCCGCCATCGCCAGGAATTCCAACGTTTGGAAAACGAGGGCGGAAAGCAGAAATCCCATTCCCAGCCCTGAAGGTTGCAAGGGAATTTTGGAAAAGGAGCTTAATCCTTTAAAGAAATTAATTGTTAAAAAATGGATTCCCCCACCAAAAAAAAAAAAAAAAAGCCAAGGAAACTCCAAATTCCATGGATTTGCAGGTGCAAATCCTTCAAAGCACCTCCATTTCCCACCTTGGCATTCCCAGAATTCCCACACCTCCATTCTTCCCCACCTTGGCATTCCCAGAATTCCCAGCTGAAAATTCATCACTTCTAATTAATTAATTAACGAATTAATTAATGAAAGAGGCTTTTCCCAGCTCCTAGGCAGGGCTGGAATTGTCCCTTCCCAAAGCTCCTGGAGCTCTGTGCTCTTCTCAGCTGAAAATTCATCACTTCTAATTAATTAGTTAATTAATTAGATTTCCAGCCCTGGCAGCAGGACAGGGATTGCTTTAGCAGGAATTTAAGGATTCCTCAGGGAATTGCTGGGAAAAATATGGGAAAAAAAAGTGGATTTAATCAGAAAGCGAAAGCGTGCCAAGCTCCTTGGCAAAGCTCAGCCTGCAGCTTTTGCTGGATGGGTAAAACTCGGGGAAAAAGCAAAATAAACCTAAATTTGAGCAGCCTGAAAATAAAAATAAAAACCAAAAAACCCAACAGAAATGAATTCCGTGGAGGTTGGGAATGGGGAAGGATAAAAGGAATGAGGGAGATCTTCCCATGGAATCCCAAGGGTCAGAGGATTCCCTCCATCAATGAAGTTTTTAACCTTTCAATTAAAAAATGAAATTCAAATTAAAGTCCCTCCATCAACGAAGTTTTTAACTTTTCAATTAAAAAATGAAATTCAAATTAAAGTCCCTCCATCAACGAAGTTTTTAACTTTCCAATTAAAAAATGAAATCCAAATTAAAGTCCCTCCATCAACGAAGTTTTTAACCTTTCAATTAAAAAATGAAATTCAAATTAAAGCGCTTAACGAATGGCCTAGCTCAAACAATTTACCAAAAAGGTTCTGTAGAATTCCCTATCAGCACAAAGTCATTAACTCCTTGGCTTAATTATGGGGAGAATGCAATTAAGGATGGTGCAGGGGTGGGCCAGGGATGTCCCCGACGTTCCTCAGGCTGGAATTTTGGAGGAGCAGCTTCGCCATTCCAGGATGAGAAAATGGAGCTGAAGTCACAGGTCAAGGACTCACCTCCTGCAGGGAGGATTGGAGCTCCAGATCCCCAAAATCCGTGGGGTTTTCCCAAAATCCGTGGGGTTTTCCCCAAAACCTCTGGGGTTTTCCCCAAAACCTCTGGGGTTTTCCCCAAAATCTGTGGGTTTTTCCCCAAATCCGTGGGGTTTTCCCCAAAATCTGTGAGGCTTTCCCCAAAACCTCTGGGGTTTTCCCCAAATCCGTGGGGTTTTCCCCAAAATCTCTGGGGTTTTCCCAAAATCTCTGGGGTTTTCCCCAAAATCCGTGGGCTTTTCCCCAAAATCTCTTGGGTTTTCCCCAAAATCAGTGGGGTTTTCCCCAAATCCGTGGGGTTTTCCCCAAAATCTGTGAGGTTTTCCCCAAAACCTCTGGGGTTTTCCCAAAAATCTCTGGGGTTTCCCCAAAATCCGTGGGGTTTCCCCAAAACCTGTGGGGTTTTCCCCAAAATCCGTGAGGTTTTCCCCAAAATCCATGGGGTTTTCCCCAAAATCTCTGGGGTTTTCCCCAAAATCCGTGGGGTTTTCCCCAAATCCGTGGGGTTTTCCCAAAATCTCTGGGGTTTTCCCCGAATCCGTGGGGTTTTCCCCAAATCCGTGGGGTTTTCCCAAAATCTCTGGGGTTTTCCCCAAAATCCGTGGGGTTTTCCCCAAATCCGTGGGGTTTTCCCCAAAATCTCTGGGGTTTTCCCCAAAATCCGTGGGGTTTTCCCCAAAATCTCTGGGGTTTTCCCCAAAATCTCTGGGGTTTTCCCCAAATCCGTGGGGTTTTCCCCAAATCCGTGGGGTTTTCCCCAAAATCTGTAGGGTTTTCCCCAAATCCGTGGGGTTTTCCCCAAAATCTGTAGGGTTTTCCCCAAATCCGTGGGGTTTTCCCCAAAATCTCTGGGGTTTTCCCCAAATCCGTGGGGTTTTCCCAAAATCTCTGGGGTTTTCCCCAAAATCTCTGGGGTTTTCCCCAAAATCCGTGGGGTTTTCCCAAAATCTCTGGGGTTTTCCCCAAAATCCGTGGGGTTTTCCCCAAAATCTCTGGGGTTTTCCCAAAATCTCTGGGGTTTTCCCCAAAATCTCTGGGGTTTTCCCCAAAATCCATGGGGTTTTCCTCAAAATCTCTGGGGTTTTCCCCAAAATCCGTGGGGTTCTCCCCAAAATCTCTGGGGTTTTCCCCAAATCCGTGGGGTTTTCCCCAAAATCTCTGGGGTTTTCCCAAAATCCGTGGGGTTTTCCCCGAAATCCGTGGGGATTTCCCCAAATCCGTGGGGTTTTCCCCAAAATCTCTGGGGTTTTCCCCAAAATCTCTGGGGTTTTCCCAAAATCCGTGGGGTTTTCCCCAAAATCTCTGGGGTTTTCCCAAAATCCGTGGGGTTTTCCCAAAATCCGTGGGGTTTTCCCCAAAATCTCTGGGGTTTTCCCCAAAATCCGTGGGGTTTTCCCCAAAATCTCTGGGGTTTTCCCCAAAATCTCTGGGGTTTTCCCCAAAATCTCGGGTTTTCCCCAAAATCTCTGGGGTTTTCCCCAAAACCTCTGGGGTTTTCCCCAAAATCCGTGGGGTTTTCCCCAAAATCTCTGGGGTTTTCCCCAAAATCTCTGGGGTTTTCCCCAAAACCTGTGGGGTTTTCCCCAAAATCTCTGGGGTTTTCCCCAAAATCTCTGGGGTTTTCCCCAAATCCGTGGGGTTTTCCCAAAATCTCTGGGGTTTTCCCAAAATCTCTGGGGTTTTCCCCAAAATCCGTGGGGTTTTCCCCAAAATCTCTGGGGTTTTCCCCAAATCCGTGGGGTTTTCCCAAAATCTCTGGGGTTTTCCCCAAAATCTCTGGGGTTTTCCCAAAATCCATGGGGTTTTCCCCGAAATCCGTGGGGATTTCCCAAAATCCATGGGGTTTTCCCCAAAATCCGTGGGGTTTTCCCCAAAATCCGTGGGGTTTTCCCCAAAATCTCTGGGGTTTTCCCCAAAACCTCTGGGGTTTTCCCCAAAATCTCTGGGGTTTTCCCCAAAATCCTTCTCCTCTCCTTTCCAAAGCGACTCCGCCCATGGGACGGCTCCAATCCCTTTCCCTGTCCCCATTCCCAGCTGGATTTGGAATCTTCTCAGGGACAATCTGGGATGGTGGCTTTGGGACCTGGACCTTCTCAGGGGCCACCAAAGAGTTTTTGGGATCCTTCCACCTGCTGTCCCAAAGATCAGACACATCTCCCCTCTTTCCCTGTCCCCATTCCCAGCTGGATTTGGAATCTTCTCAGGGAGAATCTGGGATGGGGATTTTGGGGTGAAAATCTTTGGGGTGGCTCAATGGACCTGGACCTTCTCAGAGGCCACCTCCAACCCGGTCCTTTTAAGGCCACCAAAGAGTTTTGGGATCCTTCCACCTGCTGTCCCAAAGATCAAACACATCTCCCCTCTTTCCCTGTCCCCATTCCCAGCTGGATTTGGAATCTTCTCAGGGAGAATCTGGGATGGTGGCTTTGAGGGTGACTCAAGGGACCTGGACCTTCTCAGAGGCCACCTCCAACCCGGTCCTTTTAAGGCCACCAAAGAGTTTTGGGATCCTTCCACCTGCTGTCCCAAAGATCAGAGCTCCCCTCTGCTCTCCCCATTCCTGGCTGGATTTCCCCGCTTTGGGAATATTTCCCAAATCCTCAGCACTCCCCCAAACCACCAGGATTTGCTCAGGCAACACCTGAGCTCCACCGAAGGCGGCGAGGAGGCCAAAAAGTGCTCCTCAACATCTGAGAGCTGATCCCCCGATCCCAGCCATGGAATTCCCGGAGCAGCCGCCAGCTCCAGACAGAAATTCCCTCAGGATGTAGGACACTTCCCCCAGAGCACTCATGAGGGTGGATGACTCTCAGAGCACACCCTGAGCAGCATCTCCTCTTCTCCTCGGGACATCTGGGAGCGGGAACCTCGCCGTGAAACGCCCCTGGGGGAATCCAAGGAATTCTGAGCCAAAAAAAACCCCTCTTTATTCATATCCAAAAAAGCCGTTTGCACAGACGCTTACAGGTGCGTTTCAAATTCCAAAGTGCTTTAAAGAACAAGGAGGAAGAGTTTTGCCACGGCAGCCAAAGCAGGCGGCTTGCAGCGTTCCCTGGATTCGGAACCGGGATCTCCTGGCTAGGCGGGACGTCAGGCCTAGGTTAGGCCTGGCTCAGCGTCGCTCGTCGGTCAACAGCAGCGGGATAAAGCTCAAGACACCCAGGCTGCAGAGGAGCTCTGCCAGCCCAAACCACGCAAGCAGGGGAGGTTTAAACATCAAAGCCGGCCGGCGCTCCGGCACCTCCGGAACACGAGCGTGCGTCCACGCCCAGCCCCTCAACACTCATCCTCATCCCCCTCATCCTCCTCCCCGTCCGCCGAGTCCCGTCCCACCTCCTCGTAATCCTTCTCCAGGGCCGCCAGGTCCTCCCTGGCCTCGGAGAACTCGCCCTCCTCCATGCCCTCCCCCACGTACCAGTGCACGAAGGCGCGCTTGGCGTACATCAGGTCAAACTTGTGGTCCAGGCGGGCCCAGGCCTCGGCGATGGCCGTGGTGTTGCTCAGCATGCAGACGGCGCGCTGCACCTTGGCCAGGTCGCCGCCGGGCACCACCGTGGGCGGCTGGTAGTTGATGCCCACCTTGAAACCAGTGGGGCACCAGTCCACGAACTGGATGGAGCGGCGCGTCTTGATGGCGGCGATGGCGGCGTTGACGTCCTTGGGCACCACGTCGCCGCGGTAGAGCAGGCAGCACGCCATGTACTTGCCGCGCCGCGGGTCGCACTTGACCATCTGGTTGGAGAAGTCGAAGCAGGCGTTGGTGATCTCCGGCACGGAGAGCTGCTCGTGGTAGGCCTTCTCGGCCGAGACGATGGGCGCGTAGGTGGTGAGCGGGAAGTGGATGCGCGGGTAGGGCACCAGGTTGGTCTGGAACTCGATGAGGTCCACGTTGAGGGCGCCGTTGAAGCGCAGCGAGGCCGTGACCGAGGACACGATCTGCCCGATGAGCCGGTTGAGGTTGGTGTAGGTGGGGCGCTCGATGTCCAGGTTGCGGTGGCAGATGTCGTAGATGGCCTCGTTGTCCACCATGAAGGAGCAGTCCGAGTGCTCCAGCGTGGTGTGGGTGGTCAGGATGGAGTTGTAGGGCTCCACCACGGCCGTGGACACCTGCGGGGCCGGGTACACCGAGAATTCCAGCTTGGATTTCTTGCTGTACTCCACGGAGAGCCGCTCCATGAGGAGCGAGGTGAAGCCGGAGCCGGTGCCTCCTCCGAAGCTGTGGAACACCAGGAAGCCTTGGAGTCCACTGCACTGGTCAGCCTGCAGCAGAACATGGGACATTTATCCCGAAAACCATCCCAAAAATATTGGATATTTATCCCTGCAAGGACTGGGATAACTATCCCAAGAAAAGGGATATTTATCCCTGCAAGGACTGGGATAACTATCCCAAGAAAAGGGATATTTATCCCTGCAAGGACTGGGATAACTATCCCAAGAAAAGGGATATTTATCCCTGCAAGGACTGGGATAACTATCCCAAGAAAATGGGTATTTATCCCTGCAAGGACTGGGATAACTATCCCAAAATAAATGGATATTTTTCCCTGTAAGGACTGGGATAACTATTCCAAAAGAAATGGACATTTATCCCTGTAAGGACTGGGATAACTATCCCAAGAAAATGGATATTGTTCCCCTTTACAGGCTGGGAAAACTATTTCCAAGAAAAGGGATATTTTTCCCTGCAAGGACTGGGATAACTATCCCAAAATAAATGGATATTTTTCCCTTTAAGGACTGGGATAACTATCCCAAAAGAAATGGATATTTATCCATTTAAGGATTGGGATAACTTTCCCCAAAGAAATGGATATTTATCCACTTAAGGATTGGGATAACTATCCCAAAATAAATTGATATTTTTCCCTTTAAGGACTGGGATAACTATCCCAAAAGAAATGGACATTTATCTATTTAAGGACTGGGATAACAACCCCAAAATAAATTGATATTTTTCCCTTTAAGGACTGGGATAACTATCCCCAAAAGAAATGGATGTTTTTCCCTTTAAGGATTGGGATAACTATCCCCAAAATAAATGGATGTTTTTCCCTTTAAGGACTGGGATAACTATCCCAAAATAAATGGATGTTTTTCCCTTTAAGGACTGGGATAACTATCCCAAAATAAATGGATAATTATCCATTTAAGGACTGGGATAACTATCCCAAAAGAAATGGACATTTATCTATTTAAGGACTGGGATAACTACCCCAAAATAAATTGATATTTTTCCCTTTAAGGACTGGGATAACTATTCCAAAAGAAATGGATATTTATCCCTGTAAGGACTAGGATGACTATTCCCAAAGAAATGGACATTTATCTATTTAAGGACTGGGATAACTATCCCAAAAGAAATGGACATTTATCTATTTAAGGACTGGAATGATTATCCCCAAAAAATGGATATTTATCCACTTAAGGACTGGGATAACTATCCCCAAAATAAATTGATATTTATCCATTTAAGGACTGGGATAACTATCCCCAAAATAAATGGACAGTTATCCATTTAAGGACTGGGATAACTATCCCCAAAAGAAATGGATATTTATCCACTTAAGGATTAGGATAACTATCCCAAAATAAATGGATATTTATCCTTTTAAGGACTGGGATAACTATCCTCAAAGAAATGGATATTTATCCCTGTAAGGACTGGAATGACTATCCCAAAATAAATGGATATTTATCCCTGTAAGGACTGGGATAACCATCCTCAAAGAAATGGATATTTATGCCTGTAAGGACTGTGATAACTATCCCAAAATAAATGGATATTTATCCCTATAAGGACTGGGATGACTATCCCAAAATAAATGGATATTTATCCCTATAAGGACTGGGATGACTATCCCAAAATAAATGGATATTTATCCCTATAAGGACTGGGATAACTATCCCAAAATAAATGGATATTTTTCTCTTTAAGGACTGGGATGATTATCCCAAAAGAAATGGATATTTATCCCTGTAAGGACTGTGATAACTATCCCAAAATAAATGGATATTTATCCCTATAAGGACTGGGATGCCTATCCCAAAATAAATGGATATTTGTCTCTGTAAGGACTGGGATAACTATCCCAAACTAAATGGATATTTGTCTCTGTAAGGACTGGGATAACTATCCCAAAATAAATGGATATTTATCCCTATAAGGACTGTGATAACTATCCCAAAATAAATGGGTATTTATCCCTATAAGGACTGGGATGACTATCCCAAAATAAATGGATATTTATCCATTTGAGGATTGGGATGACTATCCCAAACTAAATGGATATTTGTCTCTGTAAGGACTGGGATAACCATCCTCAAAGAAATGGATATTTATCCCTGTAAGGACTGGAATAACTATCCCAAAATAAACGGATATTTATCCATTTAAGGACTGGGATGACTATCCCAAACTAAATGGATATTTGTCTCTGTAAGGACTGGGATAACCATCGTCAAAGAAATGGATATTTATCCCTGTAAGGACTGGAATGACTATCCCAAAATAAATGGGTATTTATCCCTGTAAGGACTGGGATAACTATCCCAAACTAAATGGATATTTATCCCTGTAAGGACTGGGATAACCATCCTCAAAGAAATGGATATTTATCCCTGTAAGGACTGGAATGACTATCCCAAACTAAATGGATATGTATCCATTTAAGGACTGGGATGCCTATCCCAAATAACACAGCACAAAATTCTTCTTGGAGCACTCCCCGAGCACCTTGAGCCCGGTTTTAACGCGTCAATCCTCTGCTTTTAGGGCCAACACACAAACCCGGAGGGTTCCCCGAGCCCCCAACCAAATCCCAACAGCAGCACCAACCACCTCCCCCAGCGATATTTTTTAATTTAAGGTGTTTTTTTTGATTTTCAGACCCCTGCCCCTCACCATTTTGCGGATCCTGCTGAGCACGGTGTCGATGATCTCCTTGCCGATGGTGTAGTGGCCCCGGGCGTAGTTGTTGGCCGCGTCCTCCTTGCCACTGATGAGCTGCTCCGGGTGGAAGAGCCCGTGGTAGGTCCCAGTCCTGATCTCATCTGCACCAGGAGGAGAAATCAGCCAGAGCAGAGCACCAGGGAACGTTCTGGGAGAAGCTGATGGAGCAAAACCCGTGGGATGTCCAGCAGGAGGTCGTGGCACGGTTAGGGAAGAGTTGTGGGAATAACGGAATGGGGAGGAATAAACTCCCACCTGAACTCCATCCTCACCCTACACCTAGCCTGAAATCCTAAATTTATCTGGGTTATTGAGCGAGGACACCGCAATTCCATTGTTTTTGTGGGATTGGTTACCACAGGCAGCTTGGAGGAGAAGTCTGGGAGCTCCACCTCCATCCCTCCGTCTCTTCCACCTTCTCCAGCAGGGAAGGGACACGGACAAAGCCCCTCCAGCGTTGGCATTTCCACCTGACCCAGCTCCGGAGGGTTTTTAGATCCACTCCATCCCAACGCTGGGCACATCCCATAATCTCCTGGCTCGCTCATTAAGTTCTGCACTGAACACCTTAATGAGGCGTCTAAAAATTAAGCAGAACCCAAACAAAAGCCTGCAACCCTTTAATTAGGACTAATGAGTCACATCCCAGATGGAAAGATAGGAGGAGGAGCCTGGAGGGCAGGAGGAGGTGGTTGGATTTGGAGTCGTTTCCCAAATAAATCCTTCTTCATTCCCAGGAAGACACCTCAAACGGAGGTGCCACACAAACAAACACCCAGAGATCCCCGAGGGAGCTGGAAGGGGAAGTGGGAATCTTTTGGGATCCATCAGGTTGGAAAAGATCTCCAAGAGATCAAGGTGGCCAAGGAGGACAGCCAGGTCCGGATGTGCCACATCTGGCCGTGGGATGGTGGAATTCCAGCCAGGAGCAGCAAGGCTGGCAAATCCAGGATATTTTCCACCTGCTGAAGGTCCCAAAAGGAGGGAACCAACTCAGCGACAACCACGGAAGCGTAAATTCCCTCTGGAAGTGGGAATTTAATTGGAATCCCTTTGGAGGCGTAAATTCCATCTGCTTCCAATGGCCGGGGACATTTAACCGGAGCAGAGGAGCGGGAGCAACGGGAACCCATGGAAATAAAAAAAGGGTTGGGAATTCCGGATGAAGAGGGATGAGGGAGAAATCCTGGTTTTACCAATGACAGTGGGCTCCAGGTCGATGAACACGGCCCGGGGCACGTGCTTGCCAGACGCCGTCTCGCAGAAGAAGGTCTCGAAGGAGGAATCCACCTGCTCGGAGCTGGGATCCATGGATTTCACCTGCTTGGAGCCGGGAATGGTCCCGTCGGCCCGGATGCCGTGCTCCAGGCAGTAGAGCTCCCAGCAGGCATTGCCCATCTGCACCCCGGCCTGCCCGATGTGGATGGAGATGCACTCCCTCTGGAAAAGGGAAAATGGGAATTTTATACAGCCCCGAGGGTGGAAATGCACTCCCTCTGGAAAAGGGAAAATGGGAATTTTATACAGCCCCGAGGGTGGAAATGCACTCCCTCTGGAAAAGGGAAAATGGGAATTTTATACAGCCCCGAGGGTGGAAATGCACTCCCTCTGGAAATGGGAAAATGGGAATTTTATACAGGCCGAGGGTGGAAATGCACTCCCTCTGGAAAAGGAAAATGGGAATTTTATACAGCCCCGAGGGTGGAAATGCACTCCCTCTGGAAAAGGGAAAATGGGAATTTTACACATCCTGTGCATGGAAATCACTCCCTCTGGAAAAGGGAATTTTACACATCCCCTGGGTGGAAATGCACTCCCTCTGGAAAAGGGAAAATGGGAATTTTACACATCCTGTGGGTGGAAATGCACTCCCTCTGGAAAAGGGAAATGGGAATTTCACACAGCCCGTGGGTGGAAATGCACTCCCTCTGGAAAAGGGAAAATGGGAATTTTACACAGCCCGAGGGTGGAAATGCACTCCCTCTGGAAAAGGGAAATGGGAATTTTACACATCCTGTGCATGGAGATGCACTCCCTCTGGAAAAGGGAAAATGGGAATTTTACACATCCCGAGGGTGGAAATGCACTCCCTCTGGAAAAGGGAATTTTACACATCCTGTGGGTGGAAATGCACTCCCTCTGGAAAACGGAAAATGGGAATTTCACACGTCCCGAGGGTGGAAATGCACTCCCTCTGGAAAAGGGAAAATGGGAATTTTACACATCCTGAGGGTGGAAATGCACTCCCTCTGGAAAAGGGAATTTTACACATCCCCTGGGTGGAAATGCACTCCCTCTGGAAAAGGGAAAATGGGAATTTTACACATCCTGTGAATGGGGAATGGATGGAAATCACTCCCTCTGGAAAAGGGAAATGGGAATTTTACACATCCTGTGGGTGGAAATGCACTCCCTCTGGAAAAGGGAAATGGGAATTTTACACATCCCGAAGGTGGAAATGCACTCCCTCTGGAAAAGGAAAAATGGGAATTGCACACATCCCATGGGTGGAAATGCACTCCCTCTGGAAAAGGAAAAATGGGAATTGCACACATCCCATGGGTGGAAATGCAATCACCCTGGAAAAGGGAAAATGGGAATTTTACACAGCCCGAGGGTGGAAATGCACTCCCTCTGGAAAAGGGAAAATGGGAATTTTACACATCCTGTGCATGGAAATCACTCCCTCTGGAAAAGGAAATGGGAATTTTACACATCCCGAGGGTGGAAATGCACTCCCTCTGGAAAAGGGAATTTTACACATCCTGTGGGTGGAAATGCACTCCCTCTGGAAAAGGGAAAATGGGAATTTTACACATCCTGAGGGTGGAAATGCACTCCCTCTGGAAAAGGGAAAATGGGAATTTTACACATCCTGAGGGTGGAAATGCACTCCCTCTGGAAAAGGGAATTTTACACATCCCCTGGGTGGAAATGCACTCCCTCTGGAAAAGGAAAAATGGGAATTTTACACATCCTGTGGATGGGGAGTGGATGGAAATCACTCCGTCTCAAAAAGGGAAATGGGAATTGCACACATCCCGTGGGTGGAAATGCACTCCCTCTGGAAAAGGGAAAATGGGAATTTCACACATCCCGTGGATGGGGAGTGGATGGAAATCACTCCGTCTCAGAAAGGGAAATGGGAATTTTATACAACCCATAAGTGGAAATGCACTCCCTCTGGAAAAGGGAAATGGGAATTTTACACAGCCTGAGGGTGGAAATGCACTCCCTCTGGAAAAGGGAAAATGGGAATTTCACATTCACACATCCCGTGGGTGGGGAGTTCCAGCCCCATGGGAGTTCCAGCAGGAGCGGAGCCGGGATCAACCCGGGATCTCCTGGGAAAGGCTCCCCAGCCGGGGAAGGAGGGAGGAAGGAGCTGCTGGCTCCTCAGGTCCTCTGCTGATCCCTCACATCCCGATGGGACACCAGCACCACGCTCCTCACCCCGGAATAAAGAGCTCAGGGAGAAGCCAAGCTTGGAAAACCTGAGCCAAGCTGGAGAAAACAGGGATGGAGAAAACAGGGATGGAGAAAACAGGGATGGAGAAAACAGGGATGGAGAAAACAGGGATGGCCCCGGGCAGAGCCCGGATCCATCCAGGTCATCTCCAGCGGGACTCCAGGGAAGCTCCCGGAGGCTCCCTGGGCACTTCCCTGGATAATTGGCACCCGCTGCTGCCAGCACGCCGGGATCAAAGGCACGGCGCAGCCTCCTGCCCCAGATTCCAGCCGGGAATGCCAAGGGATGGCTGGGAAAGGGAGCTGATCCAGCCGGGAAGGGCCAGCAGGGCGGCGGATCCCGTTGTTTGTGGCGTTAGCCACGGGCAGCCTGGCCCAGGTCTCGCCTCCTCTCACCTGTGGGGGCTGCACAGGTAAACCCGGATTAGAGGGGGAGCAGCAGATCCCAAAACTCCAGGGAAGTGCACCGACTCCCAAAGTGCCCAGGAGGCTCCACAGGATTCCAGCCGGACATCCCGGGGCACCGACCACTCGTGGCAGGGAAAGGATCCAAGGAAACTTTTCCGCCTCATTGCTCAGGCGTGGATGTGCCGAGATTTTCCCATCCCTCAAGCAGCTCCAGAGGCCACCAGGGCCAGGATAGAGCAAGGCAGGACGGGATCATTCCTGGGAAACCGACCCCGAGCTGCCCAAACACCCCCAGATCCCGGCGTGGGACGAGCGCCCCGCTTCCGCGGGGTGTGGAAGCCGCTGGGATCAGGGATTGCTGGGATCGGAGGCTGCTGGGATTGAGGATTGTCGGGAGAAGGAGCTGCGGGGATCCCATTCCTGCTGGGATGAGGGAATGTTGGGATCAGGAGCTGCCAGCATCGGGGGATCAGGGATTGTTGGGAAATGGAACCGCTGGCATCAGGGACTGGAGCGAAGCCATTCCCACTGGGATCAGGGATGGGGAGATCCCATTCCTGCTGGGATCTGGGATTGTTGGGGAAAAAAGAGTTGCTGGGATCCCATTCCTGCCGGGATCAGGGATTGGAGTGCTCCCATTCCTGCTGGGATCAGGAGCTACTGGGATCTGGGATTGTGATGATCCCATTCCTGCTGGGATCAGAGATTGGGGCGATCCCATTCCTGCTGGGATCAGAGATTGGGGCGATCCCATTCCTGCTGGGATCAGGGATTGTCAGGAAAAGGAGCAGCTGGGATCAGGGATTGTCATGATCCCAATTCCTGCTGGAATCAAGGACTGTCAGGAAAATGAACTGCTGGGATCCCATTCCTGCCAGGATCAGAGATTGGGGCGATCCCATTCCTGCTGGGATCAGGGATTGTTGGAAAAAGAGTTGCTGGGATCCCATTCCTGCCAGGATCAGGGATTGTCAGGAAAAGGAACTGCTGGGATCAGGGATTGCTGGGATCAGGAGTTACTGGGATCAGGGATGAGGGTGAACCCATTCCCGCCGGGATCAGGGATTGTGATGATCCCATTCCTGCCAGGATCAGGGGCCAGGGCTTGTCAGGAAAAGAAGCAGCTGGGATCAGGAATCAGGGTGATCCCATTCCTACCGGGATCAGGGATCAGGGTGATCCCATTCCCACTGAGATCAGGGATTCTGATAATCCCATTCCTGCCGGGATCAGGAATCGGGGTGATCCCATTCCTGCCGGGATCAGGGATCAGGGTGATCCCATTCCTGCCGGGATCAGGGATCAGGGTGATCCCATTCCTACCGGGATCAGGGATCAGGGTGATCCCATTCCCACTGAGATCAGGGATCAGGGTGATCCCATTCCCACTGAGATCAGGGATTCTGATAATCCCATTCCTGCCGGGATCAGGAATCGGGGTGATCCCATTCCTGCCGGGATCAGGGATCAGGGTGATCCCATTCCCGCTGAGATCAGGGATCAGGGTGATCCCATTCCTGCCGGGATCAGGGATTAGGGTGACCCATTCCCGCCAAGATCAGGGATTAGGGTGATCCCATTCCTGCCAGGATCAGGGATTCTGATAATCCCATTCCTGCCGGGATCAGGGATCGGGGTGATCCCATTCCCGCTGGGATCAGGGATTCTGATGATCCCATTCCTGCTGGGATCAGGGATCAGGGTGATCCCATTCCTGCCGGGATCAGGGATCAGGGTGATCCCATTCCTGCCAGGATCAGGGATTCTGATGATCCCATTCCTGCCAGGATCAGGGATTCTGATGATCCCATTCCTGCCGGGATCAGGGATCAGGGTGATCCCATTCCTGCCGGGATCAGGGATCAGGGTGATCCCATTCCTGCCAGGATCAGGGATTCTGATGATCCCATTCCTGCCAGGATCAGGGATTCTGATGCTCCCATTCCTGCTGGGATCAGGGATCAGGGTGATCCCATTCCTGCTGGGATCAGGGATCAGGGTGATCCCATTCCTCCGTCCCAGCTGCCATTTGCGCTCTGTGGGAATGCGGCTGCCCCGGCCCAGCCCCGCCAGCAGCGTGCTTGGGATAGTTCCCATCCCATCCCAGAACTTCCCGGGACAGCTGCTCCACTTCCAAACCCCATCCCAGAACTTCCCGGGACAGCTGCTCCCATCCCAAACCCCATTCCCAGAACTTCCTGGGACAGCTGCTCCCATCCCAAACCCCATTCCCAGAACTTCATGGGACAGCTGCTCCCATCCCAAACCCCATCCCAGCTCCCATCCCAAACCCCATCCCAGCTCCCATCCCAAATCCCATCCCAGAACTTCCTGGGACAGCTGCTCCCATCCCAAATCCCATCCCAGAACTTCCTGGGACAGCTGCTCCCATCCCAAATCCCATCCCAGAACTTCCTGGGACAGCTGCTCCACTTCCAAACCCCATCCCTGCTCCTCTCCCAAATCCCATCCCTGCCCCAATCCCAAATCCCATCCCTGCCCCATTCCCAAATCCCATCCCTGCCCCATTCCCAAATCCCATCCCTGCCCCAATCCCAAATCCCATCCCTGCCCCAATCCCAAATCCCATCCCTGCTCCTCTCCCAAACCCCATTCCTGCTCCTCTCCCAAATCCCATCCCTGCCCCATTCCCAAATCCCATCCCTGCCCCATTCCCAAATCCCATCCCTGCCCTATTCCCAAATCCCATCCCTGCCCTATTCCCAAATCCCATCCCTGCCCCATTCCCAAATCCCATTCCTGCCCTATTCCCAAATCCCATCCCTGCCCTATTCCCAAATCCCATCCCTGCCCCATTCCCAAATCCCATCCCTGCCCCATTCCCAAATCCCATCCCTGCCCCATTCCCAAACCCCATCCCTGCCCCATTCCCAAATCCCATCCCAGCACCTGCTGCCCTGCCAGCACTGGAATCTACAGCCAGGAGAACAAAGGAAATAAAAAAAAATGAAATTAAAAACCTGGGAGCTGCTGGAAGGAAAAAAAGCCCAGCATCTTATTGGAGCTTTTCCCCTCCTCTTAAATATTCCAGAGGATTTTTTTTTTTTTTGGGATCTTCCCAAAATTTGCATCCAGCTGAAGTGCCTTTTACAGACTCTGGCTATTGTTGTCCAGCTGATTTTCCCACTGGGAACACCATGGAAATATTTAAAACTTTTAGAGCCAGGCCAGACGAAAGGAAAAGTTCAAAGCCAAATCCCTGGGAGCCACTTTTGAAGTTTTCTCCCATTTGCAATCGGATTTTTTCCCAACAAGTTGCTCCTTTGCATCCACCAAAAAAAAAAAAAAAAGAAAAAAAAAGTTCCAGTTGGGATCCTCTCTCCCAAAAAGTTTCAGCTGGAGCAGACAGAAATAATCAAGATTGAAGATTTTTAATTTATTTATTTTTTTTTTTAATCCCCAGCTCAATCCAGTTTCGCAGCTGCAAACGTTTTGGGGCAGGGATTCCATGAAAAAACTGACATGGAAAAGGTGGAATTTGATCCATTTCTGATAATCCCAAGGGTTTAGAGCAGACAAAGGCAACATGGCAGCTCATTCCTAAAGAAAAAAAAAAAAATCCAAAAAAACTAAAAGTTGGGCTTGTCGCAGCACATTGGGAGTGTTACAATTTCAGGCAGCAGGATGAAAAATTTCCATTTTAATCCATAATTTAATTGAGGGGAAAAAAAAAAAAAAAAAAAAAAACAAACACGCTGGCGCGACACAGACGCACAAAAATAAAAATAAAATTTATATTAAAAAAAATTTGAAAATCCCAACTTTTTTTTTTTTTTGGAAAACTTTCCAAGCCTCCAGACCCACAGGGAAAAGCACTGAGGGGCCACTCCAAGAATTCCAAGCACATCCCTCACTTTTCCCTTATAAGGAGCAAACCCCGAATCAATTAGCCAGGAATTAATGAGCAATTCCAGCTGGGAATTAAAAATCCCCCCCCCGGGAGAAAAGAGGAGGAAAAAAGGGAATTACGAGCTCAGAAGCCTTGAGGAAGGAGGGGAAAAAAGTGGGAAAAAAGTGGGAAAAAATTGGAATTTAATTCTCTTACCATGGTGAGGCTGGGGAAGATCCGAGCAAAGCAGCTGCTGCCTCTGCCTCTCCCTGCAACTTTATATCCCAGGAAATCCTGACTCCACCTGGATTTAAGGAAGTTTCTCCAAGCTTAAAGGAGCAGAGCTCCTTTTCCTCCCATCCCAAATAAAAATCAGGATTCAATCCTGCCCAGCTCGCAAGATTTCCCCGATTAAAGGCGGTGTCATGGGAGTTTGTTGCTTTTTTTTTTTTAAATTAAATTTAAATTAAATTAAAATTAAATTAAAATTAAATTTAAATTAAATTAAAATTAAATTAAAATTAAATTTAAATTAAATTTAAATTAAAATTAAAATAAGATTTAAATAAAATTTAATTAAATTTAATTTAATTTAAAAATAAATTAAGATTTTTATTTTATTTTATTTTTAAGGGTTTTGCTTGAAAAGAGGGACTCAAAAGTTGATATTTAAGCGTGAGGCTGGTTAAAAAAAAAAAGAAGGAAAATTTTTGTGTGTTCCCACATAATTCAATTTATCCGGCGGGAACAACGTAACTCACAGCACTGACAACGATATTCTTAATTTTGATGATTTTTGGACAAAATCCCGCCAATTTTTGGGGTGTTTCCCCCCATTTTATCCATGATTTCATGGGAATTTAATGGGATTTGCACCTCTGGGATGCTCAGCCCCTCTGGATTTCTTCCGGATTTTTCCCTTCCCGCCAAAGATTGGGAATTTTGGCCCCATTCCTGTGGGATTTCTGCTGATTTTCCCCTAAAATTCCCTCTTTTACCTCCTGATCTGCCATTCAAAATTCCCAAATTTCCTTTGCTCCATTCCCAAATCCCAGCTCTGGATTGGGGGAGACAAGAATATCCCAAATGGGATCAGGAGCAGGAATTTTTTCCCCTTTTTTCAGCTTTTTTGGGATTTTCTCACCAGCTCCAGTTTGGAATTCCCAATAAAAAACCCAAATTAGAGCAAAATTCCTGGATTTGGAGCAGGGAATGGGATTTGAGCCTTGGGAATGGGAAGAGAATTTGGAGTTTGGAGCGGGAACGTGAAGATTTTGGGAATTTTTATCCTTGGATGTATCCCGAATTTCCCTGATTTTAGGGGTTTCATCACTAAATCGCCTTTTTGGGCAATGCCAAACCCAAAATTTGGGTTTTTTTGGGAAATGTGAAGAGGGAATTTCTGGAGCTGGTGGTGGCAGAGAGAAATTTCCTGGGATTTCAGCTTTTCCGGAGAAAAAATGGGGAATTTCAGTGGTTCCTTCACTAAATGATGTCTTTTTCAGCAATCCCAACCCCAAAATTCAGTGGAAAAAATGAGGAATTTTTTGGGGAATGTGAAGGAAAAAATGAGGAATTTCAGTGGAAAAAATGAGGAATTTTTTGGGAAATGTGAAGGAAAAAATGAGGAATTTCAGTGGGAAAAAGGAGGAATTTTTTGGGAAATGTGAAGGAAAAAATGAGGAATTTTTTGGGAAATGTGAAGGAAAAAAGGAAGAATTTCAGTGGAAAAAATGAGAAATTTTTGGGGAAATATGAAGGAAAAAATGAGGAATTTTTTGGGAAATGTGAAGGAAAAAATGAGGAATCTCAGTGGAAAAAATGAGAATTTTTGTGGAAATGTGAAGGAAAAAAATGAGGAATTTCAGTGGAAAAAATGAGAAATTTTTTGGGAAATGTGAAGGAAAAAAGGAAGAATTTCAGTGGAAAAAATGAGGATTTTTTTTGGGAAATGTGAAGGAAAAAATGAGGAATTTCATTGGGAAAAATGAGGAATTTTTTGGGAAATGTGAGGGAAAAAATGAGGAATTTTTGGGAAATGTGAAGGAAAAAAGGAAGATTTTCAATGGAAAAAATGAGAAATTTTTGGGGAAATATGAAGGAAAAAATGAGGAATTTTTTGGGAAATGTGAAGGAAAAAATGAGGAATTTCAGTGGGAAAAATGAGGAATTTTTTGGGAAATGTGAAGGAAAAAATGAGAAATTTTTTGGGAAATGTGAAGGAAAAAAGGAAGAATTTCAGTGGAAAAAATAAGAAATTTTTGGGGAAATATGAAGGAAAAAATGAGGAATTTTTTGGGAAATGTGAAGGAAAAAATGAGGAATTTTTTTGGGAAATATGAAGGAAAAAATGAGGAATTTTTTGGGAAATGTGAAGGGGAAAATGAGGAATTTCAGTGCTTTCCTCACTAAATTAGGGGTTTTTTTTTGTTTTTTTTTTTTTTTGGTAACTCCAGACCCAATTTTTTTTGTTTTTTTGGGGGAAATGGGAAGGAAAAATGGAATTTGTGGTGGTGGCAGAGAGAAACTTCCCGGGATTTCAGCTCCAGGCTGGATTTTTACAGCCACAGCTCAGAGCTCAAAAATCCCAAAAATCCCAAATCCCTCCCAAATCTCCCCAGTGCTGCCCCGGGGCAAAATCCCAAATCCCAAAGGATTCCCAAAATATCCCGGAGGTGAAGTTTGGGCAGCACTCACCAGAAGGTGCAGCCTGGGCACTTGGGTTTGCTTCAAAATTAAGATTTCAGCCCTGGAAAGAGAGAAAATATTTCATTTTATTTAAATTTTTTATTTCTTCTATTTTCAGGGAAGAGAAAATATTTCATTTTATTTAAATTGCTTATTTATTCTCTTCAATTTTCAGGGAACAGAAAATATTTCATTTTATTTTAATTTCTTATTTATTCCATTTTATTTTCAGGGAAGAGAAAATGTTTCATTTTATTTTAATTTTTTATTTATTCCCCTTTATTTTCAGGGAAGAGAAAATATTTCATTTTATTTATTTTTTTTATTTATTCCCTTTTATTTTCAGAAAAGAGAAAATATTTTATTTTAATTTCTTATTTATTCCCCTTTATTTTCAGGGAAGAGAAAATATTTCATTTTATTTATTTTTTTTATTTATTCCCTTTTATTTTCAGGGAAGAGAAAATATTTCATTTTATTTAAATTTTTTATTTATCCCATTTTATTTTCAGGGAAGAGAAAATATTTCATTTTATTTAAATTTCTTATTTATTCCCCTTTATTTTCAGGGAAGAGAAAATATTTCATTTAATGTTCTTTTTTAAATTTATTTTGGGGTTTTTTTTAATAGGAAAAAGTTGAATCCCAGAGATCTTCAACCTCTGCTTTTCCATCTGCACTTCCCAAGGAAATTCACTTTTTGATGCAACCAATCCTTTGGACATCCAATTATTTTGCTGAAAATTGTTGATTTTTTTCTTTTTTTTTTTTTTTCTGATTTTTTTTCTGATTTTTTGCTGATTTTCTTCTGATATTTTTTCTGGGTTTTTTTGCTGGGTTTTGCAAATTTTTGCTCTTTTTTTCTGATATTTTTGTTGGTATTTTTCTGGGTTTTTTTGCTGATATTTTGCTGGGTTTTCCTAATTTTTGCTGATTTTCTGCTGAATTTTTGCTTATTTTTTGCTGGGTTTTGCAAATTTTTGCTCATTTTCTTCTGATATTTTTGTGATTTTTTTGTGATTTTTTTTTTGCTGATTTTCTGCCAAATTTTTGTTGATTTTCTTCTGATATTTTTGCTGAATTTTGCTGGGTTTTGCAAATTTTTGCTCTTTTTTCCTGATATTTTTGCTGGGATTTTGCTGATTTTTTCCCCAATATTTTTGCTGAATTTGGATTATTTTTTTACCGATTTTTGCCCTGATTTTTTACAAATTTTCAAATTATTTTTCCTGATTTTTTTGGCTCTGATGGGAAAGGATTCCCAAATTCCACATTTTCATGGGAAAGGATTCCCAAATTCCACACTCTGATGGGAAAGGATTCCCAAATTCCACATTTTCATCAGAAAGGATTGCCAAATTCCACAATTCATGGGAAAGGATTCCCAAATTCCAAATTTTCATGGGAAAGGATTCCCAAATTCCACATTTTCATGGGAAAGGCAGCACAACTTTGCTGGAGAGTTTTGGTCATCTTAAGTCTGGAATTTAAAAGAAAAAGTAAAATTAATTCCCTTTCTTTTTGGTTTTTTTTGGCATCATTTCCATGCCGAGTCTGAGGATGCTTTTTCCCAAAAAAAAAAAGGAGAAATTCCTTCTAAATTCCTTCAAATCCTCACTCTCACATTTCTTTTTGTGCAGCTTTTTGTCAGCCTCTCCTTCCACTTCAGCAGCTGAACTCGTGGGTTTTGCATCTCTGAAGGATCCGTTTGTTTGATTTTGATTTTTTATAATTTTTATTTTATTTTGACTTAAATCCAGCCAACAAAGTGAAATGCTTTGTGCACACGTGGGTTTGTTTTTTTAATGGGTTTTGTGGGTTTCAAAGAATTTTGTCTGAGTTGAGCTCACCCTGATGAACCTGATGGAGTCTCAAAGGCTCTTCCAGCACTGGAGTTGTTAAAATGAGATTTTCTGCCAAATCTGTCTGCTCCAAAGGCAATTTTTGCATTCCAGAGGAAATATTCCCAATTTATAAATAGGGAAAAGCCACTCCCGTTTATAGGGATGGTTTGGGATAAACCTGATTGAGTTTAAAAAGGCTCTTCCAGCACTGGAGTCGTTAAAATGATATTTTCTGCCAAATCTGTCTGCTCCAAAGGCAATTTTTGCATTCCAGAGGAGATATTCCCAATTTATAAGCAGGGAAAAGCCACCCCCATTTATAGGGATGGTTTGGGGTGTCACCACCATGAGGTGACCCCTCCTCATCCCTGCCACTTTGCAGAGGGAAAAGGTTGGAATGGAGGAAAATTCCAAATCTCACCAACGTGGGACAGATTTCTAGATGCTGAGAGTACCTGAGAGTATCCAAAAATTCTCCCAGAGGCGACTGAGGTAAATTTTTGGGATTCTCCTGCTGATGATGGGCTGAAAATCCCAATCCTGCTGGGATTTCTGTGCCTTCCTGCTGCTCCAACACCTCATTTCCTTGAGTTTATCCAAGAGAAAAGGCAGGATCAGGCTGGGTGTGTCCACCCTGGGGATATTTTCAGCAAACTGATGGCTTGATGGAGCAGGGGCTGGACTAAAGAATAAATCAGGGATTTATGCAAGCATCTCCTCCATGGATCCACCTTGGGCAGCACCAGAGCCCAGCAGGGCTGCACCCAAATGACCCAAAATGGTCCCAAAATGAACCCAAATGAACCAAAATGGTCCCAAAATGAACCCAAATGACCCCAAATGGTCCCAAAATGAACCCAAATGACCCCAAATGGCCCCAAAATGAACCCAAATGACCCCAAATGGCCCCAAAATGCACGAGCGCATGTTTTGTGTCCCCATCCCCTCATGTGAAGCTCAGACCCACGCACCAAACCAGCACAGAATGTCAAAAACGGAAAAGCCAAACCTGAGGCACCAGAAAGGAAGATTAAAATTGGAAGTGGCTGCTCAGGGCAGCGATGGACTCACCATGCCTGGAGATGTTTCCGGAACGCCAGGACGCGGCACTCAGCGCTCGGAACAAAGCGCTGCTCGGCCTCAGGACGGGCTCCACGTTCCCCGAGGTGTCTCCGCCCTCAGCAGCGCCGCCATTCCCGGCAATGGCGGGACGCGTGCCTCAGTTTCCCCTCAGCGCCGGGGCGCGCTCCGCCAGGGGGCGCCGCGCCCGCCGCCCTCTGGCCACGCCCCCCGCCGCTCCTGATTGGCCGCCAACGCCGCCGCCGCCATTTTCAAACCGCCGCCGCCGCCATTTCTGGCCGGCCTGAGGCGCCGCTGTCGCTGTCACTGCCAGCCCCGTTCCCGGTCCCTATCCCCATGGAGGCACAGCCCCCGGGCCAGAAACCCCCTGGGAGGAGACGGAGCAGGGCCAGCATCTCGCCCCCGGCGGGCGGCACCCCCGCTGTGGCCGCCTCCTGCAGCCGGTAGGAGTCGCGATACCCCCCCGCGCGTCCTGCCGTGAGGGGCGAGGGTGGCCCGCGCCCTCAGGGGAGATCCCGCCGTGAGGGGTGAGGGTGCCCAGCGCCCTCAGGGGAGATCCCGCCGTGAGGGGTGAGGGTGCCCAGCGCCCTCAGGGGAGATCCCGCCGTGAGGAGTGAGGGTGCCCAGCGCCCTCAGGGGAGATTCCGCCGTGAGGGTGCCCCGCGCCATCAGGGGAGATCCCGCCGTGAGGAGTGAGGGTGCCCAGCGCCCTCAGGGGAGATCCCGCCGTGAGGAGTGAGGGTGCCCAGCGCCCTCAGAGGAGATCCCGCCGTGAGGGTGCCCAGCGCCCTCAGGGGAGATCCCGCCGTGAGGAGTGAGGGTGCCCAGCGCCCTCAGGGGAGATCCCGCCGTGAGGGGTGAGGGTACCAGGGGAGATCCCGCCGTGAGGATGCCCAGCGCCATCAGGGGAGATCCCGCCGTGAGGGGTGAGGGTGCCCCGCGCCCTCAGGGGAGATCCCGCCGTGAGGAGTGAGGGTGCCCAGCGCCCTCAGGGGAGATCCCGCCGTGAGGGGTGAGGGTACCAGGGGAGATCCCGCCGTGAGGATGCCCAGCGCCATCAGGGGAGATCCCGCCGTGAGGGGTGAGGGTGCCCCGCGCCCTCAGGGGAGATCCCGCCGTGAGGAGTGAGGGTGCCCAGCGCCCTCAGGGGAGATCCCGCCGTGAGGGGTGAGGGTGCCCCGCGCCCTCAGGGGAGATCCCGCCGTGAGGGGTGAGGGTGCCCAGCGCCCTCAGGGGAGATCCCGCCGTGAGGAGTGAGGGTGCCCAGCGCCCTCAGGGGAGATCCCGCCGTGAGGGGTGAGGGTACCCAGCGCCCTCAGAGGAGATCCCGCCGTGAGGGTGCCCAGCGCCCTCAGAGGAGATCCCGCCGTGAGGAGTGAGGGTGCCCAGCGCCCTCAGGGGAGATCCCGCTGTGAGGAGTGAGGGTGCCCAGCGCCCTCAGGGGAGATCCCGCTGTGAGGAGTGAGGGTGCCCCGCGCCCTCAGGGGAGATCCCGCCGTGAGGAGTGAGGGTGCCCAGCGCCCTCAGGGGAGATCCCGCCGTGAGGGTGCCCAGCGCCCTCAGGGGAGATTCCGCCGTGAGGAGTGAGGGTGCCCAGCGCCCTCAGGGGAGATCCCGCCGTGAGGAGTGAGGGTGCCCAGCGCCCTCAGGGGAGATCCCGCCGTGAGGGGTGAGGGTACCCAGCGCCCTCAGAGGAGATCCCGCCGTGAGGGTGCCCAGCGCCCTCAGAGGAGATCCCGCCGTGAGGAGTGAGGGTGCCCAGCGCCCTCAGGGGAGATCCCGCCGTGAGGAGTGAGGGTGCTCCGCGCCATCAGGGGAGATCCCGCCGTGAGGAGTGAGGGTGCCCAGCGCCCTCAGGGGAGATCCCGCCGCTCTCCTGTGTCAGCAGGGTGCCTTGAGCTCCCTTTCTCCCTTGGGAAGGGAACCCCCGCCCGGCTGTGAGGGGGTTTTCCAGGGAAATCCCCTTCCTTCCCGTCTCCTGCGGCAACAGCGAGAATTTATTCTGATTTATTCCTAATTGCTCCTCCCCTCCCTTTTATTCAAGAGGAATGAGGGAAATGCTTTAAGGAAGATGTTCCTTTTCACATAATTTGGAGAAAAATGGGTTTGAATTCTTTAAGGAGTCTTTTTTTTTTCCTGATGTGTACGGGACCTTGACAGAGTGTGAGAAAAATGGGATTTGGGAAATGCAGGTAAAAAATGGGGTTTGGGGTATGCAGGGAAAAAATGGGGTTTGGGATATGCAGGGAAAAAATGGGGTTTGGGGTATGCAGGGAAAAAATGGGGTTTGGGGTATGCAGGGAAAAAATGGGGTTTGGGATGTCCACGGAAAAATGGCGTTTGGGATGTCCATGGAAAAATGGGATTGGGAATTCCTCTCCTGCACGCTGTGGGAGAATCCTTTTGTAGCTGCTCCTATCACAGAGTTTTAAAGGGTCGGAATGGTGAAAAGTGCCAATCACTTGGTTTTTAACATTTTAAAAGTTTAATAATAATGGTTGCAAAAATAATAATGCAGTTAGAGTAAAAAAGTTTAGAGTTAGGACAATTACAAGACAATAAAAAGCAAAGAATTACAGACGTCCAGATGCTCTCGGACACTAAATCACAAAAAGCATCCCTTGTGAATTAAAGAATAACCTTAAAAGTGATAGCCTGTTGCATATTCATATATCCTTCATGGTTATGCATACATTGTATTTAAAACAAGAACTCTGTCTATTGTATGTCAACTGTTTCCTTTCATCCCCATGGCGTCTTCGAGTTTGAGCAAGGCCTAAAGAAATTAGTTTATTCTGATAAGAAAACCATCAATTCCTTTTCTTTGGAAGATTTAGGGGTTCCTCGAAGCGAGTATCTCATTCCAAAAAAACCCCAAAAAACTCCCCCCCCATACAATCTTTATTTTAACATTATGTTGGAACCTAAAACTGTATTTAACACACTACATAAGACAATTAATACAGCATAACTTTCTAACATGACACATATAATATTCATTGTAATATCTGCGAAAAACCAATCATAAAATCTGCATTTTTCACCGAACAATCCTTAAGGATCACCCAGTGACTCCAGGCTGCTCCAGCCTGGCCTTGGACACTTGCAGGGATCCCAGGAGCAGCCACAGCTGCTCTGGGCAGCACTGGGATCATCTCCCCCCTCCTGGGCTTAAAATCCACCGCAGCACCAGCTGGGCCTTTATTCTGATTTTTAACCCCCTGTGCGAGGTGTGTGTTACTGTTTCTCTGAGGTGTGAAATTCGGGAGATCTTCCTAAGGTCGCACCCTGCAAGAAATTTAGGGGAAAAAAATACCCTGAAGTTCAGTTCATCTCATTTGTGTTGACCCCAAAATGTTTAGAACTGAAGAAGATTTGACAGCCCTGGATCAGCAGAGGTTTGCATTTTCTGTTGCCCTCAAGGATAGGAAATGACTTCTCTGAGCGTGCAGGTGATGTGGAAACCTCTTCTATCTGACCAAAGTGGCTTTTGCTACCCGAGCACAGAGTTTTCCTACCTCCAAACGCTGTGTTTGGACAGAAATTAATTCCTGGGCGTGAGCAGGGATCAACCTTTGCATCCCAGCTTGGCTTGGAGGGGTGAGAGATGCTCCTGCTTCTCCTCCAGCCGGATTTTTCCATGGAAATGAGAGTGAGGAGGGTGAGTGGAGCAATTCCTTGTTGTGAAACCTGGAACAATTTCCCAGGGGCTGGAGTGGTTGTTGTTAATTAGGCGAGAAAAGCAAAATAAGCATTGACGAGCTTGGGTTTTGCAAGCTCTGGGTGGCAGAAGGGTCTATCAGGCTTTGAAAAAGAAATGTTTTCATAGAAACGTGCTCTTGAAAAACCAACCTGGAGCTCCCTAATTAGCACACTGAAAAGCAGAGCCTAATTGAAGGTTTTTGGTGGTTTGGGATGGTCGAGCATTCCTGGGTGAGGCTGCTTTGTGCGGGAGAGGCCGAAGGAATTGGGATAAACCCAGAAAGGAATGATTGCAGATACATCTGGACACCCGAGGGGATGCACAGCACCTCGAGGTGCTGCTGCCTGAGGCTTCTTCAGAATCATGGACAAGTTGCACTGGGAGATCTCCTGCCCAGCTTCAAATTCAGGTCAGCTTGGCACAGCCTGGGTGAGCTCTAAAAACCTCCAAGGACAGGGATTTTTTGGTCACACTCACTGGGGGGCAATTTTCCTTGGATTTACTGGAAATTTTCCATGCTGCAGCTTGTGCATGCTTCTGGTTTGATCGACTTTTTAGATCGTCTAGACAGCACTTAAATCCCTTTTTGCCTTCCCTAGATCCCCTTTTACCTTCCTTAAATCCCTTTTTTCCCCTTGCCTGGATCCCCTTTTTGTTTTTCTTCCTTGCCTGGATCCCCTTTTTATTTTCCCCTTGCCAGGATCCCTTTTTTCCCTTCCCTAAATCCTTTTTCTCCCTTGCCTGGATCCCCTTTTATTTTCCCTTGCCTGGATCCCGTTTTCCCCCTTTCCTTCAATCCCCTTTTTATTTTCCCTCGCCTGGATCCCTTTTTTTCCCTTCCCTAAATTCTTCTTCCCTCACCTGGATCCCTTTTTTCCTTCCCTAAATTCTTCTTCCCTCTCCTGGATCCCTTTTTTCCTTCCCTAAATCCTTTTTCCCTCGCCTGGATCCCTTTTTTTCCCCTCCCTAAATCCTTTTTCTCCCGTGCCTGGATCCCCTTTTTTTATTTTCCCTCACCTGGGTCCCTTTTTCCCCTCCCTAAATCCTTTTTCCCTCACCTGGACCCCTTTTTCCCCTCCCTAAATCCTTTTTCCCTCACCTGGCTCCCTTTTTCCCTTCCCCAAATCCTTTTCCCCTCACCTGGATCCCTTTTCCCCCTCCCTAAATCCTTTTCCCCTCACCTGGCTCCCTTTTTCCCCTCCCTAAATCCTTTTTCCCGTGCCTGGCTCCCTTTTTCCCCTCCCTAAATCCTTTTCCCCTCACCTGGCTCCCTTTTTCCCCTCCCTAAATCCTTTTCCCCTCACCTGGCTCCCTTTTTCCCCTCCCTAAATCCTTTTTCCCGTGCCTGGATCCCTTTTTCCCCTCCCTAAATCCTTTTTCCCTCACCTGGCTCCCTTTTCCCCCTCCCTAAATCCTTTTCCCCTCACCTGGCTCCCTTTTCCCCTCCCTAAATCCTTTTTCCCTCACCTGGCTCCCTTTTTCCCTTCCCTAAATCCTTTTTCCCTCGCCTGGATCCCTTTTTCCCTTCCCTAAATCCTTTTCCCCTCACCTGGCTCCCTTTTTCCCCTCCCTAAATCCTTTTTCCCTCACCTGGCTCCCTTTTCCCCCTCCCTAAATCCTTTTCCCCTCACCTGGCTCCCTTTTTCCCTTCCCCAAATCCTTTTCCCCTCACCTGGATCCCTTTTCCCCCTCCCTAAATCCTTTTCCCCTCACCTGGCTCCCTTTTCCCCCTCCCTAAATCCTTTTTCCCTCACCTGGCTCCCTTTTTCCCCTCCCTAAATCCTTTTCCCCTCACCTGGATCCTTTTCCCCCTCCCTAAATCCTTTTTCCCGTGCCCGGATCCCTCTTCGCCTGTGCCAGGCCCCTCGCTGCCCTCAGTCCTTTTGCCGCAGTCGCTGTCCCGGGGCCGGGACGGGCGGAGCTGCTCCCGGCGTCCAGCCGGGCCCTCCCAAATCCCACCTGGCATCGTTGGAGCCGTTTGCTTCCCCAGCCGCCAAAACAGAATTTCAGTTGTTTAATCCTCGCAGCTGCTGGGGGCAGAGCAACACAGGGGTTGTTTTCTTCATTTAAAAAAAATAACAGTAAAATCTGGAAGCAGTCGCTTTTTAAACTTTAGGCAAAATCTGGCTTTGGCTCGCTAATTAGGAGGTTTTGCTAAATTGGACATTTCTTGGTGGGAATGCCAATGAGAAAAATAAGAGTTTTTAAGGGCTAAAACCTCACTTGTGTCTTTTGTTCCTTGGGCTTCTCCTTCAGCTGTCCTTGGCACAAGAATTCCACAATATTCCAGCAACTGGGAGAAGGATGGGAAGAAATTATCCCTGAGTGGAAAAATTCATTTTTAAATGAGGAATAATCCCATTTAAATGGGACTAATCCCATAAAAAAAAATCAAATAAGAGTTTTTAAATGTTTCAATCTCACTTGTGTCCTTTGTTCCTTGGGTTTCTCCTCAGCTGTCCTTAGCACAAGAATTCCACAATATTCCAGCAACTGGGAGAAGGATGGGAAGAAATTATCCCTGAGTGGAAAAATTCATTTTTAATGAATGAGGAATAATCCCATTTAAATGGCAATACTCCCATTAAAAAAAAAAAAAAATCAGAGTTTTTAAATGTTTAAACCTCACTTGTGTCCTTTATTCCTTGGGCTTCTCCTCAGCTGTCCTTGGCACAATTCCACAATCTTCCAGCAGTTGGGAAGAAATTATCCCTAAAACTGAGTGGAATCATTCATTAAAAAAAAAAAAAAAATTAAAGAATTTTTAAGGGACTTGTTGTGAGGTAGGAGTAGGAGAAAGGCAAAGCAGGCTTAAAACTTGAAAAGGGTATAAACAAAATTTTATTAACAGTAACTAAAAGAGTAATAAAAATTAGAAATAGACGTTTAGAACACTTCACCTCCCCCCGCAA
Source organism: Lonchura striata (assembly GCF_046129695.1). Lineage (NCBI taxonomy): Eukaryota > Metazoa > Chordata > Aves > Passeriformes > Estrildidae > Lonchura > Lonchura striata. Next base: position 71,686,215 of record NC_134607.1, read on the forward strand.
CCTTTTCTTCCCACTGACAATGTAAAGAAACAAAAATAAAATTCCAGTCAGTTTACCAATTCTAAAATTAGTTTCCTTAGGGAGAGAAATCCCTCGTGTTAATGTTATGGAGATTATAAGGAAAAAAAAACAATTTTCTCGTGGCTTTCTCATGCACAGCAGCTGCCTGCTGGAAGAGAAGGACAAAGTTCCCGGGTGTCTTTCCTCTTTAAAGTGTTTTTTTTTTTTTCTTTCAGAAAAGCGTGTACAACTTCCTAGCAGCTAAAAGTTTTCTCTCACTCCTATAAATGTCTCCCATGTCAAACTAAGCGAGGGCGAGGTAATTCCCTTTATTAGCCTTGAGTTCTCAGGGCTGCGACATTCCTGAGCAGCCTCGAGCGCCGGTTCAGTGGGGGATTTTTAAAGGCTCGCATTTCACTCCTGGAGGATTCCTGATGCTCCCAAAAGAGAGGGAGCGGGGAAGGGACCGGGGATTTGCAGCAGCCTCTTGTTTGTGGTGTCTAAAAAGGGAGGAGACGCTGCTGGAGACGGTGACTTCACCCAGTTACGAGCAGGGAATGTTTGAGCTCAGGGTGCTTTTCACATCTTCTCGTTTTCTGTTGATCTCTTTTATTTCTTTCCTCCTCCCCCGGCAGTGCACCTGCAGCTCTTGCATCGGGTTTCAGGTTCAAAAGTGAGAGGTAATTGCAGAGGAAGCTGCAGAGTGCTCAGAAGGAAAAGTAAAGAATGACTTTCCCAAGGAGACATTCTCTTTTTCCAGGAGTTTTCCCAGAATTTAGCAGCACAACAAGTGGATGAGTGTTTTTCTCTCAACCTTTTCCCCCATCCCAACTCTAGCTGCAAGGAGATAACAAAAAAAACAGGCAAAACCTTTAATCTGGGACAGATAAAACACCATTTATTGTAGGATTTGTTTGTTTACTCTCTAATCTTGTTCCCAGCTTCCTTGCTTCTGTAATGTGGAGGTGACTCCAGGTGAATGATAGAACCCATGGGCATAAAGCTGAGGCCTCTCTCCTGCTCCAGAAATTTCATTTTTTTTCCCTGGAGAATGGCTCTGGAGCAGCTCCTCCTTCCAGCTGGGAGAAGGAACCCTCCCACCCCAGGCAAGCCTGGAGCTTGGAAAGCTGATTTTGATCTCTCCCCAGACCAACTGATCTCTTTGACACCAGGAAACAATCAACTCCAATGAGATTAATCCCAATTAACTGCCTGACTGTGGATTAAAAGTGTTTTTCTGAAGGTCACAAGAGGGTGGAAAGTGGAAAAGATGCTGGGGGCTGGCAGCTCCTTCTGGGATCAGCCCTGAGGCTCCCAAAGGAGCAGAATTGAGAATTTTGGGTTGGTTTTTCTCCCAAATTCTCAACCCTGAGCTGCTCCCAAGGTGGGGTCCCTAAAGCCTTCAGCCCCAGTGGGGAGTTGCTTTCCTTTTTTTAAAAAAGCCCATTTTTTTGTTAAAAAATTAAAGTTTCACCCTTCCACCTTTCCCTGTGGCTATGGCATTGCAGGGATGAATAAGGGAGCAAAGTGGAAGTTTTTTGGTGGCAGCCTGAGAAGTTTAACGTGCAATAAAACCCTTCCCATCCATGCAGGAATTTTGTCAGGGGGAGCTTTGTTTGCAGGGAATTTGTTGTTCACTCATCATGAGGCATCTCAAGAGAGAGTCCTCCCTGAATTACAGATTTCAGAAAAGCTTTTCAAACTCTTCCCTGGTCACCTGCACAAGCTGCCATAAATCCAATTGCCGTGGATTTATTCCCTTGCCTCATTTATCCCGTTCAAGGCAGTTGTTTTTTGGCCACTGACCTCACTGCTGTGAGGGCCAAGTGCTTTTGATGCTGGTGCTTTTCTTGCTTTTCTTCTCTTTAATTATGGCTTTTCTCAGCGATGTTTGTTTGCCCTTGATCTCGGCAGCGATTAAAGCTCTGCTCCAGCAGATTTTCTAGGGCTGCAGAGAGCAGCCAAGAGTACAAACGCCCACTCTTCCTTGCCATTATCACATCAAAGTTCAGCCAGACTGGAAACTTTTCCTCCCCTGAAGAAGGTGGTGATTAAAATGCAGCACTTGAGCATAATTGGAAGCTCCAAGCTTGCAGAAAATGCCCAAAGGCTCCAATTCCCAGTGGTTTGTTTTGGTTTTTTTTCCAAAAGCAGCTTGGGAGCATCTGGAGTGTGAGGAACCCACAAGCACTGAAGGCAGTTGTCCTTCCAGAGGTCTCAAACAATTCCCAGGGGACCAGAGTATCCCAAATTATGAATCCATATTTTGGCCCCAAGTTACTGGAAATCACTATTGATATTTTGGGAATCAGTCTTTAAAAAAAAAAAAAAAAGTCTAATAAGAGTTTTTAAGAGTTAAGACCCAACTTGTGTCTTTTGTTCCTTGGGATTGGCAAGACAATTCCACAATATTCCAGCAACTGGGAGAGGGCTGGGAAGAAATCATCCCTTTTCCCAGTTGCTGGAATATTGTGGAATTCTTGTGCCAAGGACAGCTGAGGAGAAACCCAAGGAACAAAGGACACAAGCAAAATTTAAACATTTAAAAGCTCTTATTTGATTTTTATGGGATTATTTCCATTTAAATGGGATTATTCCTCATTTAGAAATGAATTATTCCACTCAGGGATAATTTCTTCCCATCCTTCTCTCAGTTGCTGGAATATTGTGGAATTGTGCCAAGGACAGCTGAGGAAAAGCCCACGGAATAAAGGACACAAGTGAGATTTAAACATTTTAAAACTCTGATTTGATTTTTTTTTTTAATGGGAGTATTCCCATTTAAATGGCATTATTCCTCCCTCATTCATTAAAAATCCACTCAGGGGTAATTTCTTCCCAGCCTTTTCCCAGAGTCTGGAATACTGTGCAATCATTAATTTAAAGAAAAAAATCAGAGTTTTTAAGTGTTTAAACCCCACTTGTGTCCTGTATTCCTTGGCACAACAATTCCACGATCTTCCAGCAACTGGGAAGAAATTATCCCTAAAACTGAGTGGCATCATTTATTAAAAATTAAATAAGAATTTTAAAGTGTTTAAACCCCACTTGTGTCCTTTGTTCCTTAGGCAAGATTTCCACAATTTTCCAGGAACTGGGAGAGGACTGGGAAGAAATTATCCCTGAAACGGAGTGAATTTGGCTGTGATCTGGTGATGTGGGGTTTTTTTCTGCTATAGAATAATGTTCAGTGAAACGTTTTAAGGTCATTTTTCTCTTTGCCTACATTCTGAGTGCCAGGGTTTATTAAAATCCTTGTGAAGTGGAATGAAATCCCGATTTTACTGGACAACTCTTGTACCTGGTGTGTTCCTCCAAGGGACAGAGAAGGTGTGAGCAGCTCTGGGAATAATTCCTGGATTTTCTGTTAGGATGTGTGAGGTGTGTTGGATCACGGGCAGAATGCATAAACCAAACTGAAGGATAATTTCTTCTCCTTTTGGCCTGTGGAATCTCTTCTATTCCCAGTGCAATTTGGTGTTTCCCAGTGCTTGGAAATGCTGGAAAATGAATTTTCTCACAGGAAAGATGAGATAAAGATAGGAGAAAGAAAACACCTGTAAAATCTTGTTTTTAAACCATGCTGCAGCGATGAAAACCCAGGAAAACCTTTCAGCACTCAGTGTAAATGTTGATTATCTTAACACCAGGCTTTTAATTACTTTGTGCTGATGATAGACTGCTCATTATTATCTTGTAAAGCAGAAGTCAAGCTACACTTAGCAAATAATTATCTTCATTCGCATATCATTATCCTCAACATCCACTGGAGTTGTTTGTGCTGCTTTAATTAATATTTTCAGGGCGAGCTCATGGCAGGTGCTTTGCAGAATGGGAAACCTCAAAGGGGGGTTGAATTTCAGACGTCAAAAAATGAGAGTATCCTGTAAAAACGTCCTTCAGTGCTTTTTAATCCAGTGAAATAAAAACCCAGAGAAGATTCTTCCCCCTTTTCCTTGTGAGGAGCTGCAGCAATTCTTAATTTAAAAATTACTTAATTTATTAAAAAAAAAAAAAAAACCCTTGGAGCAGCAGCAGTGTCTGAGGCAGGTGGTTAAAACAATAAATTCTAAATGAACAAATGATATAAAATAAATACTTTTCCTGCAGAAGTTTTTCCTGGTGCTCTTCCAGCCTGAACGCATTCCCAGATTCCCTGACAGCTGCTGGGCTCAGATTTCTGGGAATGTGCTGTGGGAAAAGATAAAAAGGCTCACACAGGAATTTTATGGAGTGGGCCTTGTGCTTTTACAAGGAAAAGCCCCTGATCCATAATCCAGGAGAACTGGCTGATCCCAAATGATGGGAATTGGTTTTGCATTTTAATAGTCTTTATTATTTATTGTATCGTTATATAGTTGTATGTGTTTTATATATTACGTATTATATAGATTATATATCATAAATATTATAAAATATATTAAATATATAGTATACATTCTATATATGTACAGACATTATATAATTCTATATATTATCAATACATTATTAATTTTAATATATTAATAATATATTATTAATAATATATTTTTCTTATATACTGCACTATTCTAAATATATAATTATTATATATTATATTCTTGTTCCCACTTTATCATTCAAGTGAGGGATGCTCCAAAGCAGGCTGGGGGAATGCAGAAAATATCTGTTAATAGGAATTATTTACTATTTGGTTTGCCAAGGAAGCATTGCAGGAGTTTTCCTGACTTGAAATCAGGAATAAACCAGAGAGACAAGCTAAAAAGGAATTGTAAAAATTGAGTTTTAACCCTCTGCTGACAGCAGCTCAAGTCAGCAGGATCTGCTCCCCTGGCTGCACAAAAACCTTGGAGTAATATTTTAATAATATCAGATTGAAAATAATAAAATAAATCTAAAATATCACATTAAAAATAATCATATTTTAAAATACTATTTTAATAATATTAGATTTAAAATATTTTAAGTTTATTTTTTAATACATTGTATTTAAATGTAATATCATATTTGAAATCTTTCTGAGGTGGAATTTAAGCCTCGTTTCACTGAGCACCTCCTCAAACTCTCCTGGGCCTGGTGTTCTCCAAGGGACAAAGAATTGCTGGTGAAAATGCAGAATTCACTGCTTAGACCTGGTAAAAGTTTAATAATAATAATAATAATAATAATAATAATAATTCAAAAAAGGACAATAAGCACAAAAAAAGGACAATATTTCCAGCACTGGGGTGCTCCTGGCCAACACCCAAAGAACACACTGATCTGTACAGAAATTTAAACTTTATTCTGTTACATCACTGGGATATGTAAAAAACAGAATTCCCTGCTGAGAGTTCTTAAAAGTTTAATAATAGTAATAATGATAAAAAGGACAATAAGGATAAAGAAATTAGTAATAATAAAAAAGGACAGTGAGGATAAAGAAATTAGTAATAATTAAAAAAAAGGACAATAAGGATAAAAATAGTAATCATAAAAAAGAACAATAAGGATAAAGAAATAGTAATAATTATTAAAAAAGGAGAATAAGGATAAAGAAATTAGTAATAATGATTATAAAATTACAATATTTCCAGCACTAGGCTTGTCCTGGCCAACACCCAAAGAACACACTGGTCTATACAGTTTTATCTTTATTCTGTTACATCACTGGGATATGTAAAAAACAGAATTCCCTGCTGAGAGTTCTTAAAAGTTTAATAATAATAATAGTAATAATGATAAAAAGGACAATAAGGATTAAAAATAGTAATAATGATTTTTAAAGGGCAGTGATTATTAACAAATATTAATGATGATTTTAAAGGACAATAATGGTTAAAAAAAGGACAATAATGATAAAAAAAGGACAATATTTCTGGCACTGGGGTGTATTCAGTGTTATTTTACAGGGTTACATCGCTGACTACATGCATATTCATGAGCTTCATGCATTATTCAAACATCCCTGCGAACTTTCTGACGTTTTGGGAGCTCCTTTGGCTTCTTCGGGTGACATCCTGGGTGTCAGGTCAATATATTTCATTTCTTGTGTCTCCATCCTGCTGTTCCACGTCCTAAATAAGGATTTTGTGGGGCCTCCTTAATTGGAACGTGGTATTTTCTCATTGCTCTGGTTCGTGTCGCTGTTACCACCTGGACAGGTTGCTCAGTGGGTTACACAAAAGTCCTTTTTTAATGTTTTGCTAAGGTCATTAACACAATATATTCATCAGACTATTATTTCTCTAATGATACATAGATATTAGATTATTGCACTGCTATTTCTGTGATCAACGCAGTGCATACTTAAACCATTATATATTATATTGTAGTTTATATTATATCATATCATATATCATATCATATTGTATCCCATAGTATCATATCATATTGTACCCTATAGTATCTTATCCTATTTTATATTTATTATATTATATAGATTCTATTATATTATTATATTTATTATATTATCATTTTATAGCGTATCATAGCATATAGCAGCTAAAAAGGTTTCTAAATAATTATTCTAAACCCTAAATCCTAGTTCTAAATACTTCTCATCACTAACAACCTGCCCAGGCTAATACATAAAAGCCAATATTATCTGCTCCTTTTTCCAGTGGAATTGGTGACTCTGTGAAGGGAAACTGGGAATAAATAAAGGTGGGAAGAGAGGAGGAGGAATGGTGAGGCTGATGGACAAGGACAGGATTGTGCTGCTGCTCCCCCAGTGCAAAACTCGTGGGACAAGGGGCTCAAGCTGTGTCCTCAAATATTCCCATTATTCCTGTTCCTATGGGATGTGTGCACAGAGCTGTATGGAATGGGCCCTGCTGCTTTTCCAGGGAAAAAAAAAACAGGAAAATCAAGTGAAATCCCAAAAATGCTGCTGCTCTGGCAGGGCAGGGATGCTCAGGTCCCACCCCCATCACCCCGAGGATTCACCTGGCCTTGGATCAGGAATTCCTCCTTCCTTTCATTCCGTTCTCATTTTGTCTCCCCAAACTTCTGCCAAGTAAAGCTCGACCTATAGGACTCCAAAATATTCCTCTTCCTCTGGATTTAATTTTTGGGAACAGGATGGGAGCAAGTGAGCATTTGTCAGAAATCCAAAGTGAATTCCCAACTCTGAAATTCCCTGCAGCTCCTCTGAAATAATAAATCTGGCACACTTCTCCTCCACTTCCCAGGAGCAAATTCTTTAATGCCAGGACAAGAGAAATGCAAAATTCCTCTTGATCTTCCTCGAGTCTTCAGGAGGGTGATGTTGTTCTTCAATTTTGCTTTATAATATCAGAGGGTTTGTTTCGCCAAAATATTTTTTTAAATATTCAGGATAAGCTGTAGGGAAATTTTTATTGCCTGAAAAGAAAGATTTCCTCAGTCTTTGCCTGGCTTCATTTTAGAAATGAGTTCCTCAATAAGGGCTCGTCTTTGCTGGAGATCTGGGGGTAATAATTTCAAATATTTATTTATTTCTGTGTTGTGTGAGACGATCACAATGGAAATGGGATCTCTTGGCAGTTCTAGTGGATGGTGCTGTTTGTGGGAATAAATTTGGGACTGGAAGTTCAGCAATGAGGGAGGAATCTCAGTTAAAAAAACAGAGTTTAGATCTTAAAATTATAATTTTGGAACCACCTGATTTTGCAGACATTTTTTGTACTCAGAGGTTGCTGTCACTCTTTCCTGAATTACATTTCTTTTCTTGGTGAGGTTTTCACAAAAAATAGATATCTTTTAAAACACAGCTAAGTTATAAAAGCAAATTGAGTGGAACTGATGGCAAAAATCCCTGATTTTAGCAGAATATTCCATGATTTTCCCCTAAACTGCTTTGTACAATGGATTGACTCCAAGTGCCAGGCAATTTGACTGCTTGGGATGTTCCCATTTTGGCTGATTTACAAGAATTTCCCCTCTGGACACTGGGAAAACTTCACCCCTATTTGACTTGCATCACTTTTTGCATTTTCTGTTTGTTTTGGTTTTTTTTTTCCTTTTCCCATCAGTATTTTACACTTTCATTTCTGCCTCTCTGCTCTCACCTGAGGGAACAGCAGGAAATTTGAGATCTGGGGAGCATCAAACCACAAAAATTAAAGGAGATTTTCCAAATGCCCAAGAAAGGAAAGCAGAGATAAAGCAATAATATATGGAAATGGGAATTATTCCCAGAAATGTTTGGGATAACAGGACTGGGAAGGAATGGTCAGGTATTAAAAGGTCATTAAGTTGAAGCTTTTCTATTCCCATATTTTTATACAAATTTCACGGAAAGCAGCTGCATGTAAAAATGGAATATTTACATGTGTAAATCCATTCCTTGTTCTTTTAATTTCAATTTTGTGGCTTGCTTGGTTCAGCTGGGGAACTTCAGCCCTTTGCTGGGAGAGATAAACATAATTCCAGGGTTTCTCCACACCTGGAATGCCAGGAAATCTCCTGGACTGTGGTGGTCCCACAATTCCCACATCCTGATGAGGAAGGAAACACCTCATTAAAGGTGCTGCCCTAACTGGAATTAATTAGGAATTATTATTAATAATCTGCCCAAACCTTCAGCTGGGACTGGGCAGGAAGGCAACACAATCACAGCAATTTGATTTTGGGTTCCTTAGAAATGTGCCCAGAAATTCAAGTGAGGTTAGGCTCTCCCAGTAATTTTAAGAGGGAGGAAAAAACTCCAATTATTCCAGCCCTGACTCTCAAATGTTTGGATGGATCCCAGATGGACAAGAGGATTTTCCTCTCCTTCAGCAGCACCCTGTGTTTGTCAAGGAGCTTAAAAAAAAAAAAAAGGTTTCTGCTCTAAAAATCTAAACCACATTTTATAAAACACATTTACAGGTCCTACAAGCTCCCATTTGGGTGGTTCTCTGCTCCCTTTTATTTTAGTGAAGCCAAAGAAAACCAGACTAAACAACAACAACAACAACAGCAAAAAGGCACGGAACCAAAAATCTCTTTTTGGAATTGCAAATGCGGGTGGGCCCCACCTGGTGTGGAGGTGCGGGAACAGCTCCGGGCCGAGTTTTCCCGCAGGTCTGAGCCGGCATTGCCGAGGACTGACAGCGCCAGGCTGCATTCCTGCCGAGCTGCAGTCTCCGAGCTGCAACCGCTCCTTCACAGAGGGAAAGAAAAGCTTAAAAACCCCAAAAAAAACCTCGTGGAGATCCATCCTTGAGGGTGGCGGTGGAGGTGGAGCAGGAAAGGGTTAAACAGGATTGATTCCAGAGGCTCCGAGGTTTGCATCCCACCGATTCCAGAGGCAGAGACCTCCCCGGAGCCTCGGGAAGAGCCTCAGGCTCTCCCTTTTCCCTCTGCTTTTTCCTGGAGCGTTTTCTCCTTCCTGAGGATGAACCGAAGGACTCCAGAGCCGCTTCTGGCTCAGAGCTTTACAAAAATTCCTTTTCATTCCCTTCCTCTCCCTCTAGGAGAACAACTTCCTCTCCCTCTAGGTGTCACCACTGGATTGGGAATCGGAGCTTTTCCTTTCACTTCCAACCACAGCGTTGGCATTTCACTCCTGCTTTGGGTGAAATATTTCATATTTCCTATAATTGGGATTGATTTCATTTTACCCAGTCAAACGCAGCAAGGAAAGAATTCCTTAATACTTCAAGGTGATTTTTTTTTTTTTGCCCGTTTCCTGCACTGAATTAATATTTATGGAATGACAAAAAGATTTGAGTTGGAAAACCCCAAAGGATTTTAAGGACCTTAAAGCTCATCTCGTTCCACGCTTACCATGGGCAGGGACACCTGGTTTTAAATATCCTTAAATACCCACACTGCCTGCTGCCACGGCCCTGTCCTGAACTTTTACAACTCCAATCTCCCCAGGGAAAGGGAAAAAAATCCCAAAGGAAGCAGGTGAAGGTGTCCAGGATGCTCCAGGCTCTGAGCAGGTGGGTGGGCTGGGAGTGCTCCTCACTTAAAAGCTGTGGAGCAAAAGTTGTCTGGGAGGTTTGGGAGAGCCCCGGATGTGCAGATGCAGCATCACAGAGGCCACAGGAGCTGAGTGCACTGAGGTGCAATTAAACTGATTAACTGCAATTAAACTCCCACACGCCCAGCGAGCTCTGCAGCCTTTGGAGCCGCTCCCCGTCTGCCTCGGGGAGAAGGAGCAGGTCCAGAGCTTGGTTCCATTTAAACTCAGCTTTCAGGAGGTTTTCCAGTGAATCCAGCTTCAAACCCCTGCACACGAGCTTATCCAGTGAAGCTGAGCGGTTTCATTCCTAGGGGTGATTTCTTTACATTCCAGTTGTGTCCATGAGTCCCTTAAACTCCTCCCTGGAGCCCTGGAATATCCTGGGCCAGGCTTGGAGCAGCCTAGGATGGAGATTTCCTGGCATTCCAGGTGTGGAGAAACCCTGGAATTATGTTTATCTCTCCCAGCAAAGGGCTGAAGTTCCCCAGCTGAACCAAGCAAGCTGCAAAATTGAAATTAAAAGAACAAGGAATGGATTTACACATGTAAATAAATATTCCATTCCCTTCCATGGAATTGGAGGAATTTTTAAAGAGTCTCTCCAACCCCAAACCATTTTGTTCTGAACTAGACACTAGGAAGCATTAATTAATTAATTAATGACCTGCACTCAGGTTCCTTCACAAATGACCTTGCTGTTTGTTCCATGGAACTTTGCACAGTGATCCTGGCAGCAGCTGCCTTGGACACTGCTGAATTCCTTGGATACTGCTGAATTCCTTGGACACTGCTGAATTCCTTGGATACTGCTGAATTCCATGGATATTGCTGAATCCCTTGGACACTGCTGAATTCCTTGGATACTGCTGAATTCCTTGGACACTGCTGAATCCCTTGGACACTGCTGAATTCCTTGGACACTGCTGAATCCCTTGGACACTGCTGAATTCCTCCAAGCCCCTCGGGGTTTTCGATTAATTTCGATTTTTCAGTGATTCTCTCTTGCAGCAGGGCTGCTGCACTGTCACTCCTCCGCATCAGGGGGCAGCTCTGAGCTTGTTCTGCACCTTAATTCTATTTTCTTTGTGTGTTTCTGAATAATCTTTGGAACAGACAGATAAATTTTCCTACTCACTGTCCAGGAATGTTCTCCTGAACATGAGGTTGAGCTGAGGGAGATTCAATAATAGTTTTCCTGTGGCCATGTCTAGCAGACTTTCTCCTCTCTTAAAAACAAAAAAAAAAAATAATAATTTTTAAAATCTGCTTTTCCCTCCTGCACTGGGAGATTTGTTTTGTGTGTGGGTGGTCGGTTTGTTTGTTGTAAGATCTGTGAATTACTGTAATGCTTTAATAAAACTTCTTTATCACTCTGTGATTCAAACTTGCAAACAAACTTCAGGTGTATTTATATTTCTGCCATGGAAAGAGATGAGAGGCTCTGAACTCTCCCCCTTTTCTCCTCATGTTTTCTGTCTTGGCCCTGAGCTGCTTTTCCCTGCCAGGTTCCATAAAATTCTCCCTGGAGGCAGCAGGTCTGCTGCACTAACTGCATTTTCCTGCAGTTCCTAATCCTTCACTCTTGTTTTGTCTGAGTTTTGAGCTCTTTTTTTTTTTTTCCTCCTTGCAGGACTTTTATTTCTTTATCTTTTATCTGCTTCTGCCTCCAAAACCTCCATTAATAACCAAATAAAATCCAAGTCTTTCATCCCCACAAGGAGATTTGGAGTCAAACCTGATCCCTGCCACCATCCGTGTGTAGATCAGGAGAAAAGAAGGGATCCCAAGCTGGAAAATCCATCCAGGACCTGACCCAAAGCACTTCATGCTGGAAATTAAAACCAACAACTGCAGAGCTGAATTTCCTCTTTTGCTCTCCCACCAGGAAGGAGAGGAGGCTCTTTTTAATCCTTTTTGCAGGCCTTTCTTTTCTTTGTCCCTTCTCTGTTCCTGCATCCAAAACCTCCACAGACAGACAACCAAAATTTAAAAAATCCTAAATTTTCATCCCCACAAGGAGATTTGGAGTCAAACCTGGTCCCTGCCACCATCCATGTGTAGATTAGGAGAAAAGAAGGGATTCCAAGCTGGAAAATCCATCCAGGAGCTGACCCAAAGCACTGCAGAGCTGATTTTCCTCATTTTCCCATCAGGAAGGAGAAACTCATTTTCTCCTTGCAGGCCTTTCTTTTCTTTGTCCTTTACCTGCTGCTTCCTCCAAAACCCCCACAGACAGACAACAACAACAAAAAAAAAAATCCAAAAGTTTTATCCTGCAAGGAGATTTGGAGTCAAACCTGGTCCCTGCCACCATCCATGTGTAGATCAGGAGAAAAAAAGGGATTCCAAGCTGGAAAATCCATCCAGGAGCTGACCCAAATCACTGCAGAGCTGATTTTCCTCTCTTGCTGTCCCACCAGGAAGGAGAGGAAGGTCACAGGAAAATCAGGAGATATCCAAACACACACACAGAGGGGCAGGGAGGGCTGAGCAAATTTTATTTTTGGTTTTCTCTGGGGGTTCTGGGAGTGCAGGTTTAGCTCAGACACCGATCCCAACACCTCTCCCACAGCTCAAGGCTGAAAAGCTGCGGGAGAAGGGAATCCAGGAATCTCCAAAGTGCTGCAGGAAGGAGATGGTTCAAGGTTAAAGCAGCCTGAAGAAAGGGAATTTATTTTTCCTGAGCGCAGTGAAAGGGTTGGAAATGAAGGAAATCATTCTGGAGCACAGGAGCTCTCCTGGCTGTGTCACCTGAGCCAGGCCACTGCTGCTGGCTCCTGCCTGCCTCTCAGCCCTAAATGTGTTTGCTTTTTGTGCATTTAGCAAGGGCACAATGAAAGGGACTGGGCCTCGAAAAGGAAAAGCATTAAACAAACCCTTCTGTCAGAGCAAAGTACACCTTCAGCTCCTTGTGGTGTTTAAATATTTAAAATATGAAGTCACTCGGTGCTGCTTTACCACCCAGCCAGCCAGGCCTGCTTCTCTTCCATTTTCCCCTGAAATTGTACAGACATTACAATCCCCAGCTCCACCCTGCAGCCATTTCCTGCCTCCTGCACTTTTCTGATTATTCTTCTGCTCCTTTCAGCTCCATTTTCTCCTCCAGGATTTTTTTCTGATTATTCTTCTGTTCCTTTCAGCTCCATTTTCTCCTCCAGGATTTTTTTCTGATTATTCTTCTGTTCCTTTCAGCTCCATTTTCTCCTCCAGGATTATTCTTCTGTTCCTTTCAGCTCCATTTTCTCCTCCAGGATTTCTTTTTTTTCTGATTATTCTTCTGCTCCTTTCAGCTCTATTTTCTCCTCCAGGATTTTTTCTTTTTTCTGATTATTCTTCTGTTCCTTTCAGCTCCATTTTCTCCTCCAGGATTTTTTTTTTTCTGATTATTCTTCTGCTCCTTTCAGCTCCATTTTCTCCTCCAGGATTTTTTTCTGATTATTCTTCTGCTCCTTTCAGCTCCATTTTCTCCTCCAGGATTTTTTCTTTTTTCTGATTATTCTTCTGTTCCTTTCAGCTCCATTTTCTCCTCCAGGATTTTTTCTTTTTTCTGATTATTCTTCTGCTCCTTTCAGCTCCATTTTCTCCTCCAGGATTTTTTTTTTTTCTGATTATTCTTCTGCTCCTTTCAGCTCCATTTTCTCCTCCAGGATTTTTTCTGATTATTCTTCTGTTCCTTTCAGCTCCATTTTCTCCTCCAGGATTTTTTTTCTGATTATTCTTCTGCTCCTTTCAGCTCCATTTTCTACTCCAGGATTATTCTTCTGTTCCTTTCAGCTCCATTTTCTCCTCCAGGATTTTTTCTTTTTTCTGATTATTCTTCTGTTCCTTTCAGCTCCATTTTCTCCTCCAGGATTTTTTTGCTGATTATTCTTCTGCTCCTTTCAGCTCCATTTTCTCCTCCAGGATTTTTTCTTTTCTGATTATTCTTCTGTTCCTTTCAGCTCCATTTTCTCCTCCAGGATTTTTTTCTGATTATTCTTCTGCTCCTTTCAGCTCCATTTTCTCCTCCAGGATTTTTTTTCTGATTATTCTTCTGCTCCTTTCAGCTCCATTTTCTCCTCCAGGATTTTTTTGCTGATTATTCTTCTGTTCCTTTCAGCTCCATTTTCTCCTCCAGGATTTTTTTTCTGATTATTCTTCTGTTCCTTTCAGCTCCATTTTCTCCTCCAGGATTTTTTCTTTTTTCTGATTATTCTTCTGTTCCTTTCAGCTCCATTTTCTCCTCCAGGATTTTTTTTTTTTTTTTTTTGATTATTCTTCTGTTCCTTTCAGCTCCATTTTGTCCTCCAGGATTTTTTTGCTGATTATTCTTCTGTTCCTTTCAGCTCCATTTTCTCCTCCAGGATTTTTTCTTTTTTCTGATTATTCTTCTGTTCCTTTCAGCTCCATTTTCTCCTCCAGGATTTTTTTTCTGATTATTCTTCTGTTCCTTTCAGCTCCATTTTCTCCTCCAGGATTTTTTTTCTGATTATTCTTCTGTTCCTTTCAGCTCCATTTTCTCCTCCAGGATTATTCTTCTGCTCCTTTCAGCTCCATTTTCTCCTCCAGGATTTTTTTTCTGATTATTCTTCTGCTCCTTTCAGCTCCATTTTCTACTCCAGGATTATTCTTCTGCTCCTTTCAGCTCCATTTTCTCCTCCAGGATTTTTTTGCTGATTATTCTTCTGCTCCTTTCAGCTCCATTTTCTCCTCCAGGATTTTTTTGCTGATTATTCTTCTGCTCCTTTCAGCTCCATTTTCTCCTCCAGGATTTTTTTTTTTTCTGATTATTCTTCTGCTCCTTTCAGCTCCATTTTCTCCTCCAGGATTTTTTTTTTTCTGATTATTCTTCTGTTCCTTTCAGCTCCATTTTCTCCTCCAGGATTATTCTTCTGTTCCTTTCAGCTCCATTTTCTCCTCCAGGATTTTTTTTTTTTTCTGATTATTCTTCTGTTCCTTTCAGCTCCATTTTCTCCTCCAGGATTTTTTTTCTGATTATTCTTCTGCTCTTTCAGCTCCATTTTCTCCTCCAGGATTTTTTTTCTGATTATTCTTCTGCTCCTTTCAGCTCCATTTTCTCCTCCAGGATTTTTTTTTTTCTGATTATTCTTCTGTTCCTTTCAGCTCCATTTTCTCCTCCAGGATTATTCTTCTGTTCCTTTCAGCTCCATTTTCTCCTCCAGGATTTCTTTTTTTTCTGATTATTCTTCTGTTCCTTTCAGCTCCATTTTCTCCTCCAGGATTTTTTCTTTTTTCTGATTATTCTTCTGTTCCTTTCAGCTCCATTTTCTCCTCCAGGATTTTTTTTTTTTTCTGATTATTCTTCTGTTCCTTTCAGCTCCATTTTCTCCTCCAGGATTTTTTTCTGATTATTCTTCTGTTCCTTTCAGCTCCATTTTCTCCTCCAGGATTTTTTTTTTTTTCTGATTATTCTTCTGCTCCTTTCAGCTCCATTTTGTCCTCCAGGATTTTTTTGCTGATTATTCTTCTGTTCCTTTCAGCTCCATTTTCTCCTCCAGGATTTTTTTGCTGATTATTCTTCTGTTCCTTTCAGCTCCATTTTCTCCTCCAGGATTTTTTTGCTGATTATTCTTCTGCTCTTTCAGCTCCATTTTCTCCTCCAGGATTTTTTCTTTTTTGCTGATTATTCTTCTGCTCCTTCAGCTCCATTTTCTCCTCCAGGATTTTTTTGCTGATTATTCTTCTGCTCTTTCAGCTCCATTTTCTCCTCCAGGATTCCCAGACTGTTCTCCTGCCCAAATCTACTCCTGGCCCCGTTTCTTTTTTTCTCCTGTGGGATAAATGTTAATCCCCCTCAGCAATGCAGGGCAGCTTTTTATAGCCCTGCTGAAGCCAGGAGGTGAATTTTCCCAAGGACAAGGCTCCCCCTGCCCCAGGTGCTGCTCCCAGCAATAATTTGGGTGCCAAATAGGATGAGGCTGACGTTTGTGAGGCTCCTTTTTCCTTCACTCCACCACTTTTGGAGTTTTGGATAAATGTGACAAATTCATCGACTTCTCCAGTCCTTGTCCAGGCTCATCCTGATCCCACCAGGATAACTTTTGGCAGCAGTCCTGCAGCTCAGTTGTTTCTTTGGGGTGTTGCTGATGCCTCAGGGTTTAGCTTTTCTATTTTTGACATTCTGAGCTGCTTTGGTGTGTGGGTCTGGGCTTCTCATGATGGGATGGTGAGCTCTGTGCACAGAGCAGGGACACAAAACAATTCCTGCTCCAGCTGGGCACCAAGGACAAATGATCCAAACCTCAGCCCAGGAGCACAAACACCGTGGGCTGGAGAGAGAAAAACAAGCAGGGTGGGACTGATGGGCTGGAGCTGGAATGGGAATGAACTCCAAGGTGCCAATGGAGCAGAACTGATCCCAGGGAGAGCCCTGGGAGCGCTCGTGCATTTTGGGGCCATTTTGGTTCATTTGGGTTCATTTTGGGTCATTTGGGTTCATTTTGGGACCATTTTGGTTCATTTGGGTTCATTTTGGGACCATTTTGGGTCATTTGGGTTCATTTTGGGACCATTTTGGAACCATTTTGGTTCATTTGGGTTCATTTTGGGACCATTTTGGGTCATCTTGGGTTCATTTTGGGACCATTTTGGTTCATTTGGGTTCATTTTGGGACCATTTTGGGTCATCTTGGGTTCATTTTGGGACCATTTTGGTTCATTTGGGTTCATTTTGGGACCATTTTGGGTCATTTGGGTTCATTTTGGGACCATTTTGGAACCATTTTGGTTCATTTGGGTTCATTTTGGGACCATTTTGGTTCATCTTGGGTTCATTTTGGGACCATTTTGGTTCATTTGGGTTCATTTTGGGACCATTTTGGTTCATCTTGGGGCCATTTTGGTTCATTTGGGTTCATTTTGGGACCATTTTGGTTCATTTGGGTTCATTTTGGGACCATTTTGGTTCATTTGGGTGCAGCCCTGGCTGGGCTCTGGTGCTGCCCAAGGTGGATCCAAGGAGGAGATCCTTTAATTAATCCCTAATTTATTCTTTAGTCCAGCTCAGCCTTCACCCCTCATCATTGCCACCACTGAAACTGTCAGGGGAAAAAAAAGATTTGACCTCCCCCACCTCAATCCCACTGATTTTTATGGCTTCTGCAGAACTGGAAAATTGCTGCCTCGGATCATTTCAAATCCGAGCTAAAAAAGGGGAATTTGTGTCTGTCAGCACTCAGTGTGTGTTTCCCTGTGGGTTCTCTTGTGATAACTCCTGATATTTATTGGATCAAGCTCAGTTCCCACAAGAACTCAGAATAGTTGTCTGGGTTTGAAGCAGCGTGCTCCTGCTTGGCTCCCAGGGCTTCTGGGCACTTGGAATTCCTCTGGCCAGACCCGTGTCCCCAGGGAATGCTGAAAATAGGGATCCAAGGGGAAGGGGCTCACGGGGCTGACACGGAGGAATGTTGAAATCCCACTGATGCCAGCCGAACTGGCTGGAAATGTTCACAAATTTCTGTGCTCGCATGGAGCCCTCGAGAGGCTGATTTTGTGGGAATGGAGAAAAGGCAGGTAAAGTTAATTTGGAAGGGTCAGGGGTTCGTTAAATATCCAGAGAGCTCCACTCTGGTCCATAAAAACTCTGAAAATTCCTTATGTCCCCATCAATCCCTATGGGACACTGCTTTCCTGGAGAGATTTCTGTGTCCAACATATGCTTCCTTTCTCTTTCCTTGGATACAGATTCCACAATCTTCCTTCGTGGCATTTTCTAACATCTTTGCATTGACAAATCTGCTTTTGTTTCGATTTTTATTTTGATTTCCTTTGTACCGCTGCTGGCTTTTTCTAGACCGCAGAACTCCCTGCTGACCTTTCGGACTAAAATTACTGAGGGACTATTTTGAGTAATCTTTAGTCAGGCTTTATTCTAAGCCTTTCCAAGTACCTGCTACCAACGCCCGGCTAGGATGACGCGAGCAAGTGAAGCAAAAACGGATTTATGAACGTTATGTCTAGAAATTTCAGGAGCTGGTGCCTCTTAACGGAGATTAATTTCCCCTAAAAGCCGACTGCTTAAATCTGAGCCTCACCCAGGCTTCCTTTATAGCCCCTGCAGCAAGAGAGGCGCCTGGGGCAGCTCCAAATGCTCGGCCGAGGTGTCACCGCCTGCAGGAGTGACAGGAGGGCCTGGCCAGCCCGGGGACACATGGGATCAGCAGGGAGCTGAGTTTGGCATCTGGGGATGCCACCGCGGGGTTTGATTTCTGCTCTGGGCTTTGCTGAGCAGGACGAGCCCCAAGCTCCTCGTTCAGGCCTGATTGACAAGGGCCTGGTGCACCCAAGGGTGTGCTCTGGGAGCCTTTGGGATCCTGGGCCAGGGCTGCCCCTGCAGCACCCAAACTTGGGAGGTTTTGGGATCCTGGGCCAGGGCTGCCCCTGCAGCACCCAAACTTGGGAGGTTTTGGGATCCTGGGCCAGGGCTGCTCCTGCAGCACCCAAACTTGGGAGGTTTTGGGATCCTGGGCCAGGGCTGCCCCTGCAGCACCCAAACTTGGGAGGTTTTGGGATCCTGGGCCAGGGCTGCCCCTGCAGCACCCAAACTTGGGAGGTTTTGGGATCCTGGGCCAGGGCTGCCCCTGCAGCACCCAAACTTGGGAGGTTTTGGGATTCAGCTTTGGGAGCTTTGGGGATCCAGCTTTGGGAGCATTCGGGATCCAGCATTGGGAGCTTTGGGGATCCTGGGCTCTGAACCTCCTGTGCCAAAGCTGCCCCTGCAGCACCCAAATTTGGGAGCTCTTGGGATCCAGCTTTGGGATCCAGCTTTGGGGATCCAGCTTTGGGAGCTCTTGGGATCCAGCTTTGGGAGCTTTTGGGATCCTGGACTCTGCATCTCCTGGGCCAAAGCTGCCCCTGCAGCACCCAAAATTATGTTTTGAGAATTGGGGGATCCAGCGTTGGGAACTTTTGGGATCCAGCTTTGGGAGCGTTCGGGATCCAGCCTTGGGAACTTTTGGGATCCTGGGCTCTGAACCTCCTGGGCCAAGGCTGCTCCTGTAGCAGGAACAGTCCTTGCATGGATGCTGAGGAGCAAAATATTTTGGCAGCAGCTGTGTGGCTCCTTCCTCAGCCCTGCCTCCTCCTCCTCCTCCTCCTCCTCCTCCTCGTGTTTGCATCACAGCCAGGAGAGGAAAGCACAAGCAGCTGTGCAGTGGCAGATCCTGGGAATTTAATTTGCTTACTCAGGGAGCAGAAGATGCTCCTTCCTTCCGTCAGCACCTTTCATTCTCTCATTCAAGGAGAAAATTTTCCTCTTTGCAGCGACGGATTACTGCCATAATCCCCTCTGGCCTGCCTGGGGAATGGAGCTCTCTGCCTGTGTGGGGAGGAGAGTTTATTCCTGCCACATTCCAAAAAAACCCACGGTCACGGCTGGAGGTGGAGGTTTGGTGAGGGGAGAGCTGGGGATGCTCCGAGGCATCGCCGGCATCGGGACGTTCAGGTTGTTGGGATAGGTACAAATTAAAGGGGGAAATTAGGAGGAATGTCAGGAAGGGATTCTTTCCTGTGAGGGTGCTGAGACCCTGGAGCTGAGGTTGTGGCTGCCCCTGGATCCCTGGAAGTGTCCAAGGAAAGTGGGAGAAGGGAAGGATCCAGGGAGAGCTTCCAGCACATTCCAGGCCCTGAAGGGGCTCCAGGAGAGCTGAAATTTGGGAAAAGCCTGGAGGGACAGGACCCAGGGAATGGCTCCCACTGCCAGAGGGCAGCCATGGATGGGATCTTGGGAATGAGGAATTCCTGGCTGGGCTGGGATTGCCAGAGCAGCTGGGGCTGCCCCTGGATCCCTGCAATGTCCCAGGAAAGGCTGGAGCAGCCTGGGATGGTGGGATTGGAATGGGATGGGATTTGAGGTCCCGTCCCACCCAAACCATTCCAGATTCTGGGATCAAGGAGGCTCAGAATCCATCCTGAGGGATTTTTATGGAAGTTGGGGATGGAAAAGGGAAGGGAGACCCTTCCTGGAGTGCTGAGATTCCCAGTGAAACCCCCGGATCCCAAAATTCCTTCCTGGAGCAGAGTCGGGGTGGGGATGGATCCAATGCCAGGCTGGGAGAGCTGGGAATGGAGGGAATTCCCTGGGAAAGGGAGATTGGGATGGGATTTGGGAATGAGGAATTCCTGGCTGGGCTGGGATTGCCAGAGCAGCTGGGGCTGCCCCTGGATCCTGGAATGTCCAAGGAAATGTTGGACACCGGGGCTGGAGCCCCTGGGACAGTGGGAGGTGTCCCTGCCATGGATGGGTGGAATGAGAATCTTTCAGGTTTTTTCCAACCCAATTTTTTCCATGATTCCATTGGTCCTTTCCCAAAATTCCCCCTGTTGAGGTGAGGTGGCTTCCTGAGTGTGTCATGGACAATGTGGAACCTTCCAGGTTTCTCTCTTGGTTTAATGTGCCCTCAGACTTCCCAGAACTCACAATCCTGGGTATTTTATCCCTAATTTCCTTGAATCTGGAAAACCATGGGACAAGGGTGCCACTGGGCGATCTTAATGTCCTTCCAACATCTCCTGCCCACTCTGTCCTCCATGGACTCATGGACTGCTCCCGGATTCCTGGCTTTTCCCAGGAGTCCAGATTTCTGGGATATTTATGGAGCACAGTGGCAGTTCCAGATGGGCTGCGCAGCTGCGGGGTGATCCCAGCTCCAAGGTTTCCCAACCTCTGCTGCTGCCAGTGCCAGAGTTTGTGGAGCTGGGACATCAATGAATTCCCTGGAATAAGAATCCCACAGGGATGAAGGACCTTTGGGGACCTGGTTCGTGTCACTGCTGAGCATTTACTGAAGCACAAACATTGGAATAACCTGGACAGCTGGAAAGGGATTGGGCTGGGGAAGAGAGGGGCCTGGAGTGTCCTTTTTTTTCTATTTTTTGGATGGGGAAAGAGGAACCTGGAATGTCCTTTTTCCTACTATTGGGATGGGAAAAGAGCCTGGAATGTCCTTTTTTCCATTATTGGGATGGGAAAAGAGCCTGGAATGTCCTTTTTTCCATTATTGGGATGGGGAAAGAGCCTGGAGTGTCCTTTTTTCCATTATTGGGATGGGAAAAGAGAAGCCTGGAGTGTCCTTTTTTCCATTATTGGGATGGGAAAGAGGAGCCTGGAATGTCCTTTTTTCCATTATTGGGATGAGGAAAAGAGAAGCCTGGAGTGTCCTTTATTCCAGAATTAGGATGGGAAAAGAGAACCCTGGAGTGTCCTTTTTTCCATTATTGGGATGGGGAAAAGAGAAGCCTGGAGTGTCCTTTTTTCCATCATTGGGATGGGAAAAGAGGAGCCTGGAGTGTCCTTTTTTCCATTATTGGGGTGGGAAAAGAGAAGCCTGGAGTGTCCTTTTTTCCATTATTGGGATGGGAAAGAGGAGCCTGGAATGTCCTTTTTTCCATTATTGGGATGGGAAAGAGGAGCCTGGAATGTCCTTTTTTCCATTATTGGGATGGGAAAAGAGCCTGGAGTGTCTTTTATTCTATTCTTGGGATGGGGAAAGAGGAGCCTGGAGTATCCTTTTTTTTTCTATTTTTTGGATGGGGAAAGAGGAACCTGGAATGTCCTTTTTCCTACTATTGGGGTGGGAAAAGAGAAGCCTGGAGTGTCCTTTTTTCCATTATTGGGATGGGAAAAGAGGAGCCTGGAGTGTCCTTTTTTCCATTATTGGGATGGGAAAAGAGGAGCCTGGAGTGTCCTTTTTTCCATTATTGGGATGGGGAAAGAGGAGCCTGGAGTATCCTTTTTTTTCTATTTTTTGGATGGGGAAAGAGGAACCTGGAGTATCCTTTTTTCCATTATTGGGATGGGAAAAGAGAACCCTGGAGTGTCCTTTTTTCCATTATTGGGATGGGAAAAGAGAAGCCTGGAGTGTCCTTTTTTCCATTATTGGGATGGGAAAAAAGGAGCCTGGAGTGTCCTTTTTTCCATTATTGGGATGGGAAAAGAGGAGCCTGGAGTGTCCTTTTTTCCATTATTGGGATGGGAAAAGAGAAGCCTGGAGTGTCCTTTTTTCCATTATTGGGATGGGAAAAAAGGAGCCTGGAGTGGGGCTTTTTTCCATTATTGGGATGGGAAAAGAGCCTGGAATGTCCTTTTTTCCATTATTGGGATGGGAAAAGAGGAGCCTGGAGTGTCCTTTATTCCATTATTGGGATGGGAAAAGAGAACCCTGGAATGTCCTTTTTTCCATTATTGGGATGGGGAAAAGAGCCTGGAGTGTCCTTTTTTCCATTATTGGGATGGGAAAAAAGGAGCCTGGAGTGTCCTTTTTTCCATTATTGGGATGGGAAAAGAGGAGCCTGGAGTGTCCTTTTTTCCATTATTGGGATGGGGAAAGAGGAGCCTGGAGTATCCTTTTTTTTCTATTTTTTGGATGGGGAAAGAGGAACCTGGAGTATCCTTTTTTCCATTATTGGGATGGGAAAAGAGAACCCTGGAGTGTCCTTTTTTCCATTATTGGGATGGGAAAAGAGAAGCCTGGAGTGTCCTTTTTTCCATTATTGGGATGGGAAAAAAGGAGCCTGGAGTGTCCTTTTTTCCATTATTGGGATGGGAAAAGAGGAGCCTGGAGTGTCCTTTTTTCCATTATTGGGATGGGAAAAGAGAAGCCTGGAGTGTCCTTTTTTCCATTATTGGGATGGGAAAAAAGGAGCCTGGAGTGGGGCTTTTTTCCATTATTGGGATGGGAAAAGAGCCTGGAATGTCCTTTTTTCCATTATTGGGATGGGAAAAGAGGAGCCTGGAGTGTCCTTTTTTCCATTATTGGGATGGGAAAAGAGCCTGGAATGTCCTTTTTTCCATTATTGGGATGGGAAAAGAGCCTGGAGTGTCCTTTTTTCCATTATTGGGATGGGAAAAGAGGAGCCTGGAGTGTCCTTTTTTCCATTATTGGGATGGGGAAAGAGGAGCCTGGAGTGTCCTTTTTTTTCTATTTTTTGGATGGGGAAAGAGGAACCTGGAATGTCCTTTTTCCTACTATTGGGATGGGAAAAGAGGAGCCTGGAGTGTCCTTTTTTCCATTATTGGGATGGGAAAAGAGGAGCCTGGAGTGTCTTTTATTCTATTCTTGGGATGGGGAAAGAGGAGCCTGGAATGTCCTTTTTTCCATTATTGGGATGGGAAAAGAGCCTGGAGTGTCCTTTTTTCCATTATTGGGATGGGAAAAGAGCCTGGAGTGTCCTTTTTTCCATTATTGGGATGGGAAAAGAGAACCCTGGAGTGTCCTTTTTTCCATTATTGGGATGGGAAAAGAGAACCCTGGAGTGTCCTTTTTTCCATCATTGGGATGGGAAAAGAGCCTGGAGTGTCCTTTTTTCCATTATTGGGATGGGAAAAGAGCCTGGAGTGTCCTTTTTTCCATCATTGGGATGGGAAAAGAGCCTGGAGTGTCCTTTTTTCCATTATTGGGATGGGAAAAGAGAACCCTGGAGTGTCCTTTTTTCCATTATTGGGATGGGAAAAGAGAACCCTGGAGTGTCCTTTTTTCCATTATTGGGATGGGAAAAGAGAACCCTGGAGTGGGTTTTTCCCACTGTTGGGATGAGGAAAAGAGGAGCTTTGAGAGCTTGTGCCAAGAGAAAAGAACAACTCCATGGCAATTCCAGGAAAGCACAGGGAGTTCTCAATCCCATCCCGTGGAGTCTTGGACTTCTTCTCTGCCTCTGTCAGGGTTTGAAGCTCTCGAGATGGTGGTTGGTGTTCCGACTCAAAAATGTTTATTAGTTCCTATCCGTGTTACAAGTGGTGAGTTCTACAGCGTTCTACCAGCACAATTAGGAATTAGAATGACTAATTAGGAATTAGAATCACTAATTCTAATTTTGTAGCTATTAGTAATTCTAAAACGGCCGACTATCTTTCTCTACAAGTTCTTTTAAGGTTAAACTATCCAATTAAGAAATGACACCTAAATTATTTTCACTTTTAACCCAATAACCAACCACCCGTGCCCCTCAATGTGGACTTTTAAAACCACCCAAACCCACGGAGAAAGAGGTGAAGAAGAACCAACCTCTGCCCCAAAATCTCCATTTTGTTTTATATTTATTCCTGTATTCCAAACCCTTAAACTCTGAGTTTCTTAGTTCTGTGCTATCACACACTTCTATCCAAACTCCACACCTGTAATCTCAGTTTTATTATTGAATTTTGGAAATTTCCACAGCCTCGGGTCAGTGCAGAGTTCTCCTGGGGTCAGTGCCTGGCAGCACAGAAATCTGGAATTCTCAGCAGCTTCCAAGAAGTTAATTGCTGATTTCCTTTGGGATAATTAGGAATTGAGGGACAGCAGGGTGTGGAGTTTTTATCTTCTTTTTGCCACGGTTGGGATTAAATGTGTGAGGTGATATTTTTTGTTTGGACTCAGATGTTTATCAGTTCTTATCTCTGTCACAGTCTCACAAATTGTGAGTTTTACAGCACTTCAACAAACTAAAAATGGAGCCCCATCTCTCTCTCTACAAGGCCTTTTAAGAATAAAATAATTAAGAAATGACACCTCAATTATTTTCAGTTTTAACCCAATAACCAACCACCCGTGCCCCTCAATGTGGACTTTTAAAACCACCCAAACCCATGGAGAAGGAGGTGAAGAAGGAGCAGCCTCTGCCCCAAAATCTCCATTTTGTTTTATATTTATTCCTGTATTCCAAACCCTTAAACTCTGAGTTTCTTAGTTCTGTGCTATCACACACTTCTATCCAAACTCCACACCTGTAATCTCAGTTTTATTATTGAATTTTGGAAATTTCCACAGCCTTGGGTCAGTGCAGAGTTCTCCTGGGGTCAGTGCCTGGCAGCACAGAAATCTGGAATTCTCAATAACCAAGATTCCAACACCATCCCTGCCCGGGAGTGTTTCCCATCCCTGTTCAACTCCTGTTGGAAAGCTGAGCCTGCTGGAATTCCTAAATTGGAATTACCCTGACAATTCTTGCATTTTTCAAAGCCCATTTCCACAGAGCCACCCAGCATTCCTTTTTAATCCTATTTGCTCCCTATTTAATTAGTGCTGCAAGGATCCCACTTGAACTCCAGGCTGGGTTCACCGAATTTTACAGCTCAATAAAATTAAAATCCTGAGTTCTTCTGTCTTGCTTTTAGATGTTTCAAACGTTTGTCAATGGAGTTTTCCTCAAGCAAAGCTTTTCCCCTGGAGCCCTGCAAGATAAGGAAGGAGACAAGCCCAGCCTAAGTGCCTTGAGTCAGGCTTTGTTTGCACACAGCTTGGGAGGCCTCTTCCAGCCTCTGGATATTGTGGAAATATCAACTCTAACCAGTTGAAAATCTTTTTTTTTTTCTCCTGCAGAAAAGCTTTTCATTCAAATTCAAAAATTCTTTATGGAGCTTTCTTGTTCTTATCATTCCAAGCAGGATTCACTGATTGTTTGGGGTTAAAAAATACTGATTTTAATCTATTCCCGTTCTGTTCACCATCTTCAAAATGGTTTGTATTTAAGAACATCTTGCTCTGAAAACACACACAAAAAAAAAAAAGGAGGTTGGAAGTCAGAGGGGAAGGAAACACAAAATTGCTGTCCAGCCAGAAGAATTTATTTTGGAACTTCCAAAAAATTCAGAGTGCTGCCAGATCAAAGCATTTCTGCAGTTTCCTGGAGAAGTCATCAAAAAGAAGGGAATAAAAGGGGCAGGCTGTCGAATGGTGCTGACTGGGCAGTGCTGATTTACAGGAAAAAGGGAGGAAAAACGACATTAATGGGAATTTGCTCTGCCGTGCCTCACCCTCTGACCGATGGAAGCTCTTTGCACACCCTTTGTGGCTTCTTCTGCATTCTTGCTGACCCCAAAATCTCATTGATGGCTTTTCCCCCCCCCTCCTTCCTTAAAACCAACCAGCAAAAATCAACGTACAAAAATCCCAACTGTACCTGGTGGAGAAAAGCTGTGAAAAGATTATGAACAACGTAAGATTCGATAGAAAAATTTGCTTTTTTTTTTGACAAATAGCTTTAAGATTCGAGGGTGTTTTTGCAGTGCTGTTGAACTTTGCTTGAGGTAAATCATTCCCAGGACAAATATGGCCAAGTGCTGAGTGCTTCCATAGGATCCTGGCAGGAGGATCCCACTGTTTATCCAAGGAAGGTGGGGAACAATGAGCGTTTCCTACTCTGCTCTCCTTTATCAATTCCTTATCTATTAATTACCCAAACTTCCCCCAGGAAGATTATTGGGGCCACATCTCCTCCTCTGCTATGTTGCCAAACAGGTTTTGCCTTCAGGGCTTCTCTCTCAGCCTTGGGGAGACTTTTCTAACTAGAAAATCCAACAGGAGTTTTGTCTTTGGAGGTTAAAAATATTCCCTGTGGATCATCAGCACGGCAATCTCTGTTGGAACAGAACTATTTTCTCTTGGCAGTGCCATCGTTTGCTAGGAAAAGCCTGGAACATTTCATTTCTCAAAGCAAACAGAGGGTTCCAAAACAGAAAAGTTTGTTCTTTTCCCTACAAGGTTGGCCCGAGTTTGGAGGGATTTGTTTTGCCTCGATGTTTTGCATCTGCAAACTTTATTATTTTTGTGCCTTCTCATAACCCTGAACTCCTTAATCACTCTGAGGTAGGAATCAGCCTGCCCTGATGGACACTTTGTGCTGCTGCCGAGGCGAGGAGAGAGGCTGGCTGCTCATCCTGCCCCAAACACAGCCTGGGCAATCCCAGCCAGGAATTCCTCATTCCCAAATCCCATCCCTGGCTGCCCTCTGGCAGTGGGAGCCATTCCCTGGCTCCTGTCCCTCCAGGCTTTTCCCAAATTTCAGTTCTCCTGGAGCCCCTTCAGGGCCTGGAATGTGCTGGAAGCTCTCCCTGGATCCTTCCCTTCTCCAGGAGAACATTCCCAGCTCTCCCAGCCTGACACTGGATCCATCTCCTCTCCAAGAAATTCATGGACCCAGGGGCTTCACTTGGAATCTCAGGAAACCATGAAGGGTCTCCCTTCCCTTTCCCTCTCTTTTCTATCCCCATTTTCCATAAAAATCCCTCGGGATGGATCCTGAGTGTCCCAAATCCCAGAATCCTGGACCAGTTTGGGTGGGAAGGGACCTCCAAGCTCATTCCAGGGCCACCTGCCATGATCTCAGGGTGCTCCAGTCCTTCCTGGGACATTCCAGGGATCCAGGGGCAGCCCCAGCTGCTCTGGCAATCCCAGCCCAGCCAGGAATTCCTCATTCCCAAATTCCCACCCCAAGCTCCCTTTCCCAGGGAATTCCCTCCATTCCCAGCTCTCCCAGCCTGGCATTGGATCCATCCCCACCCCGACTCTGCTCCAGGAAGGAATTTTGGGATCCGGGGGTTTCACTGGGAATCTCAGCACTCCAGGAAGGGTCTCCCTTCCCTTTTCCATCCCCAGCTTCCATAAAAATCCCTCAGGATGGATTCCGGGCCTCCTTGATCCCAGAATCCTGGAATGGTTTGGGTGGGAAGGGACCTCAAATCCCATCCCATTCCAATCCCACCATCCCAGGCTGCTCCAGCCTTTCCTGGGACATTCCAGGATCCAGGGGCAGCCCCAGCTGCTCTGGCAATCCCAGCCCAGCCAGGAATTCCTCATTCCCAAGATCCCATCCCTGGCTGCCCTCTGGCAGTGGGAGCCATTCCCTGGGTCCTGTCCCTCCAGGCTTTTCCCAAATTTCAGCTCTCCTGGAGCCCCTTCAGGGCCTGGAATGTGCTGGAAGCTCTCCCTGGATCCTTCCCTTCTCCAGGGGAACATTCCCAGTTTTCCAGCCTCCCCTGCCCATCCTGGTGCTCCCAAACCCCAGGAGGGAGGAGCAGCAGCTCTGGGACAGATCCGGGGTGCACAAAACCCCCCAGGAACTGAAGGGAACTTTTCCATTCCATATTCCAACATTCCAAACATTCCACCCCTCTCCTGAAGCTAGAACTGAAAGGAACTTTTCAATATTCCAGAATTCCACGCAGGTCCTGGGAGCTGAATGGAACATTTCCATTCAATATTCCAACATTCCACCTCTCTCCTTGGAGTTGAGGGGAACTTTTCAATATTCCAAAATTTCCAGCCCTCTCCTGGAGCTGGAATTGAACTTTTCCTTTCAATATTCCAGCATTCCACCCCTCTCCTGGAGCTGGAACTTTTCCATTCCATATTCCAACATTCCAGCCCTCTCCTTGGAGTTGAAGGGAACTTTTCAATATTCCAACATTCCAGCCCTCTCCTGGAGCTGGAATTGAACTTTTCCATTCAATATTCCAACATTCCATCCCTCTCCTGGAGCTGGAACTTTTCCATTCAATATTCCAACATTCCACCCCTCTCCTGGAGCTGGAACTTTTCCATTCCATATTCCAACATTCCAGCCCTCTCCTGGAGCTGGAATTGAACTTTTCCATTCCATATTCCAACATTCCAGCCCTCTCCTGGAGCTGGAATTGAACTTTTCCTTTCCATATTCCAACATTCCAGCCCTCTCCTGGAGCTGGAATTGAACTTTTCCATTCCATATTCCAACATTCCAGCCCTCTCCTGGAGCTGGAATTGAACTTTTCCTTTCCATATTCCAACATTCCAGCCCTCTCCTTGGAGTTGAAGGGAACTTTTCAATATTCCAACATTCCACCCCTCTCCTTGGAGTTGAAGGGAACTTTTCAATATTCCAACATTCCAGCCCTCTCCTGGAGCTGGAACTGCGTTCCCCCCGCTGAGGGACCAAGGCCCAAAGCTCTGGAGCTGCAGGAATTCCTCTCCAGCTCCAGCTGGAAAACCAAAGTTTCCTGGGGGGATCTGGGAGCCTGAACCCCTCAGACACCTCCAGCAAAAACCGCTGCAATTCCCAAAGGAATTCCCAAAGGAATTCCCAAAGGAATTCCTCTCCTCTCGTTCCTCCTTCCCATGGCTCTGCCACCCTGACATGGATGGGTGGGATTGCTCCGAGTGGTTTTCCTGCCTGCTGCTGGGCTTGGGAATGAAGATTCCTGGGATATTCTTCATCCCAAAATACAAATTCCTGCTTTCCTGGAGGCTCCATCCATTCTGCCTTCGGACTTAGTTTACAGGCCATTAATTATCTTTAATTTTCGTTCAAACTCCTCAATTTCCTCGGGTGAAATGTTGGGATTTTTCCTTTTCCTGAAAAAAAAAAAAAAAAAAAAAAAGTCTTTATTTGAAATTTCAAGTTGAGATTTTCTTCCTGAGCGGAATACACTCTTTTAATTCCCAAAAATTGTTCCCTTCCAGAGGTTTCTGTGGAATGCAGCTCTTGGAAATGCCACTGGAGCAGTGTCCTGGGCACTGGGATGGTGTCCAGAGGTTGATCCCAAATTACCTGGAGCTTGTGTGATCCAAGGAAAAGCTTCCTCTGATCCTAAATCCATTAGAATTGTGTTTATGGTGCTTTTCTCCAGTTTTTGCCATGGATCAGGCACATTCCTGCCCCAGAATTTGGGAATGGAGGGAGCAAAATCCCTGAAATTCAGAGGATTCGCAGCCCTCTGTTATTCCCAGATTTTTGAGAATCCCATGGCATCTCGGGATGAAGCAGAGGAAGAAAAAAGACAAAAAAGGGGGAAATCTTCCTCAAAAAAAATGAGGAAAAAATGGTGTGGCCCATTTGGGATCTGACATATTCTTTTCCCAGAATTTGGGAATAAAGGGAGCACAGGTCTTGGATTTATCAGACACATTCCTGCCCCAGAATTTGGGAATGAAGAGAGTAAAATCCCTGACATTCAGAGGATTCACAGCCCGTGGATATTCCCACATATTCCATAATCCTGTGGGATCTCAGGATGAAGAAGAAGAGGGAAAAAGACAAAAAAGGGGGAAATCTTCCCAAAAAAATGAAGAAAAAATGATGTGGCCCATTTGGGACAAAAAACCCACCAAGAGACACAAAATCCCTCCATCCTCTGGCCAGGAAAAGCTGGAAAAAAATCCTGGCTGGAAAAAATTCCTTAAATCCAGCGGAGGGTGAAAGTTGGGAGCAGAATTTGTTTGCTCAGGTGGAGCTGGTCCAACAAAGGGCTCAGCTTTGTTCAAAATTGGGATTACAACGGGAAAATTCCCCCCAGGACGTCTCCCGGTGCAATTCCAGCCTGGAATTCTATGGGAAGCTATTGTCAAAATAGGAAAATGAGGCTGTAAATGATGATTATTTTCATTTTTGCTGTTGTGGCCTTCATTTTTTTTTTTATATATATATATTTTGGATCCAAAAGAGCTTTGCCTGCAATCCCCAGTGGAAATTTTTACACAAAGTCCCTTTTGATTACAGAAAATCAGGATTGTGAATCCAAAATTAAAAATTTTGGTGGGGAACGCTGCCAATCCTTTGGCTTCCTCCTTCCTAAAAAAAACCCACCTTGCCTTGCCTTGGCTGTGCTGGGAGCTGTGGAAAACATGGAATTTATCAGTTCTGCAGCAGGAATTTAATAATAATAATAATAAAAAAATATAATATAGTAATAATAATAATGGGGAATAATAATAATAATGGGGAATAATAATAATAACAATAACAATAATAATAATGGGGGAATAATAATAATAATAATAATAATAATAATAATAATAATAATAATAATAATAATGGGGGAATAATAATAATAATAATAATAGGAAAATAATAATAATTTTAATTTTTTTTCTGCTCACAGGTACCCTCTGAGACGAGGCAGCTCCTTCACATTCCTGACTCCAGGCCCACACTGGGATTTCACCCTGGTGAGTGGAACAGCTGGAAAAACAGAAATCCAGAGGTGAAGGAAAAGCAGGAATCCAGAGGTGAAGGAAAAGCAGGAATCCAGAGGTGAATACTCCTCTGGAAAATAAGGAAAATCAACATTTTCCATGGAATAATTCCTGAGTTTTCCAGCTCCTGAGCTCGGGGAAATTCTGGTCACTTTTCCTCGCTGAATTCCTGATTTTCTGATGTGTTTTAGCCCTGGCATGGTGTGAAAAGAAAATGAGGGGTTTTTTTTTTATTATTCCTTAAATGCAAAGAAAAAAATCTGGATTTTATTGGCTTGGAGAAGCTCCTCAGAGGGAATTTTTGGTCTTGTGAACTCTTTTTTTCCCATCCTTTATTTCTCAATTTATTTGTTTATTTATTTAGGAGCAGGTAGGGGAAGATTTCCCTTTGGAATTTCCCTCTGGAATTGTCTCTCCTTCAGGCACAGAGGCTTTTGAGGAATTCCAACTCCTGGAATCCCATCCTAAAGCTCATTCCCATCATTTGCTGCCTTTGGAATTGCTGATCCCATCCTCAAACCTAAAAAATGTCCCTTCCCAAACCCAACCCCTGGAATTTGAGCACAACCAAACCCACAAATTCTCCTCAATTCAAATTTCCCTGAAGTTTGAAAACTTTCAGCTCCATTAAACCCAGATTTTTAATTCTCACTAAGCCTTTTAAAAATTAATTCTTTTAAATCTGAACATTTCGTGCTCTAACAACACAAACTAATTTTTTTTTTTTTTTCCCCCAAATATTCCTATGCCAGTCCTAAAAAATCCTCTTTTCATTGGATAATTTATGCAGAAGTTTGGCCAAAAGGCTGGAAAAGGAACCTGGCTTGGGAAGAAATTTAAAATTCTAAGCCAGAATTTTCCATGTCTGCCAGAATGGGATGGATTTTTAGGGAATGATCAGTGCTTCTTCTATGTAATTCTAAATAAAAATTAAACCTCCTCTGACTGGAAGCAAAATTCCTCATGGAATGTTTCCCTTAATTTCATTTTATTCCCCTTCATTCGATTTTATCAAATTTCAGTTTAATTTTTGCGGATTTATTTCTGGGAAATCGGAGCTTTGTGGATTTAATGATCCTAAAATCTCTAATTAAAGTTTCTGACTTCAGGTGGACAAAAAGCACCAAAAACCACTCAGATCCTTCCAAACCAAAATATTCTGGACTGAGGCGAAAAAGGAGAATTTAATTGGAATTATTTTCCAATTTCCAGTCATTGCTTCCAAAGAATTCCTGGAGCTTCCCTCAGAATCCTTGAAATTCCATTTTAAAAAAGCAATTTTTTTTTTAATTTTTTTTTTTAATTTTTTGCTCTACAAAGCCCCTAAATTGGGTCTGGGGGGTTTCATAATTTTGGGAAAAGGAATTTTTTCCATAGGATTTGAGGGCTGGGAAAACAAGGAGTTTTCTACTTTAATAACTTTCGGAAAATTAATTTTTCCATTGAATTTGGGGGCCATGAGAAGGGAAATTTTCCACTTTAATAATTTTGGGAAAAGGAATTTTTTCCACAGGATTTGGGGACCATGAGAAGGGGAATGACCCTTTTAATAACCTGAGGAAAAAGAATTTTTTCCATAGGATTTGAGGGCTGGGAAAAAAAAAGGAATTTTCTACTTTAATAACTTTTGGAAAAGGAATTTTTTTCACAGGATTTGGGGACCATGAGAAGGAGAATTTATCCCTTTAATAACTTTGGGGAAAAGGAATTTTTTCTACACAATTTGGGGGCAGGGAAAAGGGAATTTTTCTCCATTAATAACTTGGGGAAAAGGAATTTTTTCTACACAATTTGGGGACTGGAAGAAGGAGAATTTTCTGCTATAGTAATTTTGGGAAAAGGAATTTTTTCCACAGGATTTTGGGACCATGAGAAGGAGAATTTATCCCTTTAATAACTTTGGGGAAAATATTCTTTTCCACACAATTTGGGGGCTGGGAAAAGGGAATTTTTCCCCTTTAATAACTTGGGGAAAAGGAATTTTTTCTACACAATTTGGGGACTGGAAGAAGGAGAATTTTCTACTTTAGTAATTTTGGGAAAAGGAATTTTTTCCACAGGATTTTGGGACCATGAGAAGGGGAATTTATCCCTTTAATAACTTTGGGGAAAATATTTTTTTCCACACAATTTGGGGGCTGGGAAAAGGGAATTTTTCCCCTTTAATAACTTGGGGAAAAGGAATTTTTTCTACACAATTTGGGGACTGGAAGAAGGAGAATTTTCTGATTTGGTAATTTTGGGAAAAGGAATTTTTTCCACAGGATTTGGGAGCTGGGAGAAGGAGAATGAGTGGGATCACGGATGGTGGAAGACCCAAAAATGGGACAAAAACCCCATTTTTTCAGTTGCTTTTTCATCCTGTGGCTCCAAATCTTTGGATTTGAGCCGTTTTCCCTGGATTTTTTTTTTTTCTCTTCTGGCTCTGGAGTGCAATGTCTAAGATTTTATCCAGAATTAAATAATTGGGCAGAGGAAATGGGGCTGCAGCCAATGGAATCCTGAGTCTCGCCAGTTGAAAATCAACATTTTGGCCTCATTTTTGTGTCTGGAGCTTTATGGGAAAAAATTAAATCATCCACCCCATAAGGAAGCAATAAATCCCAAAAAATAAATCTTTCAAACATAAGGGGGGGTCTTTATTGCAGCTTTTTTTTTTCTCATAAAGAAATCCTGAAATCTTCATTTTTTTGGGGAAAAAACACCTAGAAAAAAATCCTAAAATCCTCTTTTTTTGGGGGGGGGAAAAACCACCTGGAAAAGTGTGGCCAGAGCAGGCTTGGAGAGAGAACCGAGCTGGAAGAATTCCCCGATCCCAAGGAAAAATAAAAAAGCTGGATTTGTATTTTTTCAAGGCTTTTCAGGGGTCTGGAAAAGGAGGGAGACAGAAATATGGGAATTTTTTCCTCTCTGCTTCAGCAAATCTGTCAGAGAAGGATTCACGTGAGAGTTGGGATCTTGTCTTTGCAAAATCAGGGAAAAAAAAACCCAGAAAAATTGAAAAAAATGAGGAATTTTATCCTTGAATCCGAGCTGAGGAAAGAAAACAACAGCCAAATTGCAAAAAAAAAACAAAATATAATGAATTAGTGAGTGAATTTCTGTTAGACACCACCATGAGCTGGATTTATTTAATATCAAATAATAGCACGGTGTGGACAGATTTAAAATTATTAAATTTGTTATTAAATTATTGAAATACGTTGAAATTTGTTTGAAATTATTGAAATAAATTGAAATTCAAAGGATCGAGACAAAAAAGGAGAATTTAATTGGAATTCTCTTCCAATTCAAACCCAGTCAAAGAATTCCTGGAGCTTCCCGGAGAATCCTTGAAATTCCATGAAATCCTGAGGTGTTCTGAAATAAAATCCCAAAATATTTTCATTTTCCTTCATGAGCAACATTTTTTTTTAATTTTCTGCTCTACAAAGCCCCTTAATTGGGTTTGAGGGTTTCATAATTTTGGGAAAAGGAATTTTTTCCACGCAATTTGGGGATGGGAGAAGGGGAATTTTCCACTTAAATAAATTTTTGGGAAAAGGAATTTTTTCCACAGGATTTGGGGATGGGATAACAGCAATTTTCCACTTTAATACATTCTGGGGAAAGGAATTTTTTCCATGCAATTTGTGGCCGGGAGAATGGGAATTTTCCACTTAAATAAATTTTGGGAAAAGGAATTTTTTCCACAGGATTTGGGGATGGGAGAATGGCAATTTTCCATTTTAATAAATTTACAGAAAAGGAATTTTTACACAAGATTGGGGGATGGAAGAAGGGGAATTTTCCACTTAAATAAATTTTGGGAAAAGGAATTTTTTCACACAGTTTGGGGACTGGAAGAACGAGAATTCTTTAGTTCAATAATTTTTTGGGAAACGAACTTTTTCCACAGGTTTTGGGGGCTGCAAGAAGGGGAATTTTCCACTTAAATCAATTTGGGGAAAATTATTTTTTTCACACAGTTTGGGAGCTGGAAGAAGGAGAATTTTCCACTTGAATATTCCAGAAACAGTGGGAAATAACAGGAATCTCAGTGCAGATGCCTTTGATCATTATCCCAATGGTTCTGTTCTTGGGAAGGGAAAAAAGCTGAGAATTCCCAGGCCAAAAACCTCCTTTTTATCCCACAAAAATCTTGGATTTTTTCACCACTCGCATTCCCAGCAGGAATTCTGCAGCCACAGCTCCGTGCTGGCCATTCCCAAAGGAATGGGACATCCCAAAGCTCTCACACACAGCCAGAGATTTCCTAAATAATAATAAAAATATAAATAAATTAAAAATAAAAATCCTGAACTTTTGGATCCCTGGAATGTCCAAGGCCAGTTGGGATCACCCTGGGATAGTGGAGGTGACAGATTTGGAACAGGATCCCAAAATCCCTTTCAATCCACACCATTCCAGGATTTTATGACTTTAAATAAATCCCAAATCATTTCCCAGTGGTCCCTGCTGCTGCCACTTCCTCCTTAAAAATAAAATTCCCATCCAGAATTAAAGGATGAGAAGCTTTTAAGACAAATAATTAAATATCCGGGTGACAAACTTTATTGAATAACCAAAAAAACTTGTGTTCAACTTTTATTTTTTTAGTTCTTACACTTAGCTGGGCTTGTAAAAAAATGAAATATCTCCAGTTTACTGTATTCAAAATTACATTTCTGACCCCAAACCCATAATTTTGTTTGGTTTCTCCCAGAAGAGGAAGCGCCGAGAGAAGGACGACGACGCCGTCAGCCTGAGCAGCCTCGACTTTAAGGTACTGAAAATCAATTTACAACACCTAAAAATCAATTTATAACACCTGAAAATCAATTTACAACACCTGAAAATGAATTTACATTATTTCCAATCCCCTTTTTTGGCAATTTCTGTGGAGTTTTTTGGGTTTTGAATTTCAGGTCGCGCCCAGCTGGGTTTGCTCCTCTCCCAATCCCAAATTCCAGACCCACTCCAGGTTGGATGTGGTGTAAAATAAATGAGTTTCACCCACAAAATGTCACTTTTTGTGCCCTCCAACTGCAGCACTTTGTTTTCGTGGCGTTTCAAAATACATTCAAATATTTAAACACGCTTTCAGTGACGCCAGAGCTCTGCAAAAGCTGAAATTTTGGAGTTCTTTGAATAGAAATATTCATTAAAATTCTTTTTAGCTGCTGACCAGCTCAGCTTGCAATTTCCTTTGAGAATCTGAGGGCTCTCAAAAAAACTCTTTTTGTGTTCAATGCTCCTTTTTAATGGTGTTTTAGGCCGCAAAAACACCATTTTTAATATTTTAATAACATTTTTCCAATGCTCAAGGCCTCTGAGTCCTCCTCCCAACGCTGCTGCCTCAATCCCAAATTCCAACCCCACCCTGGGTTGGATTTTGGGTGAAATAAATGTATTTTCTCCACAAAATCAGCATTTTTTTCAGGGGGCAGGAAGGCAAATTCTGCAAAGCCTCTTCAGATGTTGTTTTATTTTGATTTCAGTGCCCTGGGTGGGGGTGAGAACCAGCTGGACTGGCTGGGTGGGAAATTCTCCTTAAAGCTGCGGATTGAAGGGATTTACGGAGTCAGGTGGAGTTTTCCTGCTTTTCCGAGGGAAAAAATACTATATTTGTATGAGGTGGAATTTTTCCTGATTTTCTTGGGAAAAAATTCCTACATTTGTGCTGAGGTGAAATTTTTCCTGATTTTCTTGGGGAAAATTCCTACATTTATCCTGAGATGAAATTTTTCCTGATTTTCTTGGGGAAAATTCCTATATTTGTACTGAGGTGAATTTTTTCCTGATTTTCTGAGGGAAAAAATCCCACATTTGTCCTGAGGTGACATTTTTCCTGATTTTCTTGGGAAAAAATTCCTACATTTGTCCTGAGGTGAAATTTTTCCTGATTTCCTTGGGAAAAATTCCTATATTTGTCCTAAGGTGAAATTTTCCCTGATTTTCTGAGGGAAAAATTCTTTCATCCATCCTGAGGAGAGGATTTTCCTGCTTTTCTGAGGGAAAAAACCTACATTTGTCCTGAGGTGACATTTTTCCTGATTTTCTTGGGAAAAAATTCCTACATCCATCCTGGAGTGAGGCTTTTCCTGATTTTCTTGGGGAAAAAATCCTACATTTGTCCTGAGGTGACATTTTTCCTGATTTTCTTGGGAAAAAATTCCTACATTTGTCCTGAGGTGAAATTTTTCCTGATTTCCTTGGGGAAAAAATCCCACATTTGTCCTGAGGTAAAGCTTTTCCTGATTTTCTTGGGGAAAAAATCCTGCATTTGTAATGAGGTGCAATTTTTCCTGATTTTCTGAGGGAAAAAATCCCACATTTGTCCTGAGGTGAAATTTTTCCTGATTTTCTTGGGGAAAAATTCCTTCATCCATCCTGGGGTGAGGCTTTTCCTGCTTTTACGAGGGAAAAAAAATCCCACATTTGTCCTGAGGTGAAATTTTTCCTGATTTTCTGAGGGAAAAATTCCTTCATCCTTCCTGAGGTGAAGCTTTTCCTGAAATTTTTTTGAGGGAAAAACTCCTTCATCCCTCCCGAAATGAAACTTTTCCCACTTTTTTGACAGAAAAATTCTTTCATCTGTCCTGAGGGAATGATTTTCCTTTTTTTTTTCTGAAGGAAAAACTCTCACATCTGTCCTGAGGTGAAATTTTTCCTGATTTTCTGAAGGAGAAATTCCTTCATCCCTCCTGAAGGAGGTGAAGCTTTTCCTGATTTTCTTGGGGAAAACTCCCCATTTTCCATCTGTCTGTCCGCATGGGGACAGGGAGAGAAAAAGGAATTTTCCTGTTAATCACCCTTTAGTTGAAGCTTAACTAAGTGGGGTTTAAGGTTTATTAGGCTGAGATTAAAGGTGATTTACTGTGGGGCATTTCCTGTGTGACCTCATGACCAGGGCACCCTGCTGATGGCAGCTCATTTGCATTTCTGAATTAATTATTTCCTCTGAATTACTTTATTTTCTCCCGAATTATTTCTTCTTGATCATTTCTTCTTGATTATTTATTCTGCATTAATGATTCTGGACTATTTCTTCTTAATTATTCATTCAGAATTAAATATTCTGAATTATTTCTTCTGAATATTTTTTCTGAATTATTTACTCTGAATTGCTTATTCAGAATTAGTTCTGATGGATTGTTTATTCTGATTATTTCTTCTGGATTAATCTGAATTAATTATTCTGAAGAATTTTGTTGTTTATTCTAAATTAGTTCTGGATTATTCTGAATTAGCTCTTCTGGATTATTTCTTCTGAATAATTTCTTCTGAATTATTTCTTTGGAATTATTTCTTCTGAATTAATTATTCTGAATTATTTCTTCACAATTAATTATTCTGAATTATTTCTTCACAATTAATTATTCCCCTGGCATTGCTGGATCCTGCCCAGGCAAATTCTGGGTTTTGACCTCTCCAACCTGGATCTGTTCCGGGTCAGATCATCCTGAAATTCCAGGATAGGAACAGAGCAAAAAAATAAAAATAAAAATAAAAATAAAAATAAAAATAAAAATAAAAATAAAAATAAAAATAAAAATAAAAATAGAGGTTGTGACCCTCTGAACCTGATTTTTTTAGATTTGTTTTGTTCCTGAAGGAATTCTGGGTTCCTGATGCACTGGGAGTGTTCAGACAGGGAAATCTGCCCTAAGGGAGGAGGATTTTCTTATTTTCTTGTTAAAATACATGAATGGTGCTGCTGGGATTTTAATTTCCAGCCTTTTTGATCCCAGGATTTTTAAAGTTTCCAAATATTCCTGTCAGATTTCCCAAACTCACCACCAGCTCTTCTAAACCCCACTGAGCTGACCCCAAATTGTTCTTTCCTCTGCCTACATTTAACCAAAATAAATCCAAAACCTCAAATTTGGCTCCATCCCAGCCGAAATAAAATCACAAGAGAAAATCACAATAATTCAATCATGTACTGATCAAACCACATCTATTTTTAGCCCCTAATAAATTGATTTTCCAGGGTTTTTCTCTCGAAATCTCCAGCAAAAATGGGATTTCGGCTCCAGCAAATTCAGCTGAAAAATCCACAATTTGCCACCCTACCCCACATCCTTTTAAAATAAAGCTAAGGGGATTATTTAATTTTCAATTAATTGGGATCTTTATTTATTAATTGGAATTTATTTTGCTTTTATCAATTGGGATCTCTTTTATTAATTGGGATTTTTTTCTGAAAAGCTTCAGCAATGCTTTTTAAAGCTCCCATATCCAGATTATTCCCCACACTGGGAATTTGGGATTTGGAATGCTCAGGGGGATCATCCAGAGGCCTTTATTTATTTAGAAATAAAATTCATTTATTTCCTGATTCATTTCCTTGCTTTTCACTCAAAACCCATCCAGATCCAGCAGATCTTTGAGATTTCTGTTTCCAACCCTTCCAAATATTCCCAAAATCTGAGCAGGATTCCCTCAGCCTCTTGTGCCTCCTTTGGGGAGAAAATCAGGAATTTTCTCTTGGGATCATGCCTAGAGCTGCTCTAGAATATAATTTATAACTGACTCTAAGAAATGGGAATGGAGAGCAGGAAATTCAGTTTTTCCTGCTTTAAAGCTGAATTATTTCTGCATTTCTGGTGATTTTGGGGTTGTTTGTGATCCCAAATCACCCCCATAACTGACTGTTAAAAAATGGGGAAAATTGGGCAGGAAATTCAGTTTTTCTGCTTTAATCTCTGCATTTCAGGTGAGTTTGGGGATGTTGGTGATTCCAAATTGCCCCGAAAACAGACTGTTTAAAAATGGGGAAAACTGGGCAGGAAATTCAGTTTTTCCTGCTTTAAAGCTGAATAATTTCTCAATTTCAGGTGGGTTTGGGGCTGTTGGTGATTCCAAATCTCCCCCAAAACTGACTATTAAAAAACTGGGCAGGAAATTCAGTTTTTCCTGCTTTAAAGCTGAATTATTTCTACATTTCAAGTGAGTTTGGGGCTGCTGGTGATCCCAAATTACCTCCGTAACTGACAATAAAAATTAGGAAAAGAGGGCAGCAAATTCAATTTTTTCTGCTTAAAACCAGCATTTCAGGTGAGTTTGGGGCAATTTGTGATCCCAAATCATCCCCAAAAGTGACTATAAAACTACTGGGAAAACTGGGCAGGAAATTCCGTTTTTCCTGCTTTAAAGCTAATTATTTCTCAGTGTCAAGTGAGTTTGGGGATGTTGATGATCCCAAATCACCCCCGTAATTTACTTTAACAACCATAGGAATGGAGGGCAGGAAATTCAGATTTTTCTGCTTTAATCTCTGCATTTCAGGTGAATTTGGGGTTGTTTGTGATCCCAAATCACCCTCAAAACTGACTATAAAAAAAATTAGGAAAACTGGGCAGGAAATTCAGGTTTTCCTGCTTTAAAGCTTGAATAATTTCTCAGTGTCAAGTGAGTTTGGGGATGTTAATGATCCCAAATCACCGCCATAACTGACAATAAAAATTGGGAAAAGAGAGCAGGAAATTCAGTTTTTCATGTTTTAATCTCTGAACTTCAGGTGAGTTTGGGGCTGTTTGTGATCCCAAATCGCCCCCAAAACTGACTATAAAGAAACTGGGAAAATTGGGCAGGAAATTCAGATTTTTCTGTTTTAATCTCTGCATTTCAGGTGAATTTGGGGTTGTTTGTGATCCCAAATCGCCCCCAAAACTGACTGTAAAGAAACTGGGAAAATTGGGCAGGAAATTCCGTTTTTCTCCTTTAAAGCTGAATTATTTCTCCGTTTCAGCTGAGTTTGGGGCTGTTGGTGATCCTGAGTCACCTCCATAATTTAATATAGCAACCATAGCAATGGAGGGCAGGAAATTCCGTTTTTCCTGCTTTAAAGCTGAATTATTTCTCCATTTCAGGTGAGTTTGGGGTTGTTTGTGATCCCAAATCACCCCCATAACTGACTGTTAAAAAATAGGGAAAACTGGTCAGGAAATTCCGTTTTTCTGCTGGAATCCCTGCATTTTGGGTGAGTTTGGGGCTGTTGGTGATTCCAAATTGTCCCCAAAACTGACTATAAAGAAACTGGGAAAATTGGGCAGGAAAATCAGTTTTTCCTACTTTAATCTCTGCATTTCAGGTGATTTTGGGGTTCTTTGTGATCCCAAATCACCCCCATAACTGACTGTTAAAAAATAGGGAAAACTGGGCAGGAAATTCCGTTTTTCTGCTGGAATCCCTGTGTTTGGGGTGATTTTGGGGCCGCCCCGGGGCCGTGCAGGGA
The DNA here is from genome assembly GCF_046129695.1 of Lonchura striata. Lineage (NCBI taxonomy): Eukaryota > Metazoa > Chordata > Aves > Passeriformes > Estrildidae > Lonchura > Lonchura striata. The sequence continues at coordinate 71,727,037 of NC_134607.1, forward strand.
GGAAGCAGGATTGTGTTTTTTGCAGGGCTGGGTGTGGACCTTGACGGTTGTTAGCAACTCAATAAACACCCGCAGCGCCTGCCGGGGCAGAGACTCAACTTCCCCGAGGCAAAACGAGCAGAAAAACCCAAAATAAATCACTTTTTGGGTGATGTTTTCTCCTCGTGAGGATTTAGGGACAGGGAGGGAAGAGAAAATCTCAGGATCCTTTTACTGACCCCCTCCTTTTACTGATCCTCTCCAAGTGTCCCTCACATTTCAGGGAGGTTTTCAGCCCAAATTTCCAACTTCTCCTGGAGCTGGAGGAGTTTTGGCAGCAGAATTGTGGAATGGTTTGGTTTGGGAAGAACCTTAAATCCATCTCAGGGAAAAAAAGGACCAGGTTGTGGTGATAAAGCTGGTGGGGACAACATCTCCAGGCAAGGCAGAAAACATTGATTTAATTCTTTTTAATGTGACAAAATAATTTTGGAAAGAGGAGAGCGGGAGGAAATCCTTGTTTCCACCAAATCCTGGATTCTTGCCTGTGCAGACCACTCGAAGCCATCAATGAGAGGCAGTCCATGACTAGAATCCTCACAGAAACCTCAAAAACCTTCTCATTCCTCCCAAAACCTTGTCATTCCTCCCCAAAATATTCATTCCTCACAAAACCTTGTCATCGCTCCCCAAAAATTTCTCATTCCTCCCCAAAATCTTGTAATTCTTCCCAAACATTCTCTGTCCTCCTCAAAATCTTCTCACTCCTCCCAAAAACCTTGCCATTCTTCCCAAAGACTTTCTTATCCCTCCTCAAAACCTTCTCATTTCTCCTCAAAATCTTCTCACTCCTCAGAATCTTGTAATTCTTCCCAAAACCCTCTCACTCCTCCTAAAAACCTTCTCATTCTTCTCAAACTTTCTCTTTCCTCCCCAAAACCTGGTAATTCTCTCCAAAACCTTCTCATTCTTCTCAAAAACTTTCTCATTCCTCCCAAAACCTTGAAATTCCTCCCCAAAACCTTCTCATTCTTCCTCAAAACCTTCTCATTCCTCCTCAAAATCTTGTAATTTTTCCCAAAACCCTCTCACTCCTCCTAAAAACCTTCTCATTCTTCTCAAAAACTTTCCTCCCCAAAACCTTCTCATTCCTCCCAGAAACCTCATTCTTCTCAAAAACCTTCTCATTCATCCCAAAACCTTCTCATTCTTCCTCAAAACCTTGTAATTCTTCCCAAACCCCTCTCACACTCCTAAAAACCTTCTCATTCTTCTCAAACTTTCTCTTTCCACCCCAAAACCTGGTAATTCTCCCCAAAACCTTCTCATTCTTCTCAAAAACCTTCTCATTCCTCCCAAAACCTTCTCATTCTTCCCCAAAACCTTCTCATCCTTCCCCAAAACCTTCTCATTCCTCCCAAAATCTTCTCATTCCTCCCAAAACCTTGAAATTCCTCCCCAAAACCTTCTCATTTCTCCTCAAACTCTTGTAATTCTTCCCAAAACCCTCTCACTCCTAAAAACCTTCTCATTCTTCTCAAACTTTCTCTTTCCTCTCCAAAACCTGGTAATTCTCCCCAAAACCTTATAATTCTTCCCCAAAACCTTCTCATTCCTCCCAAAACCTCATTCTTCTCAAAAACCTTGTCATTCATCCCAAAACCTTGAAATTCCTCCCCAAAACCTTCTCATTTCATCTCAAAATCTTGTAATTCTTCCCAAAACCCTCTCACACCTCCTAAAAACCTTCCCATTCTTCTAAAAAACTTTTCTTTCCTCCCCAAAACATTCTCATTCCTCTCAAAACTTAGTAATTCCTCCCAAAAATGTCATTCTCCCCAAAAACCTTCTCTTTCCTCCCCAAAACCTCGCAATTCTTCCCAAAACCTCAGCAATATTCCCAAAACCCTTGTAATTCCCCCCAAAACCCCTTGGCTTCAGGCAGGGATAACCCAGCCTAAAAATCCTCCCCAAACACCACCAAAAAAAAGAGAAAAAAAAACCCAAACAAACCAAACCTTTTATTCCAGCATGGCCCTCAAGCTTTCCAGAAACAACCAAAGCTCTCCTTGCCTCATCCCAAAAGTTTTTCTGGGAATTTTCTGGGCGTGTCCCATCCCTGCAGGAACGTGCCCGTGCATAATTTACAAATTTGTGGTTGAAAATCGACTTTGATCCCGTCCAGCAGCTCCCAAAAACAGCTCCTGGCACGGGAGCTGCTCGCTCCATGAACCCCGGGGAAAAAAGGGATTTTGTGCTTCAATCCCTGGATTGGCTTTCGGATCCCTCCCTCCAAAATATTCCAGGGCAGATTTTACCTTTCCTAAAGATTCCCAAGTGTTCCAGCATGGATTTTACCTTCCCTAAATATTCCAAAATATTCCAGGGCAGATTTTACCTTTCCTAAAGACTCCCAAATGTTCCAGCATGGATTTTACCTTCCCTAAATATTCCAAAATATTCCAGGGCAGATTTTACCTTTCCTAAAGACTCCCAAATGTTCCAACATGGATTTTACTTTCCCTAAGTATTCCAAAATGTTCAAGGGTGGATTTTACCTTTCCTAAAGACTCCCAAATGTTCCAGCATGGATTTTACCTTCCCTAAATATTCCAAAATATTCCAGGGCAGATTTTACCTTTCCTAAAGACTCCCAAATGTTCCAGCATGGATTTTACCTTTCCTAAATATTCCAAAATATTCCAGGGCAGATTTTACCTTTCCTAAAGACTCCCAAATGTTCCAGCATGGATTTTACTTTCCCTAAATATTCCAAAATATTCCAGGGCAGATTTTACCTTTCCTAAAGACTCCCAAATGTTCCAACATGGATTTTACTTTCCCTAAATATTCCAAAATATTCCAGGGCAGATTTTACCTTTCCTAAAGACTCCCAAATGTTCCAACATGGATTTTACTTTCCCTAAGTATTCCAAAATATTCCAGGGCGGATTTTACCTTTCCTAAAGATTCCCAAATGTTCCAGCATGGATTTTACCTTCCCTAAATATTTCTAAAATGCTCAAGGGGTGGATTTTACCTTCCCTAAAGACTTCCAAATGTTTCAGCATGGATTTTGCCTTCCCTAAATATTCCAAAATATTCCAGGGCAGATTTTACCTTTCCTAAAGACTCCCAAATGTTCCAACATGGATTTTACTTTCCCTAAATATTCCAAAATGTTCAAGGGTGGATTTTACCTTTCCTAAAGATTCCCAAGTGTTCCAGCATGGATTTTACCTTCCCTAAATATTCCAAAATATTCCAGGGCAGATTTTACCTTCCCTAAAGACTTCCAAATGTTCCAGCATGGATTTTACCTTTCCTAAATATTCCCAAAATATTCAAGAGTGGATTTTACCTTCCCTAAATATTCCCAAAATATTCAAGGAGGGATTTTACTTTTCCTAAATATTCCAAAATATTCCAGGGTGAATTTTACCTTTCCTAAATACTCCAAAATGCTCAAGGGTGGATTTTACCTTTCCTAAAGACTCCCAAAATATTGAAGGAAAGATTTTACTTTTCCTAAATATTCCCGAATGTTCCAGGGTGAATTTTACCTTTCCTAAATACTCGAAAATGCTCAAGGGCGGATTTTACCTTCCCTAAAGACTCCCAAATGTTCCAACATGGATTTTACCTTCCCTAAATATTTCTAAAATGCTCAAGGGGTGGATTTTACCTTCCCTAAAGACTTCCAAATGTTTCAGCATGGATTTTACCTTTCCTAAATATTCCCAAATGTTCAAGAGTGGATTTTACCTTACCTAAAGATTCCCAAATGTTCAGTGGTGGATTTTACATTTCCTAAAGATTCCCAAATGTTCAGTGCTGGGTTTTACCTTCCCTAAATATTCCCAAAATATTCAAGGAGGGATTTTACTTTTCCTAAATATTCCCGAATGTTCCAGGGTGAATTTTACCTTTCCTAAATACTCCAAAATGCTCAAGGGTGGATTTTACCTTTCCTAAATATTCCCAAATGTTCCAGCATGGATTTTTCCTTTCCTAAATATTCCAAAATATTCAAGGAGAGATTTCATTTTTCCTAAATATTCAAAAATGCTCGAGGGAGGATTTTACCTTTCCTAAATATTCCCAAATGTTCCAGCATGGATTTTTCCTTTCCTAAAGACTCCCAAACGTTTACTGTTGGGTTTTACCTTTCCTAAATATTCCCAAAATGTTCAAGAGTGGATTTTAGTTTTCGTAAATATTCCCAAATCGCTCACGGCTGGATTTCAGCCAAGTCAGAGTTGATTTTTTGGTGGCTGTTTAAAGGATTTAAGTGGCTACTAATTATAGTCAGCTCCCAGCATCCCAAAAAAACACTGGATTCCAGAGCAGCTCCTAAAGTTTTTGGATGACCCAATGGTCTCTGGTTGGGTCATCGCCTACTTTTGCTCATTTTCCAGAATCCTGCTCTGAATTTGTTTGGGAATAGAAATAGAAATAGAAATAGAAATAGAAATAGAAATAGAAATAGAAATAGAAATAGAAATAGAAATAGAAATAGCCAGGAGTGGAATGTTAAACACGGCTCGTGGCCTTGGCTCCGTGTCCCGCTGAACACGGACGGCAAAAGCCCCGGGTGGAAAATCCTATTTATCTCATCCTCGAGAGTTGTGCGCCTTCCACTAAAAATATCCCAGTAAAAATAGCTGGGAAGGGATGGTTTAGGTGGCTGGCAGTTCCCAGGAAATGGGATTTCAAACTGGAAACAGGGATGGACTGGATGATGGGGTTAAAATGTCCCAGGTTCCTGCTTGGAAGGACTGGAATCCTGATGGATTCCACCTTGCAGGATCTGGGAAAAGTGGATTTTACCTTTCCTGAAGATTCCTTTGGGGTCGTGAAGGAGCAGGAGCAGAGGGAAGCAGTTAATCCCTCGTAATGTTTGGGTTTTTAGATCTCCATAATCCAAGGAGTCCTCTCCGACATCAACCTGAAGAAGGGCGAGTCTGAGTGCCAGTACTACATTGACAAGCTGGAATATTGGGAAAATTGGGAAAAAACACGGAGCAACACCCACCAGGCTCTGCAGTGCTCCAGCTCCAACCTTCTCCTCTCCAAGCAGGAGCTTTGATTGCTGCCTCGTGGGTTAGGGATCACACGGAGCCATCCCAGAGCTGGGCTGGGATCCTCTGGCTCTGCTCCAGGGGACTCCCAGACGCCCGGTGTCCCTTGGTGGCCACCACAAACTGATGGAGCAGAGGCTGGGCAGAGCTAAAGAATAAATCAGGGATTTATGAAAGGATCTCCTCCATGGATCCACCTTGGGCAGCACCAGAGCCCAGCCAGGGCTGCACCCAAATGAACCAAAATGGTCCCAAAATGAACCCAAGATGAACCAAAATGAACCCAAAATGAACCAAAATTGCCCCAAAATGAACCCAAATGACCAAAAATGGTCCCAAAATGAACCCAAGATGAACCAAAATGGCCCCAAAATGAACCCAAATAACCAAAAATGGTCCCAAAATGAACCCAAATGTTCCCAAAATGAACCCAAATGAACCAAAATGGCCCCAAAATGAACCCAAATGACCAAAAATGGTCCCAAAATGAACCCAAATGAACCAAAATGGCCCCAAAATGAACCCAAATGACACAAAATACACCCAAGATGAACCAAAATGGTCCCAAAATGAACCCAAGATGACCCAAAATGGTCCCAAAATGAACCCAAATGACCCAAAATGGTCCCAAAATGCACGAGCGCTCCCGGGGGCTCTCCCTGGGATCAGTTCTGCTCCATTGGCACCTTGGAGTTCATTCCCATTCCAGCTCCAGCCCATCAGTCCCACCCTGCTTGTTTTTCTCTCTCCAGCCCACGGTGTTTGTGCTCCTGGGCTGAGGTTTGGATCATTTGTCCTTGGTGCCCAGCTGGAGCAGGAATTGTTTTGTGTCCCTGCTCTGTGCACAGAGCTCACCATCCCATCATGAGAAGCTCAGACCCTCACACCAAAGCAGCTCAGAATGTGAAAAATATAAAAACTAAAACCTGAGGCATCATTTAGGATTCATGACCTGGCCAGACCAGGGTGCTCTGAGGATTCTCCTGCTGCTGATGGGCTGAAAATCCCAATCCTGCTGGGATTTCTGTGCCTTCCTGCTGCTCCAACACCTCATTTCCTTGAGTTTTTCCAAGAGAAAAGGCAGGATCAGGCTGGGTGTGTCCACCCTGGGGATATTTTCAGCTGTTCCTGCGTGGCCACACTTTGGCAACCCCTGGCATGAGGCAGATGCCAGGTGTCATTTGAATAATCCAGTATTTTTATCCCTAAAAACTTCCATCAGCCTGGCATTGCATGCTGGAATTTTAGAATTTGAATTTTTCTTCAGAATTCATCCTTCGTTAATCTCCAATTTATTGAACGATGCTTTGGGGCCAAAATAACAAATTGGCATGGCAATACCCTAGAGAGGATTTTTCTTTGGTGGCAGCTCTTCCAGGAATAAATTCCAGGAATGTCACAGGGATGAGGAAAACAGCTCTGTGGGAATGGAAGCAAGAGGAAAGCTGAGGGTTGGGTGATTCCCTGTCACTCCAACGATTTGATAGCAGGAAAGGAATCACCGAGGGATTTTGCTCCTGGAAATTCAAATCTCCATGGGAATGCAGGCCGGGAGTGCTGTGGGTACCCCCTGGCAGGAGAGCAGGAAGAACTCTGGTTTCCACGTTTCCATGGCTGCGTTCCCGAGGCTCCTGGAAGGATGGGGAGCACTGGGAGATCTCTCGGATGGAAGGATGTGTCCCGAGCTGAAGCTGGGTTTACAGAAAATCCATCCAGCTGGGTCCTTGCTCCTTCCTCTTCCCACATTTTGGCTTTTATCCGAGCATTCCCAAACTGCACGGCCTCCTTCAGGATGGGTTGGCATCCCAGTGAACTCCGGGCAATTTAAGATATTCCCTCTTCCACAGCAGAAGCGGAGCAGAGGCAGGTGAGGAACGTCCCGAGCCACGCTGGGGACGTGATCCTGGGAAAGGTTCTTGGAGCTGTCCTTGGGCACGTCCCAGCCTGGCTGTCTGCAGCCTCCTCCTGGCTTGTGGCCTTCCCTGTCAGTTCATCCCTTGGGATGGATTTATGGTCATCATCTCCAGCCCTTGGGATGGATTTATGGTGATCCTGTCCATCAACAAGGATGGATTTATGGTGATCGTGTCCATCCCTTGGATGGGTTTGTGGTGCCCATCTTCATCCCTTGGGATGAATTTATGGTGCTCGTGTCCATCACCAAGGATGGCTTTATGGTCATCATCTCCAACCTTTGGGATGGATTTATGGTGATCATGTCCATCCCTTGGATGGGTTTGTGGTGCCCATCTTCATTCTTTGGGATGAATTTATGGTGCTCGTGTCCATCACCAAGGATGGATTTGTGGTTCTCATCTCCATCCCTTGGGTTGGATTTTTGGTGATCGTGTCCATCCCTTGGATGGATTTATGGTGCTCATGTCCATCACCAAGGATGGATTTGTGATTCTCATCTCCATCTCTTGGATGGATTTTTGGTGATCGTGTCCATCCCTTGGATGGGTTTATGGTGCTCACCTTCATTATTTGGGATGAATTTATGGTGCTCGTGTCCATCACCAAGGATGGATTTGTGGTTATCATCTCCATCCCTTGGGATGGATTTTTGGTGATCATGTCCATCCCTTGGATGGGTTTGTGGTTCTCATCTCCATCCCTTGGGATTGATTTATGGCGCTTGTGTCCATCCCTTGGATGGGATTATGGTGATCGTGTCCATCCCTTGGGATGGATTTTTGGTGTTTGTCTTCATCACTCAGGATGGATTTATGGTGATCATCACTCACGATGGGTTTATGGTGCTCATGCCCATCCCTTGGGGTGGATTTATGGTGCCCATCTCCACCTCTTTGGATGGATTTATGGCGATCATCACTCAAGATGGGTTTATGGTGCTCACGTCCATCCCTCAGGACAGATTTATGGTGCTCATGTCCATCACCTGGGATGGATTTGTGGTTCTCATCTCCATCCCTTGGATGGATTTTTGGTGTTTGTCTCCATCCTTCAGGATGGATTTATGGTGCTCACGTCCACCATTTGGGATGGATTTATGATAATCATCTGTATCCCTCAGGATGGATTTATGATCATCTCCATCCATTGGGATGGGTTTATGGCGCTCATCTCCATCCCTTGAGATAGATTTATTATCATCTCCATCCCTTGGGATGGGCTTATGATCATGTCCATCCCTTGGGTGGATTTGTGATCATGTCCATCCCTTGGGAGGGATTTATGATCGTCTCCATCCCTTGGGATGGATGTTTGGTGTTTATCTCCATCCCTTGGATGGGTTTATGATCATCTCCATCCCTTGGGATGGATGTTTGGTGTTTATCTCCATCCCTTGAGATGGGTTTATGATCATCTCCATCCCTTGGGATGGATGTTTGGTGTTTATCTCCATCCCTTGGGATGGGTTTGTGATCATCTCCATCCCTTGGGATGGGTTTGTGCTCATCTCCATCCCTTGGGATGGATGTTTGGTGTTTATCTCCATCCCTTGGATGGGTTTATGATCATCTCCATCCCTTGGGATGGATGTTTGGTGTTTATCTCCATCCCTTGAGATGGGTTTATGATCATCTCCATCCCTTGGGATGGATGTTTGGTGTTTATCTCCATCCCTTGGGATGGATGTTTGGTGTTTATCTCCATCCCTTGGATGGATTTGTGATCATGTCCATCCCTTGGGATGGATGTTTGGTGTTTATCTCCATCCCTTGGACGGGTTTATGGTGCTCATCTCCATCCCTTGGGATGGATGTTTGGTGTTTATCTCCATGCCTTGGGTGGATTTGTGATCATCTCCATCCCTTGGGATGGATGTTTGGTGCTCATCTCCATCCCTTGGGATGGATGTTTGGTGTTTATCTCCATCCCTTGGGATGGATGTTTGGTGTTTATCTCCATCCCTTGGGTGGGTTTATGGCGCTCATCTCCATCCCTTGGGATGGATGTTTGGTGCTCATCTCCATCCCTTGGGATGGATGTTTGGTGTTTATCTCCATGCCTTGGGTGGATTTGTGATCATCTCCATCCCTTGGGATGGATGTTTGGTGTTTATCTCCATCCCTTGAGATGGGTTTATGATCATCTCCATCCCTTGGGATGGATGTTTGGTGTTTATCTCCATCCCTTGGGATGGATGTTTGGTGTTTATCTCCATCCCTTGGATGGATTTGTGATCATGTCCATCCCTTGGGATGGATGTTTGGTGTTTATCTCCATCCCTTGGACGGGTTTATGGTGCTCATCTCCATCCCTTGGGATGGATGTTTGGTGTTTATCTCCATGCCTTGGGTGGATTTGTGATCATCTCCATCCCTTGGGATGGATGTTTGGTGCTCATCTCCATCCCTTGGGATGGATGTTTGGTGTTTATCTCCATCCCTTGGGATGGATGTTTGGTGTTTATCTCCATCCCTTGGGTGGGTTTATGGCGCTCATCTCCATCCCTTGGGATGGATGTTTGGTGTTTATCTCCATCCCTTGGGATGGATGTTTGGTGTTTATCTCCATGCCTTGGATGGGTTTATGGTGCTCATCTCCATCCCTTGGGATGGATGTTTGGTGTTTATCTCCATCCCTTGGGATGGATGTTTGGTGTTTATCTCCATCCCTTGGGTGGGTTTATGGTGCTCATCTCCATCCCTTGGGATGGATGTTTGGTGTTTATCTCCATCCCTTGGGTGGGTTTATGGCGCTCATCTCCACCGCTCAGGACAGATTTTCCCCAAAACTGTCATTGATGACCTGTAGAGATCCACCTGCCCCCCAGACACCATCCCACCCCGGAGTGGCCCGGCTCCTGGGCGCGTTGGTGGCTCCCAGGCCCTCTCCAAAGGCAGGGCACGTCCCAGGACACCAACCCCTCTGCCTGGCCCCACCATCCAGGAGCGTGTCACCCTCACCTGCCCAGGTGTCACCACAGAGCCAGGGATCACCGAGGACAGCTCAACCCCGCGCCACCAAGTGCCACCAAGTGCCACCAAGTGCCACCAAGCTGCTGGGGTGGCAGCAGGAGGAGCTTTGGCACCCGGGGACACAGCAGGAGAACTCCCGAACCTTCGGCCTGAGTTTGACACGGCTCGGAGCTCGGGTTTTAGGAGAAATTTTAACCTCTAAAAAAACATCGATTCGAGGGAGGGCTCGTCTGCTCTTTGGGGTTAAAAATAGCGGATTTCGGTAATTCAGGAAAGCGTTTTTGTGTCCGGAAGAGTCAGTCCGTCCTTTCAGCAAGTGCAGACTCGGTGGATCCTGAATTTCTGGGAGTCCTCCATGTCCCAGCAGTGCATGGCAGAGGTTAAGTGGCTGCAGATTTGCTGAGAGAAGCAAACAAAGCCAAAAATGAGAAATCCAGGGGAGGGGACAGCAGGATTTTCCTTTTTCTCTTCCTCCTGACTCTGAAAACAAAAAATAAATAAAAAATCGCTGTTTGCAAACCTCCTGCTGGAACCCAGCCCAAATTTCTCCCCTTGAAGCGGCAGCTTGGTCAGCACAGGTAGGCAGCCAAATCAAGTTTATTTTTACCAGCACAAGCAAGCTTTTATTTCAGAGGTTTGCAGCAGTGCCAGGAATAAAAGGACTTGAGCAAACAAACAGAAAATAGAAAATCCAAACCCTTTGCAGCTCCAGCCAGGCCTGCCGAGACAGGCTCCCCTGGGAGACGGGGGGAGAGGCTCAGCCCAGCCCCAGAGCTGTGCCAGCACAGCTTTAAAGCTCAGAGCACACTTAAAAGCACAGGTCTAGACACGAATTATTATTATTTTTTTAAAAAACATTTTGCAGCAGCAAAGGTTTTATATACTCCAGCGTTGGCAAGGAGAGCTGCTGTTAAAAGGAGGTTGTCCCGCCAGGCTGGAAGTGCCAGGAAAAAAACGCTAAAAATGAGGGGGGGAAAAAAATCAAAGATATGCTTGGCTTTGTGGGATGGGACAGAGTCTTTGCCCTCCTTGCAGCAGAGTCTCCTGGTGCCGTTTTTCACAGAATCCCGGGATGGGTGAGGCTGGAAAGGAGCCCAGGGGGTGACGGTGCCACTCATCCCAGGGCACAGGGCAGGGTCCGGTGCCTCGGGAATGTCCCCAGGGAGGGACTCGGGCCCTGCCCAGGGCAGAAGTTCTGCCCCTCACTTTGGGAAGGACATTGAGAGCTCAGCACATCCCGAGGGAGAGGGGCTGAGGGAGCTGGGGGTGCTCAGCCTGGAGAAAAGGAGACTCAGGGCTGGCCCCATCGCTCCCACAGCTCCTGGAAGGTGCCTGTGCCCAGCTGGGCTGGGGCTCTGGCTCCAGGCAGCCCTGACACAACCAGAGCACACAGCCTCAAGCTGTGCCCAGGGAAATTCAGGTGGGAGAGCAGGAAAAAGCTTTTCCAGAAAGGTGATGAAGCTCTGGGATGGCTGCCCGGGGAGGTGGTGGAGTCACCAGGCCTGGATGTGTTTGAAAAGCCTGGATGTGGCACTGGGTGCCAGGATCTCGATGCTCCTGGAGCTCTCTCCCAGCTCAGTCATTCTGTGAGTTCTGCCCCACATCCAGGGGAATTCCTGGGCTCAGCCCCTGCCCGTTCCCCTGGTGCCAGCGCTGGGCCCGGAGCAGAGCTGCTCCATCCTCTGGAAGCTCCCTGTGGATGTGGATCCCCATGGATGGGATCCCTCAGCCATGTCCCCTCTGCCCCTCCTGGGCACGGAGATGCTGCAAGCCCTGAGCCATCCCCACATCCCTCCTGTCCTGAGCAGCCACAGCTGCACGCAGCACTCAGAGGAACGAGCAGGAGCATTTTTTTGGGGGGAGAGGTTTTTTTGGGAGAATTCCACACGAATTTGGGGCTCCGGGAGGGTCCGCAGTGCCGCGGGGGGCGTGGCTTTGGCATTGATGGACGTGGTTTTGGTGTTGAGGGGGCGTGGCTTTGTTATTGAGGGGCGTGGTTTAGTGTGGAGGGGGCGTGGCTTTGGCATTGATGGACGTGGTTTTGGTGTTGAGGGGGCGTGGCTTTGTTATTGAGGGGCGTGGTTTAGTGTTGAGGGGGCGTGGCTTTGGCATTGATTGACGTGTTTAGTGTGGAGGGGGCGTGGCTTTGGCGTTGAGGGACGTGGTTTTACGTGGAGGGGGCGTGGCTTTGGCATTTATGGACGTGTTATAGTGTGGAGGGGGCGTGGCTTTGGCATTGATTGACGTGGTTTAGTGTGGAGGGGGCGTGGCTTTGACATTGATTTGCGTTGCTTTGGTATTGAGGGGTGTGGTTTAGTGTGGAGGGGCGTGGCTTTGGCATTGATTGTTGTTGTGGAGGGGGCGTGGCTTTGGCGTTGAGGGGCGTGGTTTAGTGTGGAGGGGGCGTGGCTTTGGCATTGATGGACGTGGATTAGTGTGGAGGGGGCGTGGTTTTGGCCTTGATGGACGTGGTTTAGTGTGGAGGGGGCGTGGCCTTGGCATTGATTGACGTGGTTTCGTGTGGGGGGGGGCTTTGGCATTGACGTGGTTTAGTGTGGAGGGGGCGTGGCTTTGGCATTGATTGACGTGGTTTAGCGTGAAGGGGGCGTGGCTTAGCGCGGAGGGGTCAATGCTTTGCCATTGAGGGGGCGTGGCCTTTGTCGCTGAGGGGGCGTGGCTCGCCGCGGTGGCCCCGCCCCCCGCGGTGACCCCCGGGCCGCGGCGCGCGCCGCGCGCAGAGCGCGATGAGCGCGGGCTGAGGGCGGGTCGGGCGCTGCCGCGGCCATGGTGGCGCACGACGAGCTCGGCGGGCTGCTGCCCATCAAAAGGACTATCCGCGTCATCGACGCGCAGAACCAGCACTTCAGGGAGCAGGAGGTGAGCGGGACGGGGCTGCAGAGGGGCGGGAATGGGAGAGTGGGGAGGGGGAGCCCCCTCAGCTTCGCGCCTGAGGGGAGGGGGCGAGGCGGGCAGAGCGCGGGGCAGCCAGCGGTTCAAAAAACTATCTCTACATATCCATGTTGAACTCCATCTCTGTGTATACTTATATTTTATGTGGCTGGCTTTATTTATTTATTTATTTATTCGGTATGGTTAAGCTCACAGCCCCCAAAGACTGGGACCAGGCATTATTTATTTATTTATTTATTTATTCGGTATGGTTAAGCTCACAGCCCCCAATGACTGGGACCAGGCAGCCAGAACCATATTTATTTATTTATTTGTTTGTTTATTTATTTATTTATTTATTCGGTATGGTTAAGCTCACAGCCCCCAATGACTGGGACCAGGCAGCCAGAACCATATTTATTTATTTATTTGTTTGTTTATTTATTTATTTATTTATTCGGTATGGTTAAGCTCACAGCCCCCAAAGACTGGGACCAGGCAGCCAGAACTTTATTTATTTGTTTGTTTATTTATTTATTTATTTATTTATTTATTCGGTATGGTTAAGCTCACAGCCCCCAAAGACTGGGACCAGGCAGCCAGAACTTTATTTATTTATTTATTTATTTATTTATTCGATATGGTTAAGCTCACAGCCCCCAAAGACTGGGACCAGGCAGCCAGAACTTTATTTATTTATTTATTTATTTATTTATTTATTTATTTATTCGGTATGGTTAAGCTCACAGCCCCCAAAGACTGGGACCAGGCAGCCAGAACCTTATTTATTTATTTATTTATTTATTTATTTATTTATTGGGTATGGTTAAGCTCACAGCCCCCAAAGACTGGGACCAGGCAGCCAGAACCGTGTTTGTTTGTTTGTTTGTTTGTTTATTTATTTATTTAATTAATTATTGTTTCGGTATGGTTAAGCTCACAGCCCCCAAAGACTGGGACCAGGCAGCCAGAACCGTGTTTGTTTGTTTATTTATTTATTTAATTAATTAATTAATTAATTATTGTTTCGGTATGGTTAAGCTCACAGCCCCCAGTGACTGGGACCAGGCGTCGGTGCCTCACCCGGCGATTTATAAACTGTATATATGTTTAAATCCATGTATATGTCCGTATCTTTTTATATGCATATGTATACACTTTGTACACATATATATACGTTACAGATATATAGATAGATAGGTATATGTATATATTTAAGCTCACAGCCCCCAAAGCCTGAGCCAAAACCAATCTCGGTGTCTCACCTGACCCCGCTCCCCCCCAGGTGCCTTTTCATTAAAAATTCGCCTGTTTTCATTTGGAAATCGCCTCTTTCCATTAAAAAGTCGCTCGCCTCTCAGCGCTCTTTCCACTGACAGGATTTTTCTTAATTAGGTGCTGTTTGTTTTGCTGCTTAAACCTTCGCAAAAGCCCTGGTGGGGTTTGCGGGGCTGGTTTGTTGGATGGCAGTATTGTTGTTTTTATGGCGTGGCGTTATTGCAGGTGGCAATAATTGCGACAGGAGCAAAAGTTCAGCAGCCAGGTAGGGCCCGGCTGCCTTGGGCTGGGTTTATTGCTCAGCTTAGTGGCGAGATGAGGTGGAAAAGTTTAAAAAAAAAAAAAAAGAAAGAAAAAAAAGGCGTTTCCAGACATGCTGAGGTTCGAGGGCTCAGCGCCGAGTCACCAACCTCAGCAAATCCCGGCTTGGCGACAGCCAAACTTGGGCAATCTCATTGTGCAAAAGGGAAACCAGATGTTGGGGGAGAAATAACAGAAAGCAGAGCTCTGGGCTGGGGAGTCAATCGCCTCGAATTGTGAATTCTGAAAGGGAGCCAACACCTCTGTCCGAGCCGCAGTCCACTCGGGAATGGGCTGTTGGGTTTGGGAAAGGTCTGATGGTTCAGCCTGAGGCTCGGCAAGCCCCCGTGCCATGGAGGTGGTCAGGTGGTCGGTGATTTCTGGCAGGAATTATTCAGGCTGCTGACTAAAATGCCATTTTTGCTGAATTGGCTGGGTAGGAAAACTTTTCGTCACGCGTGGTTTTGCCATTGCTCACCGTGTTTGTGTGGGGCTGGTGTGAACTGTGTGCCGCACGTAGGAATTGCACTCGAGCAAGGGATCCTTGTAAAAACCACTAATTATTACCCACTATTATAACCACTTAATTATTACCCAGCACAGGGGAAAGGTTGTGGGCGTGCTGCCGGAGAGAAAAAAAAAAATATCCTTGCTCAAAAGTACAGCCCGGTTTTCTTTCCAGCAAGGTGCAATCTTTTCATGAGTTAACCTGCACTTAGAAGCACTTGAAGGGATTTCAGGGGTGTGAAATCTCTCCTGGCACGAAAATAGCTTTTGTGGATGTATTAATTCACTTTAAATAAAGAGTTCTCTGGAAAAAACCATATTTCCTGATGGAGCTGTTGACCCCGCTGGGCTTTTAATAATTTGCGAGTGCTGTAACACCCGTGGATTGTTTCAGAAACCTCCCAGACTTTATTGTAATCTGGCTCCTGTGAGGCGTGGAGACAGGAGAGTCATTGTTTGCCAGTACAGAGCTATAAAAAAGCCCCTCCTGAGCCCGAGTTATCCGCAGCATGAGCCCGTGACCCCGGGCTGAAGCGCAGAGCTCAGCCGAGGGCAGCTTCCAGCACAGGGGGTTGATTTTCCTCCTCCCTGCTCTGGATCAAACCACCTTCAGCAGGACAAAAACCACCAGATGGGGTTTTTTTTTTATTTTTTTTTGGCAGTCGGGCCGTGTCTGAGGAGCGCTCAGGCACAAAGCGGGAATTTAGTTATTATTATTTTTTTTTCTCCTCTTTTAAGAGAGGGGAAAATGGCATTTTGCTGAGCTGAACGCAGGAATTCCTGCTGCCAGCCCTTGGGCACGTGCACGTGTCACTTCAGCCGGGCACAGATGTGCTGGGAAGGCATTCCCACATTCCCGCATTCCCGCATTCCCACATTCCCTCATCCCCACATTCCCACATTCCCGCATTCCCGCATTCCCTCATTCCCGCATTCCCACATTCCCTCATTCCCACATTCCCACATTCCCTCATTCCCTCATTCCCTCATTCCCTCATCCCCACATTCCCTCATCCCCACATTCCCTCATTCCCTCATCCCCACATTCCCTCATCCCCACATTCCCTCATCCCCACATTCCCTCATTCCCTCATTCCCACATTCCCACATTCCCTCATTCCCTCATTCCCTCATCCCCACATTCCCTCATCCCCACATTCCCTCATTCCCTCATTCCCACATTCCCACATTCCCTCATTCCCTCATTCCCTCATTCCCTCATCCCCACATTCCCTCATCCCCACATTCCCTCATTCCCACATTCCCTCATCCCCACATTCCCACATTCCACGTTCCCTCATTCCCTCATTCCCTCATTCCCACATTCCCACATTCCCTCATTCCCTCATTCCCTCATTCCCTCATTCCCTCATTCCCACATTCCCGCACGGCCCAGGGCTGCCGGGCTGTCACTGGATCTCCCATCGCTGACCCTTCACCAGTGACCTCTCGGGAGCCTCCCCACGCCTTGAGGTTTCTTGCTTTTCATTTTCAGCGTCACATTTTGCTTTTCCAGGTTATTTTTATCCCCGGCCTTGCCGGACTTTCCGAGCTTCTCTTGACCCACGTCCCTTTATTTATCCATCCTGCACTTTCTAGAAGAAAACACCTCCCTTTTCTGCCACTCGGAAGCATCTGCAATAAATTAAACCTTCCTTGTTGTCTTTGAGCCTGGCCTGACTTTCCAACCTTCTCCTGACTGTCCCTGTCTGGAGCTCAGTGAAGTTCCTGGTGTCCCACTTGGAGTTCCTGGTGTCCCACTTAAACCCAGCTGAGGACCGAGGACACTTTTACTCTTTTTTTACTTTTTCTCTATTTTTATGGTACCCTCCTAGCTCTGACATTCCCCAAACGCTTACAGCACAGCTCTGTGCTGTGCCAAGAGCTCTTTTCTTCCTGCACGGCTCATAAATTGTTTCTTTTCATGTTCCCCCCCTGCAAGTTTGAAGGCTGAGCTCAGGGTGAGCTCACCTCCTCCTCCTCCTCCTCCTCCTCTATTGCCCAACACTGGGGTCGAGTTGCTGAAATCCGATCTTACACACTCACACTCACACACACACATTCATGACTGGAATCCAGCTCTCTGTGTTCCTCTTCCCCCTTTTTTTTAAATTTTGTTTTCAACATTTTGTCACTTCTGAGCGAAGGGTTTGGCTGGGCTGGGAATGGAAACAGCCCATTGCTCGTCCTCAGCGCCTCCACAGCCTCTCTGCCTTTTGAGAGAGTACAAATTCAACAATAATTAACCCGTTTTCACCGAGATGAACCCATTTTGAGGCTGTTCTGCTTCCTTGTCCTGGTCGAGCTTGGTGCTGAGCAATCTCCTGAGGATGAGTCACGTCCAGCCCTGTCTGTGCCAGACGTTTGGGAGCACCAGGACAATCCTGCAGCCTTTTCCAGGCTTAACTCGGAGCCCTTCTCTTCCCAGCTTCCCCCTGTGCACACCTTTCCTGCCCAGCCCTCACCACACAATATTTTTGATGTCAAACACGTCGAGTTGCCAACAGAATTTCCAAAAGCGAAGCAGCAGGAGCTTTCCAGGGGCGTTTCCTCTTTCTTGGCAGCCTTTGGGTCGGGACAGACTGGAGCTCCGGGCAGGGATTAGCGGTGGAGAAAAGCAGAAGCTCCAACTTTCAAATCTAAACAACGTGTCAGAAAAATTGCAGTCATTGCAGGGGGTGGGGGAGAGCAGGAGGAGGACTGAAGGATTTCAGCTTTATCTGCGTGCGTGTCCCTCGCAGGAATGTTCAGCCTGGGGTTGTTTGCTGGTTGTTAAAGGAGCTGCCGAGGCTGTGCTGGGCCCCCACTGCCGCCCTGCTCTCCAAAATCAAATGGACAAACGCATTCTTTCCCCAGAGGAAAAGATGAGAAAATGGAGAAGCAGATCCCAGCTCCATCTTTAGCTGCCGCAGAGTGTCGGAGAACACTTTAATCTATTTCTGTTCAAAGCTCCTGCTGGAGCCCTATTTTAAATTCTCACTGATGTTCTCTCACCTCTTTTAACACCGGGCAAAAACCTCTGCAGTTTAATTGCTGCCTGAAAGTTCAGACAAATATTTATAGCCTTGAAAGATGAATGGCTGCTTCCAAACACTCTCTCCTTGCTGTGTTTGCCACTCCTTAAGTGGGTTTGTGCTTTTAGGAGCTGCCTGAGAAAATTTCGGAGGGAGGCACAGCCGGGACAATTTGTTGTCTGCTTGCTTTGCAGGAGCCCAGCACCAAACGGGTCCGGCCTTTAGCACGAGTGACCTCGCTGGCAAACCTGATCTCTCCTGTCAGAAATGGGGCAGTTCGACGCTTTGGGCAGACAATCCAGGTGAAAACAGTCAGATCTGGAGATCTGGGCAAGGGGTGGGGTGGGTGGGGTGACACAGGCACCCGAGGGACTGGGTGGATGGGTGACACAGGCACCCGAGGGATTGGGTGGATGGGGTGACACAGGCACCCGAGGGATTGGGTGGATGGGGTGACACAAACAGGCACCCAAGGGATTTTTTTTGGATGGGGTGACACAGGCACCTAAGGGATTTTTTTTGGATGGGGTGACACAAACAGGCACCCAAGGGATTGGGTGGATGGGGTGACACAAACAGGCACCCAAGGGATTGGATGGATGGGTGACACAAACAGGCACCCGAGGGATTGGGTGGATGGGTGACACAGGCACCTGAGGGATTGGGTGGATGGGGTGACACAAACAGGCACCCAAGGGATTGGGTGGATGAGGTGACACAAACAGGCACCCAAGGGATTGGGTGGATGGGGTGACACAAACAGGCACCCAAGGGATTGGGTGGATGGGTGACACAAACAGGCACCCGAGGGATTGGGTGGATGGGGTGACACAGGCACCCGAGGGATTGGGTGGATGGGGTGAAACAGGCACCCAAGGGATTTTTTGGATGGGTGACACAAACAGGCACCCGAGGGATTGGGTGGATGGGTGACACAAACAGGCACCCAAGGGATTTTTTTTGGATGGGATGACACAGGCACCCTGTTTTGAGGCATCTCTTGGAGCTCTGTGTGAACTTCCTTGGCCTTGGGGGTAGAAAGTGCCACCTCAGGAGTGCCCAGCTATAAAGTGCTGTACAAACAGGTTCAACAGTAAATAAAATCAACTGCTTCAGATAAAGAGCTGATCAACTGCCCCGGGCCTGGGCACACGTGTGCTGCAGCATGCTGAGGGCTGACCCTGCTGCCCAGCTCTGGCACAGCAGTGTTTGCCAAGGAGCTCTGTGCTCACACCTGCAGATAACAGCACGTCAGGGCTTTAGGAACCTTGCAAAAACACCAGGGCAAAGTTCGAGTGGCTTCTCATTAACCTCTTAGAGCAAGAGTTACGATCCTCGTTTATTTACTTCCTCGTGCCTTGGAAATAAAGCTAAGCTTTGCTTTCCCCATCTTCCTCCCCAGCGTATCAGTGCAGGGAGAGGGGCGTGGAAAACCTTGCCAGGCTTTCTCAGCAGCTTGATTAAAGCTTTCCTTTATCTGAGGAAAAGTGTCTGGGTGTGTTTTCCGGCCCTGGATAACCCAGGAGGATGAAGGATTGGGATGGATAATGTAATTCTCCTGAAATGTTGGCTCTCCACGTTTGTTTATAGTATTTTTCTTTTTTTTTTTTTTTTAATCCCTGCAGTCGTTCACCCTTCGCAGCGACAGCAAATCCCCCGGCTGTGCCCAGAAGTCATGCAGCAGGTCTGCTGCTCCTACCCCTCCCAAGAGAAGGAGCAGCGTCCTTTGGTCTGAAATGTTGGATGTCAACACGAAAGAATCCCTGAGCACCAAAGAAATCAAGCGCCAGGAGGTAACTGCCCACGGAAAACAGGACTGGGAGCAGCACCGAGGCCTTTTGTCCCTTCCCTTTGGGGCAGGGCCTGCATCTCCCTGTGCACCTCAGATTCACGTCTCCATCAGCCGTGGGAAAAGGTGGATTCCACTCTGGAATTCATCTCCCCAGTGTGACCCTTTGGAGATGCCAAACTTTCCACGGCATTCCCGCAATCCCCGCCCCGCTGGCTGCTCTGCAGCTGCCCCAACCTCAGGTTCCTCGCTGAGCCAGCTGTCTTTCTCCTAAAGCTCCTGACCATTGGTTGGAAGCCAGGCAGCGAGGCCTTGGCTTGCCTTTTTCCTGGAGATCTTGGACAAATCTTCTGGAGACGGCACAGGAGCTGCCGGAAGCCGCCTGGGGTTTGACCTCTGCGGTTTCGGGGGCGTTGCGTTGGCTAAAAGCAGCGATTGAAAAGGATCTAGTATTGACCTTGGCTCGTGCAGGGGCCATCGGGGCTTTCACTCAGGTGGAGGCAAAGCTGCTTTCTCAGGGCTTGCAGAGCAGATTTCCTCGGGGTTGGCGTGCCCGGGTGCCACCGAGGGACCGGGGTGGCCAAAGGCCCATTGAGGGCAGGCTGTCCATCACGGGAGCTGAAAGGCTCTTTCTGAGGAAGACTGGAACTCCAGATGACTCTGATGCTTTATCCCCTTCCTCCCAGGCCATCTACGAAATGTCCAGGGGAGAGCAGGACCTGATTGAAGACCTGAAGCTGGCCAGAAAGGTGAGTGGGATTCTTCCTGCAGTTGGTGACGACATTCCAAGGAATAATGAGGTTTTCTTTGCACCTGCAAACATGACGTGGGGACTTTATCAGCCCCAGAACCCCCAGTTTGAAAGCTGGCCCAGAAGGGTGACGTGAGCGCTGGGCCAGCACTGCTGTGATTGCAGCAAACCCAGCCATAAAAGGATTGTGCAGAGCTGCCTGGGGGCTCCCTCTCCCAGCTGGGAACAGTCCAGACAGGAAAATGCTTTTCATTTAAGTCTCCACACTTCACACAGAGTGAATACTCTAGCATCAATTCAGTGATACTCTTTCTGTTGCCTTCACTACTTTAACCTGATAAATCAGTTTAAATCATCAGCTTTGGGGCTGGGCACATCTGAATCTATTTTATTTGTCAGGCCTACCACGACCCCATGCTGAAACTCTCCATCATGTCTGAGGAGGAACTCACCCACATTTTTGGGGACTTGGATTCCTACATTCCTCTGCACGAAGGTAAGAGCAGCTGGGTGGTTTGTGCTCGCTGGGATTTAACCTCTCTGCTTTCTCCTGTTACTCGCTGGGGCATTGGTGCAATTCCTCTTTCCCCGTTTCCATTCCAGATTTACTGGCAAGTCTGGGAGAAGCAACGAAACCAGATGGAACAGTGGAGCAGATTGGGCCCATCCTTGTGAAGTGGGTGAGTTCAGAACTTGGAATCAACGGGCTAAAACTGAGTTTAGAGAACGTTTAAAGGCAGAAGCTGCGAAGCTCTGGGGCTTTTGTGGCCATCAGTGCAAGACTGGAAGGGAAATGCTGGCAATGCTGAGAAGAGTGGGATTCTATCAGCTGGAATTGGCCCTGATTTCACCCCAGAGACTTGGAATGATTTGCTGATTTAAGGTTAAAATGTCTATATGTCCCCTGGACTCTGTCCCAGCGTGAGTCCAGGAGTGTTATCCCTGCTAATCCCAAACATTGGGAGCTTCATGGGCTCCAGGTGCTGATCCTCCTCACAAGATCCTCCCTTACCTTTTTTATTGGGAAAAACACCCCAGTGAGTGCTGTAGAACCCCACGAGTTCGCCACGTTAGTGAACTCTGCTTTTCCCACAGGGAATCTGACTCCTAAATCTCCTCTGTTCCCTGCAGTTACCCCGCCTCCATGCCTACAAAGGCTACTGCAGCAACCAGCTGGCAGCCAAAGCGCTCCTGGACCAGAAGAAGCAGGACAGGAGAGTGCAGGATTTCCTGCAGCGCTGCCTGGAGTCCCCCTTCAGCCGCAAGCTGGACCTGTGGAGCTTCCTGGACATCCCTCGGAGCCGCCTGGTCAAATACCCCCTGCTCCTCAAGGAGATCCTGAGGCACACTCCCAAAGACCATCCCGACATGCACATCCTGGAAGAAGCCGTGAGTAATGCTGCTCTGCTTCTTCTGGCCCCACGGATGTGATGTGGGAGCTTCAGAAATCTTCTTTCAGCAGTTCCCAGGGGGGTTTTGTGGAGTGGCACAGATCTGTGACAGGGAAAGTGAGGTGTGAGAACCCCAGCCTTGTTTTGGGGCCACATGTGGTGGTGAAATTCCTCCTCCAACCCGTGCTTCCAAAGAAAAACTCCGCAGGCTTAGCTGTTTGGTCTCAAGGCAGTTTATTGCTAGTTATCTAACAGATTATGTTCTTGGACTGCGGCTGTTTGATCAGCGGCCTGGGTAGAGGCACACACACACCCTGACATCCTCTCGATCTGCTGCCTTCTTCGTCTCTCTCTCTGCCCAGGGCTGCTGCTATCTTTTATAAGAT
Organism: Lonchura striata; assembly: GCF_046129695.1. Taxonomy (NCBI): domain Eukaryota; kingdom Metazoa; phylum Chordata; class Aves; order Passeriformes; family Estrildidae; genus Lonchura; species Lonchura striata. The sequence continues at coordinate 71,749,291 of NC_134607.1, forward strand.
ATATTACGTATAACATGTTTACAATTATTCCCCAATACCTACTACCTACGTTGCCAAGTGTTTTTCTACTCTAAACCAATCTGTGAGTGCCAACATCACCAAGAACATGGAGGTGAGGAAAAAGAAGGAGGAAGGACAGGATCAGCCCACTTTCCTCCATCTTAGAACTTCTGACCCCCATGTACAAAGTGAAAACCCCCCTGTACATGTGTTAAAACCCCGCTGTACAATACTAAAAAAATTTCCCCTCTACTTTGTAACTACTTTTACTATACTATCTAACCTTTTGTGATTGCTTGTTCCACCTCCAAAGTTGGTAACTCATTCCATGGCTCAAACTCAAAATCACAGCTGTTTTTCAGCTGTCTGCCAGGGTCTAGAATGCTTCTGACCAAGGCCTGGAACCTCTAAAAATGTCTGAGAGACATTTTGAGTTCCCACAGTGAGGGATCAATCGTGGATTGCATCCTTTGGGGTCGTGAAGGAGCAGGAGCAGAGGGCACACAGGGAAGCAGTTAATCCCTCGTAATCGTTTGTTTGGGTTTTTAGATCTCCATAATCCAAGGAGTCCTCTCCGACATCAACCTGAAGAAGGGCGAGTCTGAGTGCCAGTACTACATTGACAAGCTGGAATACCTGGATGAGAAGCAGAAGGATCCGAGGATTGAAGGCAGCAAAGCTTTACTGTGCCACGGGGAGCTGAAGAACAAAAATGGACACGTAAGTCCCTCGTTTTTTACTGATTAATTCTCTAGCTTTCCCTCAGAGCAGGACTGAGAGCCTTCCCTCCTTAGGGATAGTTGGATATTGGATAAGAGAGCAAAGGAAAAGCCCTTATTATTGTCAGCCTCATTCCAGGGTGTAAGGGAAAGTTTCCTGCTGACAGCTCCACAATTGCCTTTGGGAAGCTGGAAAATCATTAGCACAGAATGCCCGCGGAAAGTGCTCTCCATCCAAAGGGATTTCCTGCCGCTGTTTACTTCCCAGGAATGCTCTGACATTCCCCATGAGGAGCCCTGGCTCTTCCAAACAAAAGGGCTCCTGCAAAGGCCTGTTTGGCTTTGGGCTGGGCTGCCTGGAGTTTATCTCCCACCCGCTGCCTTTTGTCCTGGTTTCAACCTCAAATCTCCTCATCTCTTCTCTGTTGATTGGGGTTGGTTTTTTTTGGTTTGATTGGCTGTTTTCCTCCTGCATTCCATGCACACAGGAAAGATACGGCTCCTAATCATCCTGTCCCAGGCACCTTTCTAAAGATCAATAAAACAATAAAGCTGCTGATGTAATCCTGGTGTGTGCCAGACCTTGGCATTGTCACCGGAGAGCCTGAAAATTACTGTGGGTGAAACTGCAGATAAGGTGGCCTTGGATCCCACAGGACGTGTGACCTCATGGAATACAGGGTGAATGCTGGAATGTTTTCCCTTCCAGAAGCTCTACGTCTTCCTCTTCCAAGAAATCCTGGTGCTGACTCGGCCGGTGACCCGCAACGAGCGCCAGGCGTTCCAGGTGTACCGCCAGCCCATCCCTGTCCAGGAGCTGCTCCTTGAAGACCTCCAGGATGGAGATGTCAAAATGGGAGGCTCCTTCCGAGGAGCTTTTGGGAATTCTGATAAAGGTATGGGTCCAGTCAGCCAGTCCGGGGCTTGGATTAGGAAACATCTTTGTCTCCCTGCTGGATTTTTTGGGACTGGGGGAGGGTTTTGTTGGGATTTCAAACCCACCAATGGAATCCCTCAACATCAACTCGGGGCTGATCTGCTTTTCCCTCACCTGCAGCCAAAAACATCTTCCGAGTGCGTTTCCAAGATCCCAGCCCGGGCCAGTCCCACACGCTGCAGGCCAACGACGTCTTCCACAAGCAGCAGTGGGTGAACTGCATCCGCACGGCCATCGCCCCGTTCCAGAGGAACATTCCCGCCCCCGAGCTCAAGGAGCTGCCAGAGCTGAGCGAGGAGTCCGAGGAGAACAACTCCTCCGTGCCCAACATCCCGGCCCAGAAGCGCCAGTCGGGAATATCCCCGATGGAGCTGGACGAGAGCGCGGTCGAGTGCGCTTCCGTGCTGGACTCGGAGCAAGCCAAAGGGGGGAAATCCCACAGAACCTCATCCGGGCACAGAAAATCCAGGGAGAAGCAGCTCAGCGGGAAGCGGAAAGAAACGCTGGTGTAAGGCAAAAAAGGAGCCCCGGTGCCACCCTGGGGCAAAACTGTTAATTTATAAATAATTCCGTGTACATTTTTGTACCGGGAGCGCCTCCGGAGCCGCTCCGCGGATCAAATCCTGGCTTTATGTTGGAATGGCAGCTACTGGTGTGCAGTTGCTGTTGAACTGGGGTCTGTTTTTACACTTGGAATCCATGGGGGGGTTTTTCTGAAACCCCCATGGCAGATCTGAAGAGCAAATTTGGGTTCCTGGAAGTTTCCCACAGCCGTGGTAGAGGATGGAAAATAAAGTGGAATTTTGGGCAGCACTGGGGGTTTAGATGAACATTGCAAAAGTCCTTTAAAGGACTCAACACCTGAAGCCACTCTGGTGTGTGGTTATGGTAATTCCTGCAAATTTCCCAAAAGAAAAAGCCTATGAAAACAGACCCCAGGTTCAACAGGTTCACCTACTGGAATCTTTGATCTCTGTGTGTCCTTTGTACATTCCTCTGTCTCACTCTTGTATCTTGACAACTATTTAATTTTTTTATTAGTTTTGTTTCGAGTTTGGGGGTTGGGATTTTGGGGTTTTTTTGTTTTGTTTTCTTTGATTGGTTGGTTTTTTTTTGTTATTTTTGTATTTTTGTTGCTCAGACTTGGCATTCCCTTTCCAGTACTTATCCTTCGTGCTCCGAGGGGCGATGTCCCAGCTGTCCCTCACATCACCCCGGAGCGATCCACAGGCTGGGAGGAGACACTACTGAAAGAGAACTGCTTTACTCTAGGGTGTAGGAAGGTTGTAGGCACGTTGTAAAGGGTTTGGGGAGCAGTGAGTAGAGGGAGTAGCAGGGAGCAAAGGTAGATTCCGTGTTTTTGTTGCCTTTTGGAAATGAAACACTTCCCGCCGGGAAGCAGGACTTGGAGGCAACCAAGGGGTTCTTGCATGTGGTAGAAAGGTAGAGAGGAAGTGTTGGAGGTGTGAGGCGAGGAGTAGGAGTGGTTGTAAATACTCAGGGTGGCAGCACTGCCGTCTTCTAGCGCTCCAAAGATCCAGGGAAAATCCAGGGAAAGACTCAGCTTGGGAATGACGTGGGAAGCAACGTGGTGACAGCTCTGAGCACAGCGGGGTGTCCCTGAAATCCAGGAGTGGGATCCTGCAATCCCTGTCACCCAAAATCCAGGATTGGGCACTGGGATCCTGCAATCCCTGTGACCCGAAATCTGGGATGGGGCACTGGGATCCTGCAATCCCTGTCACCCAAAATCCGGGATGGGGCACTGGGATCCTGCAATCCCTGTGACCCAAAATCCGGGATTGGGCACTGGGATCCTGCAATCCATGTCACCTGAAATCCAGGATGGGGCACTGGGATCCTGCAATCCCTGTCACCCAAAATCTGGGATGGGGCACTGGGATCCTGCAATCCCTGTGACCCAAAATCTGGGATGGGGCACTGGGATCCTGCAATCCCTTTGACCCAAAATCCAGGATGGGGCACTGGGATCCTGCAATCCCTGTGACCCAAAATCCAGGATGGGGCACTGGGATCCTGCAATCCCTGTCACCCAAAATCCAGGATGGGGCACTGGGATCCTGCAATCCCTGTCACCCAAAGTCCGGGATGGGGCACTGGGATCCTGCAATCCCTGTGACCCAAAATTTGGGATGGGGCACTGGGATCCTGCAATCCATGTCACCCAAAATCCAGGATTGGGCACTGGGATCCTGCAATCCATGTCACCCAAAATCTGGGATTGGGCACTGGGATCCTGCAATCCATGTCACCCAAAATCCAGGATGGGGCACTGGGATCCTGCAATCCCTGTGACCCAAAATCCAGGATTGGGCACTGGGATCCTGCAATCCATGTCACCTGAAATCCAGGATGGGGCACTGGGATCCTGCAATCCCTGTCACCTGAAATCCAGGATTGGGCACTGGGATCCTGCAATCCCTTTGACCCAAAATCCAGGATTGGGCACTGGGATCCTGCAATCCCTGTCACCCAAAATCTGGGATTGGGCACTGGGATCCTGCAATCCCTGTGACCCAAAATCCAGGATGGGGCACTGGGATCCTGCAATCCATGTCACCTGAAATCCAGGATGGGGCACTGGGATCCTGCAATCCATGTCACCCGAAATCTGGGATTGGGCACTGGGATCCTGCAATCCCTGTCACCTGAAATCCAGGATTGGGCACTGGGATCCTGCAATCCCTTTGACCCAAAATCCAGGATTGGGCACTGGGATCCTGCAATCCCTTTGACCCAAAATCCAGGATGGGGCACTGGGATCCTGCAATCCCTGTCACCTGAAATCTGGGATTGGGCACTGGGATCCTGCAATCCATGTCACCTGAAATCTGGGATTGGGCACTGGGATCCTGCAATCCCTGTCACCTGAAATCCAGGATTGGGCACTGGGATCCTGCAATCCCTTTGACCCAAAATCCAGGATTGGGCACTGGGATCCTGCAATCCCTTTGACCCAAAATCCAGGATGGGGCACTGGGATCCTGCAATCCCTGTGACCTTGGAATACAGGATTGGGGAGCCATATCCTGAAATCCAAGACTGGGGAGTGAAATCCTGCAATCCCTGTCACCTGAAATCCAGGACTGGCGAGCCGTATCCCAAAATCCGGGCTGGGGGAGCTTGTTGGTGCCTCCACATCCGAGGATTGTCGTTGCCTGTCCCGTATCCGGCCGGGAGCTTCGGGAATGGGCAGAGGGTGTACATAGGCACAGAGTGTGGTTCTCTGTAAATGTTGTACAGTTTCCAGTGCCAAGTTCCATTAAATTCCTTACGGCCTCTCCTGCCTCATCCTGCCTGGGAGGGAGGGAGGGGTGTGTCCATGCTTGGGAGCAGGCTCTGGATCAAGACGGATCTCTCCAAGCCCAGGCTCCAGGAGGAACTCCCCGTCCTCCTGCCATGATTTTTCCGTGTCCAGGCAGGACAAGCTGGAATTGTGCAGCTCCAAGCCCAGTTGTTCCGCTGTGTCCAGGCAGGACACGAGCACAGCAGCCGAGGTTACGCGCTCTGCTCAGTTTCTCAGGGAAAAGGGAGCGCTGGGATTCTCCTCGCCCACGGAGGAGGCTCCTCACTGAGTGACTTAAATCCTTGGGAAGGGGATCCTGCTGGGCTGATCCCGGCCAGGATAAACCCATCCAGTCTTCCCAGTTTTCCCAAGGAGTGCTGGGATTCTCCTCGCCCATGGAGGAGGCTCCTCACTGAGTGAATGTTAAATCCTTGGGAAGGGAATCCTGCTGGGCTGATCCTGACCAGGATAAACCCATCCAGTCTTCCCAGTTTTCCCAAGGAGTGCTGGGATTCTCCTCGCCCATGGAGGAGGCTCCTCACTGAGTGACTGTTAAATCCTTGGGAAGGGAATCCTGCTGGGCTGATCCTGACCAGGATAAACCCATCCAGTCTTCCCAGTTTTCCCAAGGAGTGCTGGGATTCTCCTCGCCCATGGAGGAGGCTCCTCACTGAGTGACTGTTAAATCCTTGGGAAGGGAATCCTGCTGGGCTGATCCTGACCAGGATAAACCCATCCAGTCTTCCCAGTTTTCCCAAGGAGCGCTGGGATTCTCGCCCACGGAGGAGGCTCCTCACTGAGTGACTTAAATCCTTGGGAAGGGGATCCTGCTGGGCTGATCCTGGCCAGGATAAACCCATCCAGTCTTCCCAGTTTTCCCAAGGAGCGCTGGGATTCTCCTCGCCCATGGAGGAGGCTCCTCACTGAGTGAATGTTAAATCCTTGGGAAGGGAATCCTGCTGGGCTGATCCTGACCAGGATAAACCCATCCAGTTTTCCCAAGGAGTGCTGGGATTCTCCTCGCCCATGGAGGAGGCTCCTCACTGAGTGAATGTTAAATCCTTGGGAAGGGGATCCTGCTGGGCTGATCCTGGCCAGGATAAACCCATCCAGCCTTCCCAGTTTTCCCAAGGAGCGCTGGGATTCTCCTCGCCCATGGAGGAGGCTCCTCACTGAGTGACTTAAATCCTTGGGAAGGGGATCCTGCTGGGCTGATCCCGGCCAGGATAAACCCATCCAGCCTTCCCAGTTTTCCCAAGGAGCGCTGGGATTCTCCTCGCCCACAGAGGAGGCTCCTCACTGAGTGACTGTTAAATCCTTGGGAAGGGAATCCTGCTGGGCTGATCCTGGCCAGGATAAACCCATCCAGCCTTCCCAGTTTTCCCAAAAACCTCCAGCCTGACCTTGTACGGAGTCTCCTGGCTCAGCTGCGGCTCCAGGAGGGCGATCCCAGCTCCAGGCTGGCCCAGCTCCCCCGGCAGGGAAGGAGCAGCTCGGTTTTGGGGATGGGATTCACAGCTGAGCTCTGACCTCTGAAGCTGATTTGATCCAGAGGGAATTCAGCCCCTTCCGAGAAGAGAGAAGCTGGAAAAACAGCTCCTGCTGTAAAAAAGCATCAGTGAGCTGCTGGAGCCCAGGGAGAGGAAATCCCATGGATTGTCTGCAGGGCTGAATCTGTCTCCTCATCCTGCAGCCGACGGCAAATCGGCCAAAAATCCTCAATTCCCTTTGGAAGTAATTCCCTTTAAATAATTCCCCACAACTCCTGCTGGTTCCTCTCCCCACTCCGTCCCTCCTGCAGGAATGTGCAGCCGTCTCAGCCCTCCCTTCTCCAGACTAAACAAGCCCTGCTCTCCTGGATTCCTCCCGTGGAATTCCATGGGATCCCAGCTCTCTGTGTCTGCTGAGCCAAGACCCCCCATCCCATGGGTGTGGAACGCTGAGATACAGCAGGATAAAATTCCCAAGGGTGGAGGGGAGCCTGTGGTGACATCCCTGTGCCAGGAAGGGACAGGGAACGTGTCCGTGCCCATGGACGTGGCACCTCCGCCCTGGGTAAGCAGCTCCCGGATCCGTTTGCCCTGGGATCCGCCCAGCTCCGGAGTGCGGCTGCCGCCTCCAGGGTTCCCAGGTGGGACAGAGTCCTCTCCAAGAATTCCCACATCCCAATCCCAGCCCCTTCTCCACGGGGACATCGGGGTCCCTTCGCTCCAGCTTTAGGAGCCGCCCTTCGCTTCGCCCTCGGAGTTGGGAATCTCCATGGAAGCAAAGTCAAAACCAAACCAGCAAATCCCAAATTTTACTCCCAACAGCGCCAGAACCCTCACAGCCATTCTGGGATTGACCCCAAGCCCACCCTCCCCAAAATCCCATTTTCCACACTAAACCCCGGCGTGGTTTTTGCAGGATTTGGGGGGATTCCTCCCCATCCCCACGGCCGCTCCTGGGATCAGTCTGGGCTCGTGCAGGGACGCGGGGCCCCACGCAGCTTTTCCTGTCGGAGCCGTTTCCCTCTCCACCTCCCAACTTTCTCTTTTTCCATGAATTCATCCCCCTCCCGCCCCCCGCCGTGGCTGCAGCTGCAAGCCCAGACACAGCTGTGCACATCTGGGCTGGTGTTGGCAGCCGAGCCGCCTCGGGAGCCTCCAGCTGGAAGCTTCTCACCTCCTGGATTGGGGAATTTTCCCCCCTCATTCCCTGTTTTTCCCCCCTCAAAGCCAGACACCGGGAGACTCCAGCTGGAAGCTTCTCACCTCCTGGATTGGGGGAATTTTCCCCCCTCATTCCCTGTTTTTGGCCCCTCAAAGCCAGACACCGGGAGCCTCCAGCTGGAAGCTTCTCACCTCCTGGATTGGGGGAATTTTCCCCCCTCATTCCCTGTTTTTGGCCCCTCAAAGCCAGACACCGGGAGCCTCCAGCTGGAAGCTTCTCACCTCCTGAATTGGGGAATTTTCCCCTCCCATTCCCTGTTTTTGGCCCCTCAAAGCCAGACACCGGGAGCCTCCAGCTGGAAGCTTCTCACCTCCTGGATTGGGGGAATTTTCCTCCCCCCATTCCCTGTTTTTGGCCCCTCAAAGCCAGACACCGGGAGCCTCCAGCTGGAAGCTTCTCACCTCCTGGATTGGGGGAATTTCCCTCCCCCATTCCCTGTTTTTCCCCCCTCAAAGCCAGACACCGGGAGCCTCCAGCTGGAAGCTTCTCACCTCCTGGATTGGGGGAATTTTCCCCCCTCATTCCCTGTTTTTCCCCCCTCAAAGCCAGACACCGGGAGACTCCAGCTGGAAGCTTCTCACCTCCTGGATTGGGGGAATTTTCCCCCCTCATTCCCTGTTTTTGGCCCCTCAAAGCCAGACACCGGAGCCTGGAAAGCTCCAAGTGAGGCTTTAACAGGACCCTCCTTCCCCAAAGCAGCAACTTTTCCAGCTCCGGGTGGAGCCATCCCGGGAAATTCCGCTGCCAAAAACGCGTCGGCGGCGGCTCCCGATCGCCGTCCTACCCCACAGCCCACCCCGAGGCTGTAAACGGGATTAGGCCCTAAATCCTGGGATTTTAGCACCGGCAGGAAGTTTTTTTGGGATGATTATCCTGATGGGTGAGGCGCAGTTAAGCACAGACAGAATCAAGGGCTGGGTTTTCACCTTGGCCTCAAAATGGATGGATCCATGGGATGGGATGGGATCCGTGGGATGGGAGATGGTGGGTGCTGGTCACAGGGATGGAAAGGAATGGGAGGAGAGGTGGTGGGTGCTGGTCACGGGAATGGGATGGGATCCATGGATTTGGGGTGGGAATGGGATGGGATGAGAGGTGATGGGTGCTGGTCATGGGAATGGGATGGGATCCATGGATTTGGGGTGGGAATGGAATGGGATGAGAGGTGATGGGTGCTGGTCATGAGGATGGGATGGGATCCATGGATTTGGGGTGGGAATGGGTTGGGATGGAAGGGGATGGGTGCTGGTCATGGGAATGGGATGGGATCCATGGATTTGGGGTGGGAATGGGTTGGGATGGAAGGGGATGGGTGCTGGTCATGGGAATGGGATGGGATGAGAGGTGATGGGTGCTGGTCACGGGAATGGGATGGGATCCATGGATTTGGGGTGGGAATGGGATGGGAGGAGAGGTGATGGGTGCTGGTCATGGGAATGGGATGGGATCCATGGACTTGGGATGGGAATGGGTTGGGATGGAAGGGGATGGGTGCTGGTCATGGGAATGGGATGGGATCCATGGACTTGGGATGGGAATGGGATGGGATGAGAGGTGATGGGTGCTGGTCATGGGAATGGGATGGGATCCATGGATTTGGGGTGGGAATGGGATGGGATGGAAGGGGATGGGTGCTGGTCATGGGAATGGGATGGGATCCATGGACTTGGGATGGGTGATGGGAAAGGAATGGGATGAGGTGATGGGTGCTGGTCATGGGAATGGGATGAGATGGGATGGAATGGGATGGGTGATGGGTGATGGGAATGGGATGGGATGAGAAGTGATGGGTGCTGATCATGGGAATGGGATGGGATCCATGGACTTGGGATGGGTGATAAGAATGGGATGGGATCCATGGACTTGGGATGGGTGATGGGAAAGCAATGGGATGAAGGTGATGGGTGCTGGTCATGGGAATGGGAGGAGATGGGATGAGAAGTGATGGGTGCTGGTCATGGGAATGGGATGGGATGAGATGGAATGGGATGGGTGATGGGAATGGAATGGCATGGGATGGGATCTATGGACTGGGATGGGTGATGGGTGATGGGAATGGGATGGGATGAGAAGTGATGGGTGCTGATCATGGGAATGGGATGGGATGGGAGGTGATGGGAGCTGGTCACGGGAATGGGATGAGAAGTGATGGGTGTTGGTCACGGGGATGGGATGGGATGGGATGGGAGGTGATGGGAGCTGGTCACGGGAATGGGATGAGAAGTGATGGGAGCTGGTCACGGGAATGGGATGGGATGGGATGGGAGGTGGTCACGGGAATGGGATGGGATGGGAGGTGATGGGAGCTGGTCACGGGAATGGGATGAGAAGTGATGGGAGCTGGTCACGGGAATGGGATGGGAGGTGATGGGAGGTGGTCACGGGGATGGGATGGGAGGTGATGGGAGCTGGTCACGGGAATGGGATGGGAGGTGATGGGAGCTGGTCACGGGGATGGGATGAGAAGTGATGGGAGCTGGTCACGGGGATGTGCTGGGAGACGATGGGTGCCAGTCACAGGGATTTGAAGCAGCAGATTCCAGCTTTGATCCACACCAGGGGCCACCCCGGACAGCACAACCCCCCCACCCTCAGCCGGGTGGCCCAGGGCCCCCAAATCCTGAACTCCAACCCCTCTGCCACAGTTTGAACCAGCACCCGCCCCCTCCCAGGCCTCCAAACCCCGGTGATGTGTCGGGATTTGCTTCTCCCAGGCAGATCCGAGCCAGCTCCGCCTCGCCTGGGCTCTTCTTGGGTTGGATCTCGTTAAAGCCGGAGCAGAGCAGCAAGTGTGGGCAATCAGGTAATTAGGGAGCAGCTCCTGCCAGGACCTCCCTCCCCCAAACCTCTCACCAGACGGGTTCCCAGCACGGCTCCCACAACTCCTCCCGGGAATTGCAGCGTTCCACGCGCCCAGAGCTTTTTCCGTGGGAGGTTTTCCCCAGGAGGGCAATCCCCTCCCAGATCTGTCCCACCGTTGCTCAGGTGCTCCTCAGCTGTCCCCTGGGCTGGCTTTTGGGTTGTGCCCTTCCCTCCAAATCCCAAAGCTCCAATTCCTCACTGGGATCAACTGGGATCAACTGGTGCCGGTTTCCCTCCAAATCCCAAAGCTCCAGTTCCTAACTGGGATCAACTGGTGACGGTTTCCCTCCAAATCCCAAAGCTCCAATTCCTCACTGGGATCAACTGGTGCCGGTTTCCCTCCAAATCCCAAAGCTCCAATTCCTCACTGGGATCAACTGGGATCAACTGGTGCCGGTTTCCCTCCAAATCCCAAAGCTCCAATTCCTCACTGGGATCAACTGGGATCAACTGGTGCCGGTTTCCCTCCAAATCCCAAAGCTCCAATTCCTCACTGGGATCAACTGGGATCAACTGGTGCCGGTTTCCCTCCAAATCCCAAAGCTCCAATTCCTCACTGGGATCAACTGGGATCAACTGGTGACGGTTTCCCTCCAAATCCCAAAGTTCCAATTCCTCACTGGGATCAACTGGGATCAACTGGTGCCGGTTTCCCGTAGCTGAGAAAGTCAAATTATCTTCTGACGTGGAATTTCCTGGTCCAGCAGCTCCTTGATCCAGCTGGTGATGGTCACTGGACTGTTGTGGGCACAGAGGAAGGAGGGATGGATGGATGGGATCCATGGATGGATGGGATCCACTGATGGAATCCACAGATGGAATCCATTAGTGGATGGGATCCATGGATGGATGGATGGAATCCACTGATGGAATCCATGGATGGATGGATGGAATCCACTGATGGAATCCATGGATGGATCGATGGATCGATGGAATCCACTGACGGGATCCATGGATGGATGGATGGAATACACTGATGGATCCATGGATGGATGGATGGAATCCACTGATGGATCCATGGATCGATGGATGGAATCCACTGATGGAATCCATAGATGGGTGGATGGAATCCATGGATGGATGGATGGAATCCACTGATGGAATCCATGGATGGATGGATGGAATCCACTGATGGAATCCATGGATGGATGGATGGAATCCACTGATGGATCCATGGATCGATGGATGGAATCCACTGATGGAATCCATAGATGGGTGGATGGAATCCATGGATGGATGGATGGATGAATCGATGGATGGAATCCACTGATGGGATCCATGGATGGGTGGATGGAATCCATGGATGGATGGATAGATGGAGAGACACCCCTCGTTTGTCACTGTCCCCTCCGCTACACCCCGAGTAAGAGATGAGTAAACCCCACCCTGCAGTGGGGAGACCCTCAGCTCAGCCCTGAGGAACAGGGCAGGAACCGGCACGCCTGCCCTGACCCAGCCCCACGTCACCGGCCCGGATCCAGCCCGGATCCAGCCCGGATCCAGCCCGGAGGTGACTCAGGCAGCTCCGGAGCGCCGGGATCCGCCGGGACCTGCCCGGGGATCCTCCTCCAGCGTCCTCCCTGCGCCTGGAGGAGAGAACCTCAACCCTTTGTACAGCTCCAACCCTCTCCAAAAATTCCCTAAAACCGGGGAAATCACCTCAAAGCCCCAGCCCAATCCCCAAGTGGGGCTCTGCTGGGATCCGACCCCACGACACGCCGCCGTGGCGGCGGCGGGGCGACAGCCCGGCGCCGTTGGGTCCCTCTTCTTCGGCAGCTCCCAAACTTGGATCCATTCCCATCCCTGCCTCCTCCTCCCGATGCAGGGAGAGGCGCGGGCAGGGAGGAGGCTCCGTCTCCTCCCCGGCGCGCCGGCGGGCAGCACCATGGCCGAGCGGCTGTCGGAGGAGAAGATCGCCGAGTTCAAGGAGGCGTTCTCCCTCTTCGACCGCGACGGCGACGGCCGCATCACCACCAAGGAGCTGGGCACCGTCATGCGCTCGCTGGGCCAGAACCCCAGCGAGGCCGAGCTGCGGGACATGGTGGGCGAGGTGGACGCCGACGGCAGCGGCGCCGTCGACTTCGCCGAGTTCCTGTCGCTGATGGCCAGGAAGACGAGGGACACGGACGGCGAGGAGGAGATCCGCGAGGCGTTCCGCGTCTTCGACAAGGACGGCAACGGCTACATCAGCGCCGCCGAGCTGCGGCACGTCATGACCAACCTGGGCGAGAAGCTGACGGACGACGAGGTGGACGAGATGATCAGGGAGGCCGACTGCAACGACGACGGCCAGGTCAACTACGAGGAGTTCGTGAGGATGATGACGGAGAAGTGACGGCCACCGCCGGCTCCGTCCCGCAGGTAACTCCCCTGGGGTGCAGCATCCATGGAAAATCCCCAAAATCCCCGAATTTTAGCTGCCCCCCCCCCGCCCTCCTCATGTTGGTGGTTGGAAAAATCAATTTTTGTGGTGCTTTTTTTTTTTAATTTTTTTTTTTTTTAAATTTTTCCTTTATTCTTTTTCCCCCATAGGAACAGAGGTTGCGGTGGTTCTCCCCCGGCCCCTCCATCCCCTCCCACCTTCTCCACGTTGGAAAAATCCTCTTTGATCCCAGTTGGAGCGTCGCCAACGGGCGTCCGCATCAGCTGTGGGATGCGGATGGATTTGGGGTCCCCATGGGATGTCTCGTGTCTGTAGCTATTCCAGAGGCCGCTGAAAATTCCCTGAATCCAATAAAAACGTCCCCCCACATCCTGCTGGCTGCTTCACTCAGCTTCCCCTTGGGATCCCTGCCGGAAAAGATTCCCTGAAATCACCGTGCTGGCGTTCAAACCCCTCCTCATCTCCATCCTCTTCCCATCCCGTTCCATCCCTCTTCCCAAAAAGCTGGAAAGGTGCTGGGCACCGGGATGTGGCCTTCCCCATCCCTCATCTCATCACGTTTGGGATCTGGCTCCACCCCCAGGATCTCAGGGTTCCTTTTCCCTCTTCCAAGCTGGATTTATCCCTAATCCCCATCCCGAAGCTGAGCAGAGCGGGATTCGCCTTTCCTGGCCGTAATCCCGAACTCGCCGTGCCTCAGTTTCCCCACAGCGAGGCGGGAATCCTGGGATGGGATCATTCCACAGAGGAATCGGAAGGAAAATCTCATTAATGCTCCGTTGCTAACGAGCAAACGGGGCCGAGCTGCTCCGTGGGGAATTTGGGATCTGCCGGGAATTCTCCCCCGGCCCCAGCCCATCCCCCGCGCCGGGAATTTTGGCAATCCCAGTTGTTTTCCCGGGAAAACCGGGCGGGCCCTGGCAGAGCGAGCGCGCCCACGCTCGCTCCCAGCACCGTCTCCCTCACTCTCCCAGGATGGGAGCGGGGCAAAATCCAGCCCCAAAATCCCTCAATCCATCAAAATCCAGCCCCAAAATCCCTCAATCCGGCAAAATCCAGCCCCAAAATCCCTCAATCCGGCAAAATCCAGCCCAAAATCCTTAAATCCAGCAAAATCCAGCCCCAAAATCCCTCAATCCAGCAAAATCCAGCCCCAAAATCCCCAAATCCGGCAAAATCCAGCCCCAAAATTCCTAAATCCAGCCCTAAAATCCCTAAATCCGGCAAAATCCAGCCCCAAAATCCCTAAATCCAGCAAAATCCAGCCCCAAAATCCCTCAATCCGGCAAAATCCAGCCCCAAAATCCTTAAATCCGGTAAAATCCAGCCCCAAAATCCCTCAATCCATCAAAATCCAGCCCCAAAATCCCTCAATCCGGCAAAATCCAGCCCCAAAATCCCTCAATCCGGCAAAATCCAGCCCCAAAATCCCTAAATCCGGTAAAATCCAGCCCCAAAATCCCTCAATCCATCAAAATCCAGCCCCAAAATCCCTCAATCCGGCAAAATCCAGCCCCAAAATCCCTAAATCTGGCAAAATCCAGCCCCAAAATCCCTAAATCCAGCAAAATCCAGCCCCAAAATCCTTAAATCCGGCAAAATCCAGCCCCAAAATCCCTAAATCCGGCAAAATCCAGCCCCAAAATCCCTAAATCCATCAAAATCCAGCCCCAAAATCCCTAAATCCATCAAAATCCAGCCCCAAAATCCCTCAATCTGACAAAATCCAGCCACAAAATCCCTAAATCCAGCAAAATCCAGCCCCAAAATCCCTCAATCTGACAAAATCCAGCCCCAAAATCCCTCAATCCGGCAAAATCCAGCCCCAAAATCCCTCAATCCGGCAAAATCCAGCCCCAAAATCCCTAAATCCAGCCCAAAATCCCTCAATCCGGCAAAATCCCTCAATCCAGCAAAATCCAGCCCCAAAATCCCTCAATCCATCAAAATCCAGCCCCAAAATCCCTAAATCCGCCAAAATCCAGCCCCAAAATCCTTAAATCCAGCAAAATCCAGCCCCAAAATCCCTCAATCCGGTAAAATCCAGCCCCAAAATCCCTCAATCCGGCAAAATCGAGCCCCAAAATCCCTCAATCCGGCAAAATCCAGCCCCAAAATCCCTAAATCCAGCCCAAAATCCCTCAATCCGGCAAAATCCAGCCCCAAAATCCTTAAATCCAGCAAAATCCAGCCCCAAAATCCCTAAATCCGGCAAAATCCAGCCGCAAAATCCCTAAATCCATCAAAATCCAGCCCCAAAATCCCTCAATCCGGCAAAATCCATCCGGAAAAAATTCCAGGGTGGCACCAATCCCGATATTTTTAGGCCTGACCTTTTTTGGGTTTTTTTTTGCTCCTTCTATTTTTGGGTTGTTTAATTTCCGGAGCATTTTTTCCTCTCCGCTTATCCCGGGATGGTTTTTCCTGAGGATGATCCTGAACGGGAGCCCGGATCCCATCGCGGCAGCTCCGTCAACAACAGAGAAAAGTTCATCCTCGTTTTCCCGTTTTTCCCCGAATTTGGTGTTCGGGAGAGCAGTGGGAAATTCCCACCAGCGTCCCTCGGGCTGGACGCACGGATGGACAGGATGGTCCTGGTTTTTTCAGCAGGAAAAGGAGGGGATTTTCCTTCCCAAATCCAGGTTTTCATCCCCAAAATGTCCCTCTGGAGGAGAAGGAGCTGATGGAATTGCAGGATCCGGCCCGGCACATCCATGACCGATGGAATTCCATCTGGCGTTGGTTAATAATTAAATTCATTTCGGTCCAGGAGCCTGGGAAGTTTGGAGGAATCACCTGGAATGGTCCTGGAGGATCATCCAGGGTGGGATTTGGGATAGGAATCACCTGGAATGGGACCTGGAGGATCATCCAGGGTGGGATTCGGGATAGGAATGACCTGGAATGGGTCCTGGGGATCATCCAGGGTGGGATTTGGGATAGGAATCACCTGGGATGGACCTGGAGGATCATCCAGGGTGGGATTTGGGATAGGGGTCACCTGGAATGGGTCCTGGGGATCATCCAGGGTGGGATTTGGGATAGGAATCACCTGGAATGGACCTGGGGATCATCCAGGGTGGGATTTGGGATAGGGGTCACCTGGAATGGTCCTGGAGGATCATCCAGGGTGGGATTTGGGATATGAATCACCTGGAATGGACCTGGGGATCATCCAGTGTGGAATCTGGGACAGGGATCACCTGGGATGGGAACTGGGAATCACCTGGGACAGGGATCACCTGGGATTGGACCTGGGATGGGTTCTGCGGGGTCATCCCGGGTGGGATTTGGGATAGGAATCACCTGGAATGGATCCTGGAGGATCATCCCGGGTGGGATTTGGGATAGGGATGACCTGGAATGGTCCCGTGGGATCATCTGGGATAGGAATCACCTGGAATGGGAACTGGGAATCCCCTGGGACAGGGATCACCTGGGATTGGACCTGGAGGATCATCCAGGGTGGGATTTGGGATAGGAATCACCTGGAATGGGACCTGGGGATCATCCCAGGTGGGATTTGGAGTCGGGATAATCGGGATGGGAACACATGGAATGGCAGAAGAGGAATCCATGGAATGGCAGAAGAGGAATCCATGGAATGGCAGAAGAGGAATCCATGGAATGGCAGGAGAGGAATCCATGGAATGGCAGGAGAGGAATCCATGGAATGACAGAAGAGGAATCCATGGAATGGCAGGAGAGGAATCCATGGAATGGCCCATGAGGTCCCCCCTGGGGTGGCTTTGGGGTGGGACACGGGGATCTCCTGGAACGGGACGTGACCGGGGGATCCCTTGGGATGTGGCTGGAGGGGAAATGCGGATCCAGCCTGTGGCAGCTCTTCCCACCTCCACCCCGGACAATCTCCCAACACTTTTCCAGGTATTTTCCAACCAAAAAAAACAAATAAAAAAATAAAAATCCACCGATGGCTCCGGGAGCACCCAAACCCAGGGATCCAACTCTGCCCCCGTCGCTGCCCTTTCCCTGCTCACCTGGGATCTCATTTTCCCCCTAAAATGGGATTTTTAAGGGAAAAAAAGCAGCTCAGGAACCCCCCCAGCATCCCCCATCCCAAAGGACCGGAGATTTTTTTTCCTGATCCCGTGGAATCGATCCCAAATTCTCCCCGTCCCCTTTCGCTTCAGCAGCCCGAGACGTTTCCATCCCGTTTCAACAGCAAGGTTTAAAAAAAAAACCAAAAAACAGGAATTAAATCTGGGCAAGCAACACCGAGACCTCCCAAGGTTTTCCCGAAGGAAAAGCAGGAATTTTTTTTTCCCAGTTTTCCATGGTTTTTCCGCCTTTCCAAGCCCTCTGGATCCGTGGCTGCCTCGCCAGCGATAACTCCGAGCAAACGCGACGCGGCGCCTGGGAAACGTCTGCAGGAAAAAAGTCTGGGAAAAAAAAAAAAGTCTGGAAAAACGGCTCCAGGTCGGGGCCCAAAAATCCGTTTATAAACTCGTTTTTCCAATATTTCCTTTGGAAAAAAAAGGAAGGGTTCCGTTTCCCTGCGGCGCTTCGGGAACCTGTTGCACGGGGATTTTTCTCCTTTGCTTTTCCGCCCTCGGGTTGGTGCTGGAAGAGGGAAAAAAAATCCCGTGAGAAATGGGAAAACCGCGGCAATCATCCCAAAAAATCTGTCGCGGGGGAAATGTGGGAAACATCCAGGGCCGGGCAAAAGGATGGAAAAAATCCGGGAAAAATCCGGGGCCAGCTCCAGCACTGAGGCCGAGGTTGTGCCAGATGGGGAAAAACTTCCGGAGAAAATCCCTGATTTTGGGGCTCAAGGGGTTGGGTTTCTCTCCCAATTCATATTTTTTTTTTGGCATTTATCCCTCATGGAATTCAGGGGACAAGCGGGACAGGGAGGTGGGAATGAGGGGGAAAAATGGGATGAGGAGAGGGAGGTAAAGGAGGGAGCAGGAAAGAACTGGGAGAGGGGAAAACGCCACCCGGAATAAAGAAATGGTTCCGTTGCGGTTTTAAAGGGAATTTTCTCCCTGGTTTTCCCACTTTTGGGGTAATTGGTGGAAGGAGAAAAATCCCGTTTGTGGGAGAAATGGAAAAAAAAAAAACCAACGGGAGATGGGGACGAGGAAAAGTGGGAGGAAGAAACGGAGAAAAGTCGGATCAGGAGAAGGGATGAGGGGACAAGGAGGAAAATTTGGGAGGGGAAAAATGGGAATGGGGGAAAATGGGATAAAAAAAGGGGATCTGAGGAAACCAGGAGATGGGGACAAGGAAAAATGGGAAAAGTGGGAGCAGGGGACCGGGAAAGGTTTGGGATGGAACAATCCCGGTGGCCTCCCCGTCCTCCATCCCATTCCCAAGGTAATTCCCAAGGTGAATCCCAAGGTGAATCCCAAGGTAATTCCCAAGGTAAATCCCAAAATAAATCAATCCCAAGATAATTCCCAAGGTAAATCCCAAGGTAATTCCCAAGGTAATTCCCAAGGTGAATTCCCAAAGTGAATCCCAAGGTGAATCCCAAGGTAATTCCCAAGGTAATTCCCAAGGTAAATCCCAAGGTAATTCCCAAGGTGAATCCCAAGG
Organism: Lonchura striata; assembly: GCF_046129695.1. Lineage (NCBI taxonomy): Eukaryota > Metazoa > Chordata > Aves > Passeriformes > Estrildidae > Lonchura > Lonchura striata. The sequence goes on from NC_134607.1 coordinate 71,767,773, forward strand.
TAATTCCCAAGGTGAATCCCAAGGTAAATCCCAAGGTAAATCCCAAGGTAAATCCCAAAGTGAATCCCAAAGTGAATCCCAAGGTAATTCCCAAGGTAATTCCCAAAGTAAATCCCAAGGTAAATCCCAAAATAAATCAATCCCAAGGTGAATTCCCAAGGTAATTCCCAAAGTAAATCCCAAGGTAAATCCCAAAGTAAATCCCAAGGTAAATCCCAAAGTGAATCCCAAAGTGAATCCCAAGGTAATTCCCAAGGTAATTCCCAAGGTGAATCCCAAGGTAAATCCCAAAATAAATCAATCCCAAGGTAAATCCCAAGGTGAATTCCCAAGGTAATTCCCAAGGTAATTCCCAAGGTAAATCCCAAAATAAATCAATCCCAAGGTGAATTCCCAAGGTAAATCCCAAAATAAATCAATCCCAAGGTAATTCCCAAGGTGAATTCCCAAGGTAAATCCCAAAATAAATCAATCCCAAGGTAATTCCCAAGGTAATTCCCAAGGTAATTCCCAAGGTAATTCCCAAGGAATTCCCAAGGTAATTCCCAATCCTCCGCTGCCTCCACATTCCGCAGGCTGCTCCCCGCTCCCGCTGCCCGGGCCTTTTCCAAACTCCCAATTCCCAAAATATTCCGAGAGCGTGAAAGGCGCAAGTCCAGGCAGGGAATTCCGGCAGCGCAGGATGGGCGGGAGCGGCTGGAATTCAGCTGGAAAAGGAATTTGGAGATTCGGGAAAAATCCCAAATCCCGCACGTCCCATTGGGGGAATTCCAGCGCCGAACCTCCCCATCCCAAAATTCCTGAGAAAATCGGGAATTCCCGCGGGGCTTGAGCGCAACCGGAGCCTTTTTCCAGCCCCCCCTGGAGCTGCCGGGAATTTTTCCAGCCGGGAATTCAATGGGAATACGAGCTCAGCCGCCTCACCGCGGGATTTTGGGAATTTTTTCCCTGTTTTTTTTTTTTTTTTCCCCGCCGGGAGAAGCAGGAGGTTGGGGCTGCCCCTCCAGAAAACGTTCCCGGGGATAAATAATGAAAATTCCCACCTGGAATTCCCAACTCTGGGCTGGGAAGGAGAAATTCCATCCCGGTTTATTTTTTAATTCCCGCGGGAAGCAGCTCGGCCCAGCGGCGCTCGCATCCCGATCCTGCCCAGGCGGGAATTTTCCCAAAAAATTCCTCCTCGAAATTCCGCGGGGAAATCGGCTGCAGAGAATTCCTTAGGGAAAAAATAAATTTAAAATTTAAAAAAAAAAAAAAAAAAAGGGATTATCCCCGTTTTTCCCAAGCATCGTTTCCCTCCCGGTTTCTTTGGAATGTTTCCAGCCTCTGATTCCTCCCAGATTTCTCTGGGAAGATTCCCCAGCTTTTCTTCCCTGTTTTTTGGTTTTTTTTTTCCTGGGAAATGAGGAATGAAAGGTTTTGGGAAGGGGATGAACAATGTGGGGATTTATTTATTTATTTTTTTTTTAATGGAATCATGGAATGGTTTGGGTGGGAAGGGACCTTCAGGATCACCCAATTCCCACCCCATTCCATGGGCAGGGACAATTCCCACAATCCCAGACTGCTCCAACATTTCCTTGGACATTCCAGGGATCCAGAGCTGCTCTGGCAATCCCAGCCCAGCCAGGAATTCCTCATTCCCAAAATCCCACCCCAAGCTCCCTTTCCCAGGGAATTCCCTCCATTCCCAGCTCTCCCAGCCTGGCATTGGATCCATCCCCACCCCAACTCTGCTCCAGGAAGGAATTTTGGGATCCGGGGGTTTCACTGGGAATCTCAGCACTCCAGGAAGGGTCTCCCTTCCCTTTTCCATCCCCAACTTCCATAAAAATCCCTCGGGATGGATTCTGAACCTCCTTGATCCCAGAATCCTGGAATGGTTCGGGTGGGAAGGGACCTCAAATCCCATCCCATTCCAATCCCACCATCCCAGGCTGCTCCAGCCTTTCCTGGGACATCCCAGGGATCCAGGGGCAGCCCCAGCTGCTCTGGCAATCCCAGCCCAGCCAGGAATTCCTCATTCCCAAGATCCCATCCCTGGCTGCCCTCTGGCAGTGGGAGCCATTCCCTGGCTCCTGTCCCTCCAGGCTTTTCCCAAATTTCAACTCTCCTGGAGCCCCTTCAGGGCCTGGAATGTGCTGGAAGCTCTCCCTGGATCCTTCCCTTCTCCAGGAGAACATTCCCAGATTTCCCAGCCCTGGGATTCGGGATGAGGCTGCCGAAGGAAAAGAATTCCTGGGCAGATCCCACAGCAACAGCCGGACACGGGCGAGACTTTTCCAGAGTGAATTTTAATCAGGAATTAACCCGAACCCTCCCTGAGCTTTTTACCAGGAATGAATTCCAGGTGCCCAAATTCCCACCACTGAGGAGTTCCTCCTCTTCCCAGCCCTTCCCAATGCCTGAATCCAGGGAAAATCCGGGGAAAATCCGGGGAAAATCCGGGGAAAATCCGGGGAAAATCCAGGGAAAATCCGGGGAAAATCCGGGGAAAATCCAGGGAAAATCCGGGGAAAATCCAGGGAAAATCCAGGGAAAATCCGGGGAAAATCCGGGGAAAATCCGGGGAAAATCCGGGGAAAATCCGGGGAAAATCCGGGGAAAATCCGGGGAAAATCCGGGGAAAATCCGGGGAAAATCCGGGGAAAATCCGGGGAAAATCCGGGGAAAATCCAGGGAAAATCCGGGGAAAATCCAGGGAAAATCCAGGGAAAATCCAGGGAAAATCCAGGGAAAATCCAGGGAAAATCCAGGGAAAATCCGGGGAAAATCCAGGATCTGGGCACCACCAAAAGCTCAGGGCCCGTCTCAAAGCGAGGGAGTTTTGGGATTTTTGGGAATCCAAGGATTTCCTCCCTGGAGATGTTTGGGAGGGGTGGGAAAAGCCACAGGATTCATCCAGTTCTCCAAAAATCCCAAAAATTCCGTGGGATTGGATCCCTCCTGTGGCTTGGCGTTGGAAAATGTCGATTTTGGGGTTAAAATCCCTGCTGCTCCAGGGATTTTCTCCCAACTCCCCCAGATCCAGCCGAAAATTTGGGATGGGCACCACAAAGATCTGCGGGATCTCCTGGGGAAAAGCTCCGGGAAATCCTCTGGAATTTCGGTGTTTGGGTGGATTCATTCCCAAAGCCAGAGGTGGGCCAGAATTCCAGGCTCGCTCCTCCCCATTCCAGAGGATCTGAGGGATGCAAAGCTCAGGAAAACTCCCGGGAATTTCTTCCCCTCACACCAAAGCAGGAATCCCCATCCTGGTTTCGGTGGGAATTGTCCCTTTTTTTCCCAGTTTTTCCGGGGATTTGGGATGCTGCAGCACAAACCCTGCAGGGATTTCCCTCATCCAGGGGATCCAGGAGTGAAATTCTCCAACTTCCCAAGGAATGGCTCCAATCCCACCGTGTTTTCCTGGGATAAAATTCCAATTTTGGGAAAAGCTGCCAGGATCCAGCTCTCCTCCTCCAGTCCAAATTCCAGCCAGGAGAAATCCCAAAGATTTCCATGGACAAATCCCAGCTGGAATTTTTTAATGTTGGATCATTCCCTGCCCTGCTGGAAACCCCCAGGGAAGAGGAATGATCCCGAAATTTTCAGCTGGGTTTGGAATTTGGGAAGTTTGGGAAGAGGAGGATAAAGCAGGAATGGCCTGGTGGGATTTGGGATGGATCCAGGATTTGGGAATAAAGGGTGAAGGGATCGTCCCAAAGTGACCCAAAAACCAACGAGGCCCAATCCAGGAGTTTATTCCCATTATTCCAAGGATCCAGCTGCTTCTGGCATTCCCAGATTTTGGATGGAATCCACGGGATTTGGGGAATTCCTTGTGGGTTCTCCAAGGAATCTTTTTGCTTTTCCAAGGGAAATTTGGAATTTGTAATTCCATGATTGTACCGGCGTGGGGAGGGTTGGAAAAACCACCCAGGAAGGGATTTGAGATCCTGAAAAGGGATTTGGGATCCTGAAAAGGGATTTGGGATCCCTAAAAAGGGATTTGGGATCCTAAAAAGGGATTTGGGATCCCTAAAAAGGGATTTGGGATCCTGAAAAGGGATTTGGGATCCTGAAAAGGGATTTGGGATCCTGAAAAGGGATTTGGGATCCTGAAAAGGGATTTGGGATCCCTAAAAAGGGATTTGGGATCCTGAAAAGGGATTTGGGATCCCTAAAAAGGGATTTGGGATCCTGAAAAGGGATTTGGGAACCCTGAAAAGGGATTTGGGAACCTGAAAAGGGATTTGGGATCCTGAAAAGGGATTTGGGAACCCTGAAAAGGGATTTGGGATCCTGAAAAGGGATTTGGGATCCTGAAAAGGGATTTGGGATCCTGAAAAGGGATTTGGGATCCCTAAAAAGGGATTTGGGATCCTGAAAAGGGATTTGGGATCCCTAAAAAGGGATTTGGGATCCTGAAAAGGGATTTGGGAACCCTGAAAAGGGATTTGGGAACCTGAAAAGGGATTTGGGAACCCTGAAAAGGGATTTGGGAACCTGAAAAGGGATTTGGGATCCTGAAAAGGGATTTGGGAACCCTGAAAAGGGATTTGGGATCCTGAAAAGGGATTTGGGATCCTGAAAAGGGATTTGGGATCCCTAAAAGCAAATTTGGGATCCTGAAAAGGGATTTGGGAAACCTGAAAAGGGATTTGGGATCCCTAAAAAGGGATTTGGGATCCCTAAAAGCAAATTTGGGATCCTGAAAAGGGATTTGGGATCCCTAAAAAGGGATTTGGGAACCCTAAAAAGGGATTTGGGATCCCTAAAAAGGGATTTGAGAACTTAAAAAGGGATTTGGGATCCCTAAAAAGGGATTTGGGAACCCTGAAAAGGGATTTTGGAACCCCCAAAAGGGATTTGAGAACTTAAAAAGGGATTTGGGATCCCTAAAAAGGGATTTGGGATCCCTGAAAAGAGATTTGGGATCCTGAAAAGGGATTTGGGATCCCTAAAAAGGGATTTGGGATCCTGAAAAGGGATTTGGGATCCTGAAAAGGGATTTGGGATCCCTGAAAAGGGGTTTGGGATCCCTGAAAAGGGATTTGGGATCCCTGAACTATCCCACAAAACCTTTTTCCTGCCGTTCCCAGGGATGAATCCCACAAAAAACCCCAAAAAAACCCCCTGGGACGTCCCTGAGCTTCCCCAGTTCCACAATCCTGGGAATCCCAGCCCAAAAGTCGGGATGAGAGCAGCAGCATTTGGGATTTTGGGATTTTCCGGCTGCAGAGGGGCAGGGAGGAAGAAATAACATGAAAATGAAACCCCAGGAAGTGCCTCCAGCTCAGCATTCCCAGGATTCCTGCAGGAATCTGCTCTCCTGGGATTTTCTGGGATCAGTGGGAAAAACGGAAAAGCTGGAAAGGGGGAGGAGAATCCCAGCTCACACATCCAAGGACAAAGCCCAGGTGCCCAAGGAATTCCAGGAATTCCAGCTGGGATTCGGGCCTGGAATCCCAATCCCAATCCCTGGAATCCCAATCCCAATCCCTGGAATCCCAATCCCAAATCCTTGGAATCCCAATCCCAATCCTTGGAATCCCAATCCCAAACTGGCACAGGGAAAAGAGCTCCAAAGGGGCGAAATCAATCCCAAAATTCCCAAATTTTCAGGCAGAGCCCAGTCCTGCTGCATCCCACGGGATCTCCAGGGAGGGGGAAATCAAATCTGGGATCAGGGAATGTCCTGGGATTGGGATTGGGAATGGGATTGGGATTGGGAATGGGACACAGCCAATCCCAGGCCTCTCCTCATTCCTGGTACCGATCCAAAGCCTCTGGATGCTTCTGGAAAACCCTAAAAAATTCCCTAAATAAACGAGCTGCCTCTAATTAGCCCTGAGCTCGTTCATTTAGGGGATTCCTTTAGGGAATCGTTCATTTAGGGAATCGTTAATGTAGGGAATCGTTAATTTAGGGAATTCATTTAGGAATCATTAATTTAGGGAATTCATTTAGGAATCGTTAATTTAGGGAATTCATTTAGGAATCATTAATTTAGGGAATTCATTTAGGGAATTGTTAATTTAGGGAATTCATTTAGGAATTGTTAATTTAGGGAATTCATTTAGGAATCGTTAATTTAGGGAATTCATTTAGGGAATTGTTAATTTAGGGAATTCATTTGGGGAATTGTTAATTTAGGGAATTCATTTAGGGAATTGTTAATTTAGGGAATTAATTTAGGGAATTAATGAATTACCAGGGAATGAACTGCCCCCAGCTGTCCCTGGAGTTATTCCCAAGGGTGGGATCCCATCCAAATCCAAGGATTTCCCCTCGCAGTCCCTCTGCAGCCAGCAGGGAAAGGGTCCTGGATCATCCAGAAGGGGATGGGATAAAAACGGGAAAATTGGGATCAGGGGGGCCTCTGCAGGGAAAAATGGGAAAAACGGGATCAGAAATGGGATCAGAGGGGTCTGTGCAGGGAAAAATGGGGAAAATTGGGAAAAACGGGATCAGAAATGGGATCAGAGGGGTCTGTGCAGGGAAAAATGGGATGAGGAATGGGAAAAATGGGATCAGAGGGGCCTCTGCAGGGAAAAATGGGATCAGAAGTGGGATCAGAGGGGTCTGTGCAGGGAAAAATGGGGAAAATTGGGAAAAACGGGATCAGAGGTAGGATCAGAGGGGCCTCTGCAGGGAAAAATGGGAAAAACGGGATCAGAAGTGGGATCAGAGGGGTCTGTGCAGGGAAAACTGGGATCAGAAATGGGATCAGAGGGGTCTGTGCAGGGAAAAATGGGATGAAAATTGGGAAAAACGGGATCGGAAATGGGATCAGGGGGGTCTGTGCAGGGAAAAATGGGGAAAATTGGGAAAAACGGGATCAGAGGGGTCTGTGCAGGGAAAAATGGGAAAAATTGGGAAAAACGGGATCAGAGGTAGGATCAGAGGGGCCTCTGCAGGGAAAAATGGGGAAAACGGGATCAGAAGTGGGATCAGAGGGGTCTGTGCAGGGAAAAATGGGGAAAATTGGGAAAAACGGGATCAGAAATGGGATCAGAGGGGCCTCTGCAGGGAAAAATGGGAAAAACGGGATCAGAAATGGGATCAGAGCCGCTCCAGAGCAAGGAATTCCCAGCTGGAATGATTCCACTCCCCAGCTTTATCCCATTTCCCTCCGGGGAATTCCGGGAATGCCGCCCGGATCCCCGGCCGGGAGCTCCCGAGGGAAGAGGAGGAATCCCGACCGTTCCCGTTCCCAGCAGCGCCCGGGGTGGAATTCCGAGGGGCGCGGGGAGCCGGAGGATTCCCGGTGCCGCGGCTTTTCCCGGGAATGCGTCAGTCGTAGCAGAGGTAGCGGATGAGCCGGGCGGGAATTCCCAGCTCCGAGATCTTGTCCAGGCGGCGCTGGCCGGCGGCGCGGCGCACGGCGAGGCGGCACAGCTGCGCCAGGCTCAGCGGCGTTCCTGCGGGGACGCGGGGAAACGGGAACACGGGAAATGGGAAACGGGGAAACGGGAAACGGGAAACGGGAAACGGGAATGGGGAAAATGGGGAAAACAGGGAAAAGGGAACGGGGGAAAACGGGAAATGGGAAACGGGAAACGGGAACGGGGGAAAACGGGAAATGGGAAACGGGGAAAAGGGAACGGGGAAAAACAGGGAAAACGGGGAAAAACGGGGAAAAACGGGGAAAACAGGGAAAAACGGGGAAAAACGGGGAAAAACAGGGAAAACGGGGTCAGGAATGGGGAAAAACGGGGAAAAACGGGGTCAGGAACGGGGAAAAACGGGGAAAAATGGGGGAAAACGGGGAAAACGGGGAAAAATGGGGAAAAATGGGGAAAAACGGGGAAAACGGGGACGGGGAAAACAGGGAAATGGGAACAGGGAAAAACGGGGAAAAATGGGGAAAAACGGGGAAAACAGGGAAAACGGGGTCGGGAACGGGGGAAACGGGGAAAAACGGGAAAAACGGGGAAAAACGGGGAAAAACGGGAAAAACGGGGAAAAACGGGGAAAAACAGGGAAAACGAGGTCAGGAACGGGGAAAAACGGGGAAAAACGGGGAAAACGGGGAACGGGAAACGGGAACGGGAACGGGGAAATGGGAACGGGGGAAAACGGGAAATGGGAAACAGGAACGGGGAAAACGGGGAACGGGAACACGGGAAACGGGAACGGGGAAAACGGGGAACGGGAAACGGGAAACGGGAACGGGGAAAACGGGGAACGGGAAACGGGAAACGGGAACGGGGAAACGGGAAACAGGAAACGGGAACGGGGAAAATGGGGAACACGGGAAACGGGAACGGGGGAAAAATGGGGACGGGAACGGGGGAAAACGGGTAAAATGGGGAAAAATGGGGGAAAACGGGGGAAAACGGGGACAGGAACGGGGAAAACGGGGAAAACGGGGAAGGGAACGGGGGAAAAACAGGGAAAAACGGGGTCGGGAACGGGGAAAACGGGGAACGGGAACACGGGAAACGGGAACGGGGAAACGGGAAACAGGAAACGGGAACGGGGAAAATGGGGAACACGGGAAACGGGAACGGGGGAAAACGGGTAAAATGGGGAAAAATGGGGATGGGAACGGGGGGAAACGGGGAAAACGGGAAACGGGAACGGGGGAAAATGGGGAAAAACGGGGAAATAGGGAAAACGGGGACGGGAACGGGGGAAAACGGGGAAAAACGGGGAAAACGGGGAAAAACGGGGGACGGGGTCGGGAACGGGGAAAAACGGGATGGAAACGGGAGAGAAATGGGGTAAACGGGATGGAAACGGGGGAAAAACAGGGTGGGAATGGGGAAAATGGGGAAAAACGGGGGAAAAATGGGGGAAAACGGGGAAAAATGGGGGACGGGGTCGGGAACAGGGAACAACAGGGAAAAACGGGGTGGGAACGGGGTCAGGAACGGGGAAAACGGGGGAAAACGGGGAAAAACAGGGAAAAATGGGAAAAACGGGGGAAAACGGGGAAAAGTGGGGAAAAATGGGAAACGGGATCGGGAACGGGGGGAAAACAGGGAAAAACAGGAGAAAAATGGGGAAAAACAGGGAAAAACGGGGGAAAATGGGGGAAAACGGGGAAAAACGAGGGAAAACGGGGGAAAACGGGAAATGGGGAAAAACAGGGAAAACAGGGAAAAACGGGGAAAATGGGGAAAAATGGGGAAAAACGGGGGAAAATGGGGAAAAACGGGGGAAACAGGGAAAAACGGGGAAAAATGGGGAAAAACGGGGAAAAACGGGGAAAACAGGGAAACAGGATCGGGAACGGGGGGAAAACGGGGAAAAACGGGAGAAAAATGGGATGGAAACGGGGAAAAACGGGGTAAAAACGGGATGGAAATGGGGTAAAAACGGGATGGGAACGGGGAGAAATAGGATGGAAATGGGGAAAAAATGGGATAAAAACGGGGAAGCGGGGTCAGGAACAGGGAAAAAATGGGATGGAAATGGGATAAAAACGGGAAAAAAACGGGAAACGGGGTCGGGAACGGGGAAACGGGATAAAAACGGGATAAAAACAAGGAAACGGGGTTGGAAATGGGGAAATGGGATAAAAATGGGGAAACAGGAATGGGGAAATGGGATAAAAACAGGAGAAACGGGGTCAGAACGGGGAAATGGGATAAAAGGGGATAAAAAGGGGATAAAAAGGGGATAAAAATGGGATAGACAGGGTCAGGAATGGGGAAATGGGATAAAAACAGGATAAAAACGGGGTCAGGAATGGGGAAATGGGATAGAAACAGGGTCAAAATGGGGTCAGGAACGGGATAAAAATGGGAAAAACGGGATCAGAAACAGAGTAAAAATGGGATCAGAAACAGGATTAAAACCCAAGACGAAATGGATTTGATGGCCAAATTCCAAGGAAAAAGGGGATTTGATGACTGAATTCCCAGGACAAAGGAATTTGACAGCCAAACTCCCAGAAAAAGGGGATTTCATGGCCAAATTTTCAGGAGAAAGGGGGATTTGATGATCAAATTCCCAGAACAAAGGGATTTGATGGCCAAATTCGCAACAAAAACAGGATTTGATGGCCAAACTCCAAAGAAAAAGTGGATTTGATGGCCAAAGTCCCTGGACAAAAGGGATTTGATGAAAGAATTCACAGTAAAAGGAGATTTGATGGCCAAACTCACAGGACAAAGGGAATTTCATGGCCAAATTCCCAGGACAAAGATGGATTTGATGGATTTGATGGCCGAATTCCCAACAAAAGGGGATTTGGTGGCCGAATTCCCAACCAAAGGGGATTTGGTGGCCAAATTCCCAACCAAAGGGGATTTGGTGGCCGAATTCCCAACCAAAGGGGATTTGATGGCTGAATTCCCAATGAAAAGGGGATTTGATGGCTGAATTCCCAACAAAAGGGGATTTGATGACTGAATTCCCAACCAAAGGGGATTTGATGGCCGAATTCCCAACCAAAGGGGATTTGGTGGCCGAATTCCCAATGAAAAGGGGATTTGGTGGCCAAATTCCCAATGAAAAGGGGATTTGGTGGCCGAATTCCCAACCAAAGGGGATTTGATGGCTGAATTCCCAATGAAAAGGGGATTTGATGGCTGAATTCCCAACAAAAGGGGATTTGATGGCTGAATTCCCAACCAAAGGGGATGTGGTGGCCGAATTCCCAATGAAAAGGGGATTTGATGGCCAAATTCCCAACAAAAGGGGATTTGGTGACCGAATTCCCAACAAAAGGGGATTTGGTGACTGAATTCCCAATGAAAAGGGGATGTGGTGGCCGAATTCCCAACCAAAGGGGATTTGATGGCCGAATTCCCAACCAAAGGGGATTTGATGACCGAATTCCCAATGAAAAGGGGATTTGATGGCCAAATTCCCAACCAAAGGGGATTTGGTGGCCGAATTCCCAACCAAAGGGGATTTGATGACCGAATTCCCAACCAAAGGGGATTTGATGACCGAATTCCCAATGAAAAGGGGATTTGGTGGCCGAATTCCCAACCAAAGGGGATTTGATGACCGAATTCCCAATGAAAAGGGGATTTGATGACCCAATTTCCAACCAAAGGGGATTTGATGGCCGAATTCCCAATGAAAAGGGGATTTGATGACCCAATTCCCAACCAAAGGGGATTTGATGGCCGAATTCCCAATTAAAAGGGGATTTGATGACCGAATTCCCAATTAAAAGGGGATTTGATGACCCAATTCCCAACCAAAGGGGATTTGATGGCCGAATTCCCAACCAAAGGGGATTTGATGGCCGAATTCCCAACAAAAGGGGATTTGGTGGCCGAATTCCCAATTAAAAGGGGATTTGATGACCCAATTTCCAACCAAAGGGGATTTGATGACCGAATTCCCAACCAAAGGGGATTTGATGACCCAATTCCCAACCAAAGGGGATTTGGTGGCCGAATTCCCAACCAAAGGGGATTTGGTGACTGAATTCCCAACCAAAGGGGATTTGGTGGCCGAATTCCCAATGAAAAGGGGATTTGGTGGCCGAATTCCCAACCAAAGGGGATTTGATGACCCAATTCCCAACAAAAGGGGATTTGGTGGCCGAATTCCCAATCAAAGGGGATTTGATGGCCAAATTCCCAACCAAAGGGGATTTGATGGCCAAATTCCCAACCAAAGGGGATTTGATGGCCAAATTCCCAATGAAAAGGGGATTTGATGGCCAAATTCCCAACCAAAGGGGATGTGGTGGCCGAGCTCCCCGGAGAAGCCGCTGTCCGCACTCACTCTCGTAGAACTCGAAGCACTTGGCGGCGGGGCTGCTGCTCCAGGTGTAGTCCGAGGGTTTCTTGCCGCGGTTGTCCCGGGCGTAGATGTTGCCGCCGAACTCCACCAGCAGCTGCACCAGGTCCGTGTTGCGCACCTTGGCCGCGTGGTGCAGCGCCGTCTCGTGCAGCTTGGCAGCGTTCACGTTGGCGCCTGGCACGGCACGCGGCATTCCGGCGGGGGAACGGGAGAATCCCGCCGGGAAAGGGGGAAAGGGCTGGGAAAGGGGGAGCTGGGATGGGAAATGGGGAGCCGGGATGGGAAATGGGGAGATGGGATGGGAAATGGGGATTTGGGATGGGAAATGGGGATTTGGGATGGGAAATGGGGAGCTGGGATGGGAAATGGGGAGCTGGGATGGGAAATGGGGAGCCGGGATGGGAAATGGGGATTTGGGATGGGAAATGGGGAGATGGGATGGGAAATGGGGATTTGGGATGGGAAATGGGGAGCCGGGATGGGAAATGGGGAGCCGGGATGGGAAATGGGGAGATGGGATGGGAAATGGGGATTTGGGATGGGAAATGGGGATTTGGGATGGGAAATGGGGAGCTGGGATGGGAAATGGGGATTTGGGATGGGAAATGGGGATTTGGGATGGGAAATGGGGATTTGGGATGGGAAATGGGGATTTGGGATGGGAAATGGGGATTTGGGATGGGAAATGGGGATTTGGGATGGGAAATGGGGATTTGGGATGGGAAATGGGGATTTGGGATGGGAAATGGGGAGCTGGGATGGGAAATGGGGATTTGGGATGAGAAATGGGGATCTGGGATGGGAAATGGGGAGCTGGGATGGGAAATGGGGAGATGGGATGGGAAATGGGGAGCTGGGATGGGAAATGGGGAGCTGGGATGGGAAATGGGGATTTGGGATGGGAAAGGGGGATTTGGGATGGGAAATGGGGAGCTGGGATGGGAAATGGGGATTTGGGATGGGAAATGGGGATTTGGGATGGGAAATGGGGATTTGGGATGGGAAATGGGGATTTGGGATGGGAAATGGGGATTTGGGATGGGAAATGGGGATTTGGGATGGGAAATGGGGATTTGGGATGGGAAATGGGGATTTGGGATGGGAAATGGGGAGCCGGGATGGGAAATGGGGATTTGGGATGGGAAAGGGGGAGATGGGATGGGAAATGGGGATTTGGGATGGGAAATGGGGAGATGGGATGGGAAATGGGGATTTGGGATGGGAAATGGGGATTTGGGATGGGAAATGGGGATTTGGGATGGGAAATGGGGATTTGGGATGGGAAACAGGGATTTGGGATGGGAAATGGGGATTTGGGATGGGAAATGGGGAGCTGGACAGGGAAAAGGGGAGCTGGACAGGGAAAAGGGGAGATGGACAGGGAAAAGGGGAGATGGGATGGGAAATGGGGAGCTGGGATGGGAAATGGGGATTTGGGATGGGAAATGGGGATTTGGGATGGGAAATGGGGAGCTGGGATGGGAAATGGAGAGCTGGGATGGGAAATGGGGATTTGGGATGGGAAATGGGGATTTGGGATGGGAAATGGGGATTTGGGATGGGAAATGGGGAGCTGGGATGGGAAATGGGGATTTGGGATGGGAAATGGGGATTTGGGATGGGAAACGGGGATTTGGGATGGGAAATGGGGAGTTGGGATGGGAAATGGGGATTTGGGATGGGAAATGGGGAGTTGGGATGGGAAATGGGGATTTATCCAGGGAAAAAGAAATTCAGGTAGGGAAAAGGGGATCTGGGCAGGTGAAAGGGGGATCCAGGCAGGGAAAAGGGGATTTATCCAGGGAGAAGGGAATTTATCCAGGGAAAAGGAAATTCAGGCAGGGAAAAGGGGATTTTTCCAGGGAAAAAGAAATTCAGGCAGGGAAAAGGGGATCTGGGCAGGGAAAAGGGGATCCAGGCAGGGAAAAGGGGATTTATCCAGGGAAAAAGAAATTCAGGCAGGGAAAAGGGGATCTGGGCAGGTGAAAGGGGGATCCAGACAGGGAAAAGGGGATTTGGCCAGGGAAAAGGAAATCCAGGCAGGGAAAAGGGGATTTATCCAGGTAAAAGGGGATTTTTCCAGGGAAAAAGAAATTCAGGCAGGGAAAAGGGGATCTGGGCAGGGAAAAGGGGATCCAGGTAGGGAAAAGGGGATTTGGCCAGGGAAAAGGAAATCCAGGCAGGGAAAAGAGGATTTATCCAGGTAAAAGGGGATTTTTCCAGGGAAAAAGAAATTCAGGCAGGGAAAAGGGGATCTGGGCAGGGAAAAGGGGGATCCAGGTAGGGAAAAGGGGATTTGGCCAGGGAAAAGGAAATCCAGGCAGGGAAAAGGGGATTTAGCCAGCGTAAAGGGGATTTGGCCAGGGAAAGGGGGAATTTATCCATGGAAGAGGAAATTCAGGTAAGGAAAAAGAGATTTATCTCAAGGAAAAGGGAATTTAACCAGGGGAAAGGGGATTTGTCCTGGGAAAAGGGGATTTAGCCAGGGATAAAAAAATCCAGGCAAGGAAAAGAAAATTCAGGCAAAGAAAAGGGGATTTGGCCAGGGGAAATAGAATTTAGTCAGGGAAAAGCAATCAGAAGTGGGATCAGAGGGGTCTGTGCAGGAAGAATGGGATCAGGAACGGGATCAGGAACAGGATCAGGAATGGGATCAGGAACGGGATCAGGAATGGGATCAGGAACGGGATCAGGAATGAGATCAGGAATGGGATCAGGAATGGGATCAGGAATGGGATCAGGAACGGGATCAGGAATGAGATCAGGAATGGGATCAGGAATGAGATCAGGAATGGGATCAGGAGCGGGATCAGGAATGGGATCAGGAATGAGATCAGGAGCGGGATCAGGAATGGGATCAGGAATGGGATCAGGAGCGGGATCAGGAATGGGATCAGGAACAGGATCAGGAACAGGATCAGGAACGGGATCAGGAACAGGATCAGGAACGGGCTCAGGAACGGGATCAGGAATGAGATCAGGAATGGGATCAGGAATGGGATCAGGAATGGGATCAGGAATGGGATCAGGAACGGGATCAGGAACAGGATCAGGAACAGGATCAGGAACGGGATCAGGAATGGGATCAGGAATGGGATCAGGAATGGGATCAGGAATGGGATCAGGAATGGGATCAGGAATGAGCTCAGGAATGGGATCAGGAACAGGATCAGGAACAGGCTCAGGAATGGGATCAGGAATGGGATCAGGAATGGGATCAGGAACAGGATCAGGAATGGGATCAGGAATGGGATCAGGAATGGGATCAGGAATGGGAATCGGGAACAGGCTCAGGAACAGGTTCAGGAACAGGATCAGGAACAGGCTCAGGAATGGGCTCAGGAATGGGCTCAGGAACGGGATCAGGAACAGGCTCAGGAATGGGATCAGGAACAGGCTCAGGAACGGGCTCAGGAATGGGCTCAGGAACGGGCTCAGGAACGGGGATCAGGAACGGGCTCAGGAATGGGATCAGGAACGGGCTCAGGAACGGGATCAGGAATGGGATCAGGAATGGGATCAGGAATGAGATCAGGAATGGGCTCAGGAACGGGCTCAGGAACAGGCTCAGGAACAGGATCAGGAACAGGCTCAGGAATGGGATCAGGAACGGGCTCAGGAACGGGATCAGGAATGGGATCAGGAGTGGGAATCAGGAACAGGCTCAGGAACAGGATCAGGAACAGGCTCAGGAACAGGATCAGGAATGGGATCAGGAGTGGGAATCAGGAACAGGCTCAGGAACAGGATCAGGAACAGGCTCAGGAACAGGCTCAGGAACAGGACCAGGAACAGGATCAGGAACAGGATCAGGAGTGGGAATCAGGCACGGGCTCAGGAACGGGCTCAGGAACAGGCTCGGGAACGGGCTCAGGAACAGGATCAGGAACGGGCTCAGGAACAGGATCAGGAACGGGCTCAGGCACGGGAGCGAGGGCTCTGCGCCGCGTCCCAGCGCATTCCGGGCGGGCACGCCGTACCTGCCTGCAGCAGCAGCTTGGCACAGTCCAGGTGCTCCCGGGCGCAGGCCACGTGCAGCGGCGTCCCGAAGTGGCAGTCGTGCGCCTCCAGGTTGGCGCCCACCTCGATCAGCAGCTGCACGCACTCCGGGCTGCCTGCGACACGGAAACGCGGAAAATCCCACCGGGATCCGGGAATTCCCGCTGGGAACTGGGCAATCCCAACCCACCGGGTGCAATTCCCACTGGGAACTGGGGAATCCCACTGAAATCCGGGAATTCCCGCTGGGAACTCGGCAATCCCAACCCACCGGGTGCAATTCCCACTGGGAACTGGAGAATCCCACTGGGAACTGGGAAATCCCACTGGGAACTGGAGAATCCCACTGGGAACTGGGAAATCCCACTGAAATCCGGGAATTCCCGCTGGGAACTGGGGAATCCCAGCCCACCGGGGTGCAATTCCCACTGGAAACTGGGCAATCCCACTGAAATCTGGGAATTCCCACTGGGAACTGGGCAATCCCAACCCACCGGGTGCAATTCCCACTGGGAACTGGGGAATCCCGCTGGGAACTGGGGAATCCCAACCCACCGGGTGCAATTCCCACTGGAAACCTGGGAAATCCCACTGGAAACTGGGAAATCCCACTGGAAACTGGGGAATCCCAGCCCACTGGGGTGCAATTCCCACTGGAAACTGGGAAATCCCACTGGAAACTGGGCAATCCCAACCCACTGGGGTGCAATTCCCACTGGAAACTGGGGAATCCCACTGAAATCCGGGAATTCCCACTGGGAACCGGGCAATCCCAACCCACCAGGGTGCAATTCCCACCCCAGAATTGCCCTGGAATTGCTCTGGAATGTCCCTGGAATGAATGTCCCTGGAATTGCCCTGGAATGACCTTGGAAGGACCCTAGAATGACTTTGGAATTGCCCTGGAATGACCCTGGAATGAACCTGGAATTGCCCTGGAATTACCTTGGGATTGACCTGGAATGAATGTCCCCAGAATAACCCAGGAATTGCCCTGGAATTGCCCTGGAATTGCCCTGGAATGACCTTTGAATGTCCCTGGAATGAATGTCCCTGGAATGGCCCTGGAATTGCTCTTGAATGGCCCTGGAATGACCCTGGAATGGCCCAGGAATTACCCTGGAATAATCTTGGAAGGACCCTAGAATGACTTTGGAATTGCCCTGGAATTGCCCAGGAATTGCCCTAGAAATACCCATTGCATTGCCCTGGAATGACCCTGGAATGGCCTTGGAATTGCCCTGGAATGAATGTCCCTGGAACATCCCTGGAATTGCCCTGGAATTGCTCTTGAATGGCCCTGGAATGGCCCCAGAATTGCTCTGGAATGAATGTCCCTGGAATTGTCCTAGAAATACCCATTGAATTGCCCTGGATTTGACCCTGGAATTACCTTGGATTGACCCTGGAATTGCCCTGGATTTGACCCTGGAATTGCTCTTGAATGGCCCTGAAATGGCCCCAGAATCGCTCTGGAATGAATGTCCCTGGAATTGCCCTCAAGTGATCCTGGAATGACGCTGGAATTGCCCTGGATTTGCTCTGGAATTGCCCTGGAATTGCCCTGGATTGACCCTGGAATTGCCCTGGATTTGACCCTGGATTGACCCTGGGATTGCCCTGGATTTGACCCTGGAATTGCCCTGGATTTGGCCCTGGAATTCCCCTGGAATTGCCCTGGAATTGCCCTGGATTGACCCTGGAATTGCTCTTGAATGGCCTTGAAATGGCCCCAGAATCGCTCTGGAATGAATGTCCCTGGAATTGCCCTCAAGTGATCCTGGAATGACGCTGGAATTGCCCTGGATTTGCCCTGGATTTGACCCTGGATTGACCCTGGAATTGCCCTGGAATTGCTCTGGATTTGCCCTGGATTTGCCCTGGATTTGACCCTGGATTGACCCTGGAATTGCCCTGGATTTGCCCTGGATTTGCCCTGGATTGA
The DNA here is from genome assembly GCF_046129695.1 of Lonchura striata. Taxonomy (NCBI): domain Eukaryota; kingdom Metazoa; phylum Chordata; class Aves; order Passeriformes; family Estrildidae; genus Lonchura; species Lonchura striata. The sequence continues at coordinate 71,785,417 of NC_134607.1, forward strand.
CCCTGGAATTGCTCTTGAATGGCCTTGAAATGGTCCCAGAATTGCTCTGGAATGAATGTCCCTGGAATTGCCCGCAAGTGACCCTGGAATGACGCTGGAATTACCCTGGAATTGCCCTGGATTTGACCCTGGAATTGCCCTGGAATTGCTCTGGATTTGACCCTGGAATTGCTCTTGAATGGCCCTGAAATGGCCCCAGAATTGCTCTGGAATGAATGTCCCTGGAATTGCCCTCAGGTGATCCTGGAGTTGCCCTGGATTTGCCCCTGGAATGTCCCTGGAATGTCCCTGGGATGTCCCTGGAATGTCCCCGGGATGTCCCCGGAATGTCCCTGGGATGTCCCTGGATTTGCCCCTGGAATGTCCCTGGAATGTCCCTGGAATGTCCCTGGGATGTCCCTGGATTTGCCCCTGGAATGTCCCCGGGATGTCCCCGGGATGTCCCCGGGATGTCCCTGGATTTGCCCCTGGAATGTCCCTGGAATGTCCCTGGAATGTCCCTGGGATGTCCCTGGATTTGCCCCTGGGATGTCCCCGGGATGTCCCGGGATGTCCCTGGATTTGCCCCGGGATGTCCCCGGGATGTCCCTGGGATGTCCCCGGGATGTCCCTGGAATGTCCCTGGGATGTCCCCGGGATGTCCCGGGATGTCCCTGGATTTGCCCCGGGATGTCCCCGGGATGTCCCTGGGATGTCCCCGGGATGTCCCTGGATTTGCCCCTGGAATTGCCCTGGAATTGCCCTGGGATGTCCCTGGAATGTCCCCGGGATGTCCCTGGAATGTCCCCGGGATGTCCCCGGGATGTCCCTGGAATGTCCCCGGGATGTCCCTGGATTTGCCCCTGGAATTTCCCTGGAATTGCCCTGGAATGTCCCCGGGATGTCCCTGGAATGTCCCCGGAATGTCCCTGGATTTGCCCCTGGAATTGCCCTGGATGTCCCCGGGATGTCCCCGGGATGTCCCTGGGATGTCCCTGGATTTGCCCCTGGAATTGCCCTGGAATTGCCCTGGGATGTCCCCGCGATGTCCCCGGAATGTCCCCGGGATGTCCCCAGGATGTCCCCGGGATGTCCCTGGGATGTCCCTGGGATGTCCCTGGGATGTCCCTGGATTTGCCCCTGGAATTGCCCTGGATGTCCCCGGGATGTCCCCGGGATGTCCCTGGGATGTCCCTGGATTTGCCCCTGGAATTGCCCTGGAATTGCCCTGGGATGTCCCCGCGATGTCCCCGGAATGTCCCCGGGATGTCCCCAGGATGTCCCCGGGATGTCCCTGGATTTGTCCCCGGGATGTCCCTGGGATGTCCCTGGGATGTCCCTGGGATGTCCCTGAATTTGCCCCTGGAATGTCCCTGGGATGCCCCCGGGATGTCCCTGGATTTGTCCCCGGGATGTCCCTGGGATGTCCCCGGGATGTCCCTGGATTTGCCCCGGGATGTCCCCGGGATGTCCCCGGGATGTCCCTGGATTTGCCCCCGGGATGTCCCTGGAATGTCCCTGGGATGTCCCTGGAATGTCCCTGGATTTGCCCCTGGATTTGCCCCTGGATTTGCCCCCGGGATGTCCCCAGGACGTCCCTGGAATGTCCCTGGGATGTCCCTGGAATGTCCCTGGATTTGCCCCTGGAATGTCCCCGGGATGTCCCTGGAATGTCCCC